>NW_019174336.1:1239390-1738729 GCF_002260705.1 Seriola dumerili
AGAGGATAAGCGGTTAGACAATGAATGAATGAATGATATTCACTCTGATGGAAGTCTGGCCAGTCAGTGTCTTTACCGGCCTTCTCTGTGTGCCTGTCATTCGGGGTATGTATGACAGCCTGCTGCGTGCCTGTTCTGGAACAGGCTCACTTTACCAACCCGACTTTTTTATACGGTTATAAATAAAGAAAAGAATACTAAACAACAAGTTGAGCACATCCTAATTCCTCACATCTTATTGCAGCTATACTCCTGGGTTGAAGTTCAGGTATCAGGCCGAGAAGATGATGGAAGAGAGTGGAATTGAGACTAAACCCCCCACACTCCTACTCCTCCTCTGACTGTAGCTGCCCCAGTCAGCGCTCCACCAATGACCATAGGTAAGACATGTGCTGTGAAAGTCAAATTTGTACAGACAAACTTCAGATTGGTAATCCATTATTCCATTATCACCCATCACCTGGAATGATGACTTTAATTATGGAGAAGCAGAAAATCTTCCATTACTGACTACAAATGATCTTATCACATAGTCATGCTCAGCAAGGTCATTAATATTTTTCATTAGTTTTTTTAAATTTGTTTTTGACTTTTTGTTTTCAATCTCAGTTTAGTTTGAATTAGTTTTTAAAAAGGTTGGCTTGTTTAGTTTTTTATTTTTTGATAAGGGGCGAGATTCAAAAAGGTCAGAAAAAGTCAAACAATTGGATGTATTCACTGAGGGTGTTGGTCAGTGTGCTTGTGTCATTAACCAGAAACATTCAACTGGACACAACAACAACAGAACATAAAGTGTAGACCTGGGCACAGACATGTAAACAGTGTAGACCAGATGCAGCCTGAAGTGTACATGTGTGTGGTTGTGTTTCATTTAAACCAACTGAACATGAACTCATCAGTGAACTGGACTGTCCAGCTGCAGCTCTGTGGCTCATCACTGAAGTTCATCAATAATACAGACTGATGTATGAAATAAACTGACAGAGACCAAAACTAAAGAAATGTTCTCTGTTATTTTAGTTTAGTTTAGTTTAGTTTTGTAAACACACGATACAGATTTAGTTAACTATTTTTTTTTTGTATTTTATGTCTTTTTTTATTTCAGTTGATGAAAATGTTTTTTCATGTATAGTTACAGTCTAGTAACAACCTTGCGGCTCAGTACATAATATCTTGGACACAACTATTTAAAAAAGAAATTTAAAGGACTCTTATGAAAATGTTTGTTTATGTAGAATAAATGAAGGCCAGTGTATCTTAGTGGATTGAAAATGATTGATTATAATTCAGATACCAATTGTCATATAATGACAATTGGTATCTGACTGAATCTCTGATCTCCTGACAGAAGACACAGTATCTCTGAGGTGTGACTGTAGCTGTTTGGTTTCAGGTCTGTCCAGCCCTCTGTCCCTCCCAGACACCAGCTCCCTCTCCATCGGTTCGCCCTCAGTCTCCACCACTCTCCCCTCTGTCCCCTCCCTCCCTGCCTTCAGCAGCCCTCTGGCCGCGCCCCCCTCCCTCTCCTCCCTCTCCTCCCAGTTCCCTCCTCCCTCCACACTCGCCTCCCCCTTCACCAGCAGCTCTCCCTTCCCTCCTTCCCCGTCCCCCTCCTTGCCTCCTCTGGCCTCCCCCATCAGACCACCTCAGACCTCGGCTCCCGGCATGTCGGCCCCTCCCACAGGGCCGCCCATGTCCAGCTTCTCCATGAGTGCAGGGTATGACATCACACGGGGTCACGCTGGTCGAACACCACAGACGCCATTGATGCCAACGTTCTCCAGTGCTGCCACCATGCCAGGTAAGAGCCACACTCGTCTGCTCTGTGACTCCTCTTCTTCAACAGCCTCTTCTGTCCTCTGGCATTGTGACACAAGATCGTGGACGTTTGTATCACAGTTTCAGAATCATTACACTGTGGGGCCGTGTTGGCTGTCTCAGCTGAGGCAGGAAGTGTCTGTGAGTCAGCCAGAGTGATCTTCCAGCAGCTCATACCAGCATGATGCCTTGGAGCAAGAGGGGTAGTTCATGTATTGATTGGCAGCCTGACCTTGGCCTTTTCTGGTTGGTTAGAAGGGCGAGGCTCGGTCAAACAGCTTGCAGCTTGCAAGCTGCTGTTCAGGCTGTTCAATAACTCTGGGTCATAGGAGCATTTGACAGCACCTCTCCACAGTAAGATCTGTTTTGGAGCATATTTCATCCAAAACATACTAAAACAAGTTACTTCAAGCACTTTATTAGGAACACATTACTAATACTGGCTCACGCCTAAATGGTTGACGATCATATGTTACTGTGTGTGTTCACTTTTGGTAAGACTCAGATTCATGTAAGAATCATGTTTGTATGAAAAGCCTTTAGGAGGTTGATGCAACTCCCCCTGATACATGTTGTTTTGCGTGAGTCCCTGTTTCAGATCAGAAAAGTCACAAGAAATAAGAAATAAGAATAGAGGGATGACAGTAGTATAGTTTAGTGCAGATCAATTTCTTTGATGGAGTTGATGGGTGCAAAGTTGGTGCGACCCATAGAGTCACAATAACTACATTTATGCGAAATACACCAGGTTGAAATAAGTTGGATTTTTCCTGAATCAGTAGCAGGAAATGAACAACAGGAACTTGTGGAACCTGTTAACTCACTCTGAATCTGGTCACAGTCAGAACTGTAGGTTTCTAGTGGACAGAGTAGGGAGGTTGTACATGCTGCACAGACAAAATGGCATTGAAATCATGTGTTGTGTCACATATACTTGGACTCTTCTTATCAGTATTTTGTCAGATATCAGAATCTTCTCAGAGCTCAGTTTGTCATCTTGAATCCTGAAAATACTGAATATACAAATAGTTTTGATTTAATGTAAAACGCTAACCAGTGACTTTGAACAGCACTCCAGTGATTATGAACTATTATTATTATTATTATTATTATTATTATTAAAAGTGAAATGAAAAATTAAACAAGGAACATTTACTTTATTCTTTTCAATTCTGTAAGTATCAGCTAAATGACGCAATAAAAAATGATCCTAGGAGAAGAAGACAGGGCAGAAGTTACTGTCCCATACACCCATGCAAATAATGTACTGTGAATATATAATGAATATATACATGTATATCTATCTTGGTGGTGTTCATTGGGTTTTCATGTTCATTTTATGTTTTAGAAAAGTAATAGATTTTCCATAAAGTCATGAGGCTAGAGGCTGAGATCTCCAGACTTTTGATCCCTAAACTCTGAACACTGTATCACAATAATCTAACCATCTTGCAGGTGTGGTGTCCAGCGCCATGGTCCAACAGCCAGCCATGACAGGAGGGCTGGATACTGGATCTCCCATCACCTTCCCAGAGGAGCAGGAAGATCCCAGAGTGTCTGGAGACATCAACACTGGTGGAGGCCTCTGGGGCTTCATCAAGGTAACACCACTCTAAGCATAATGTTAGCACTGGCAGCTGTTTACTTACCAGTCTACTTCTACTTCATTCCTTCACTCACCAAACAAACACCAATGATAACTCTAACCAGCTAGTCCTGGCACGTCCCGTCTTGTCTTGCAGCCTAGGCCTACAGCAGCATAACTAAGGGATGGTTCAGGGCTCTCCTGAGTCTGCTCTAACTATAAGCTTTGTCTCAGAGGACAGTTTGATCCAGATCTTAAATGTAGAGAGGGAGTTTGCCTCCTGAACCTAGACTAGGAGCTGGTTCCACTGGAGAGGAGCCTTATAGCTGAAGGCTCTGCCTCCCATTGTAGTATTAGAAACTCTAGAAACCACAAGTACATGTCTAAACAATCAAAGTTGCAGTGAGCAGCCAGGTAGCAGCTAAAATATGGGACTCTGATAACACAAGATTTAAAGATGTAATATGCAATCTTCCCTCCTCCTGTGGTATTTTTCACTATAGTTTGATCCTGACTGAGTTAACTCTGTGTGTGTCTGTGTGTGTCCTCAGGGAGTAGCAGGTAACGCTGTAGTGAAGACAGTCCTGGACAAAACCAAACACTCTGTAGAGTCCATGATCACCACTCTGGATCCCGGCATGGCTCCATACATCAGTGAGTGTGCACTACATTCCTCCATGATGAAGAAATCTTACTGAATGTTCAAATATAAAGAAATAAATGTGTATGTGTGTTGTTACTCTCCAGAGTCTGGTGGGGACATTGACATTGTGGTGACTTCAGATAAGGAGATGAATGTGGATGCAGTCAGAGATGCCTTCCAGGAGGTTTTTGGGATGGCCATGGTCACTGGAGAGCCTGGTCAGTCCAACATTGCCCCACAGCCTGTGGGCTACGCAGCCGGCGTCAAGGTCAGTTCACTGCTGTTCAGATGACAGGAAGATGCTGTGTGTGTGTGTGTGTGTGTGTGTGTGTGTGTGTGTGTGTGTGTGTGTGTGTGTGTGTGTGTGTGTGTGTGTGTGTGTGTGTGTGTGTACAGTGACTGCTTACTCATCCACTCCTCATCATGAAGCCTGTGTGTGTAGCGGGGGAATCCGTTTACATTGCCTTCATGTTTTAATAAAGATGTCGATATTTGGCACAAGAGGAAGTTATACAATATAATCTGTACCAACATTTTGTCCCCACCTTTAATTTACAGGCAGCATTGGCAATGTAGCACATTTCCCTGCAGTGTCTGTTGTGAAGGGTTTTCAGTTTCAGTCATGCACATACTCTCTGTGTGTGTGTGTGTGTGTGTGTGTGTGTGTGTGTGTGTGTGTGTGTGTGTGTGTGTAGGGGGCTCAGGAACGTATTGACAGCCTGCGTCGAGCTGGTGTGATCCATGAGAAACAGCCTGTGGTCTCTACGGAAAACTTCATCGCTGAACTCTTCCCTGACAAGTAAGAAGACTGACAGCAACACACACACACACACACACACACACACACACACACACAGAACCAAAGCTTGCACAGTGAAATAGCCAGTTCAACAGCCCTGCAGTGAACAGGGCCTTTGGATTGAAGCTGTAGTCTGTAGTGTAATGGACTGAATGTTTTCATCTTCTCCTGACACACTGAATCTCAGTAGCCACTGACCAGGAAAGCTGGGGCCCCCTCCTGGAGCCACACCTGGGAGGGTGGCTCACCAGTGAGTGTCTGGTGGCCGGACTGACTCATGAGGTCCAGTCAGACACAGCCTGAACACAGTCATATATATACTGTTTTTCTACAGGTGGTTTGACATTGGCTGTTTGATCCTGGAGGACCCTGGTTACAGCATCCACATCGAGGTCTTCACTCAGGCAACTCCTCTGGCTCTAGATCACGTCCAACAGGTACTAATCAACAACTTTGAGGCTACATCCACACTAATGTGTTTTAGTTTCAAAACATATCATTATTTACACCTGGTGTCCACACTACTCTGGAATTTTTGAGTCCCTAAAACACTTGTAGAAACGTTGCCCAGTTTTACTCCGGGACTATGTTTTAATCTGGATGAACAGAAACAGAGATTTTGACTAACAGTTAGTTAGTTAGACGACACGTACTGGCATTATTGACCGTACTTACTCTTCACCTTTACTGCTCCTTGTTCATTGTATTTTGTGCAACTAAGCAACCAACTGCAGAATAGACAATCTACTTCCTGTTACGCACATGCCCAGTGAACGTGAATGGTCATGTGGTATGTGTTTTCAGATGTGATAGTCTGGACAGAGATGATTTAAAACACTGTTTTAAAATGAAAATGTTTACGTGTGGATGCAGCCAGACCTGCACAGAGTATCATGGCCACTGTTTGGAAAAAAAACTTTTGTGGATAAAGTTGAAAATTTTAAGAAAAAAGTGTAATGCCAGTATAAACTCTTTATTTCAAGTCCAGAAAATCAGCAAATAGCAGCAAGATGCAGTTTTACAATTGTAACACTGACATAACAATTATCAATCATCAATTAGATCAGGTCGATTAAATAACATTCAGGTTACACTTGGTTTCATTTCAGTGTCCTAATGTCTCTGATAATATGATTCTTTACCATCACATCGCTCAATCTCTTCCAGGTCAAATGTAAAAATCAGCTTTTTACATTCCAGATGAAAACACTCTCAGCTGCTCACTACAACCCAGCAGCCTGTTCAAATAAACACCACGCTTCATACTAGAAATACTTGTCTTGTGAAAGACTTTAAGGTTCTGTAAGCGGTCATCACTGCCACTAGATGTCACAGTAGACCCCCAGCATCTCAGACATTTCAGGAAATTCTTTGTCACTTTCAACTGAAAGCTGAGTACTGCACTGTCATCTCACCTGTGGGCGGGGCCTGTGTGTTTATAAACATTGGGAGGGCCAACAGTTTAACAGGAGGGACTCACATGCACCAACATGCACATGCCACCCTTCCTGAATTCAGATTACGATGACATTACTTTACTATGTCTTTACATAAAGATCTTGTTTACAGAACCTTTAAATCTTGAAATATTACAAGTGTCTCCTTCATCTTGCATCTGTAGCCACTTCAGTTTTCAGCCACTGTAGCTGCAGCTTTGTTTATTGTCATTAATGGAGATAAATTTCAGCTTCAGCCTCAGAGAATTTCTTCAGTATCAGTCACTTCTTCCTCCTCCAGTAGCTCATCAACCTGTTTGTGTACCTTTCCCCGTGCAGGCTCACTCCCTGACCCCTCCTGACTACAGCCTGCGCTGGTCGGGTTTGATTGTTCCAGTGGGGGAGGTCCTGGAGCGCAGCCTGCCCAACATCAACAGGACAGACTGGCATCAGGCTGTGACGGGCATGAGCCAGCGTCAGATGATCCACAGCGCCGCCAAAGCTCTGGCTGGAATCTACAAACAGCAGCTGCCGCCCAGGACTGTGTGAGGCTGGAGGGTTCGGGCGACAGGTGGAGACACGTTGGAGTAAAAACCACCTGATGGGACAGCGAAGCTCCTTCCTGCTCCTCCATCAAGCCCTCATCGGTCCTTATGGGGCAAAGCCAAATGCACATTTCTTTAAAGACGCTGGTTGCGACATTTCGCACAGATGTTTCCTGATGTTCAACACGTCAGATCTCAAGTCAAGTCTTTGTCGTCAACTCAGGCTTTAAAGAAAACTTAACCATTAACTTCCTGAAAGATTCTTACACATCATGTCTGTTAATCTCAAGAACCTTCATTCAAACAGCGGCAATATCTAGTTTCCTTTATGTTATTGTAGAGACTAAAACTCAGACCGCGTCCCAGTTGTATTCTGTGTTCCAGAACACCAACACTTTGACATGACCCTACTGGACCCAATTAGACTTCATATAATGTGGACCTGCCATGACTCAGATACTGTATACTTCACTGTAAACTCACCTTTCCACTAGAGTTGTCTGTGCATTATTTTGGTTATTAATATTCAGTTAACTGACGTGCTGTTTTGTATCATGTCCTGACACTACTGACAGTTTCAGACCTTAAACAGGATAAAATGTTTCTCTATAGGACTTTATTTTGTTTCTTTCATCAACACACCACCCGCCTGTTTTAACATGTAGCTGTAAATGACTCCTGTGTCTTCTTTGCTCGGAGGCCCCGGGGCCACTTTTAACCCAACATTCCTCCCCTTTGTTATGCAGTAATGGTGTTCCTACACTCGTCGCTTATGCTGAATCTATGTAATAATTTACTATGTGGTGATTATTAAGCACAAATGAATTTGGAAACATTCAATGTGTAAACTTAACAAGAACTTGAGATCTGCTAAGGTATAGTATAGTATCAGTTGATATTGTGCTTTAGTGAGGCATATGCCCATGTATTCTTTAAATACCCATGAATCAGTTGGTTAACAGTGAACATGGGGCTAGAGAAGTGGCCAACTAAGAGGAAAATTGCTCTTTGTTTTGAAACATTAGATGCAGTTGAAATGGCGACATCTGTCGGGCAACCTGTGGTACTGCTTTGTATGGTACTATGAGATTATAATGGAGATGATGATGGAGTCCTATAATCTGCAAATGAGTTGCATTTTAGCCCCTCCAGTTCCTTCGTCCTAAAGTCTCTGGTTTTGTTGAATGTTTCTGGTTAGATGACTGAAAGAAGACATTTTCCACTTTTACGTCTGTTAACAAGTGTCTAAATGAGACTGCAGAGGTTGTCCGGGACGTTAAACATCATCACGTTGAACATGAAAACTGATCTACTCTCCAGTCCACCTTTACAGCCTGGTTGTGTTTATACAAACTGTCTCTAACTCCGTCAGAGGAAAGGCTTTGGAAGAAGAGGTCAGAGCTGAATCAAACTACAAGCTGAAGTTTAGTGGTGGTGAGGCTGAAGTCATGTGACCGTGGTGCTGAAGTCATGTGACTGTGGTGTTGAAGTCATGTGACCGTGGTGTAGTTGGTTTATAGTCTAACATTAGCTCTTTACTTCTGCTGATTGTATTGAGGCTTCAAACATCATGAAGTGGAGTTCATTAGTGAAGATGATCCTGCTGAACTAAACCTGTCAGGATCATTAACTGTTGTTTATTTTCTCTAATAATCCAAGAGACAATGTTAAAATCCCATTGACTGTTAGTGGAGGGAACCAGGGGGAAGATAACTTCAGGGTTAGTCTACAAAAATACATCGTCCCTGCACCTCTCTGTAGAAGAAGTCTCACTGCTCAGACTATTCAGATTTTGTTCAGAAAAGGTTAAATAAGAAAATGACCAAAGATTCTACAGATCCTTCTAAACTAGATCAGCAACCACAGCCTGATACAAGTGTGGCCTAACGAGAGCTGATTTGTGATTTGTGACCCAGCCTCTCCCTCTAAAGTTTAGCCTGTACATCCCTTCTCTATGCATATGTCACTGAGTCATTTTCCCTCTGTGTTAATACACCAAAGCCATTTAGAGTCAGTCTATAGCGAGCCACTGGGACATAACTAGAAAGGTCTGATGGGTCAAATGATGTCATCATGTCTTAGATATGCGTTAGTTTAAAAAGAAAATCTCATAATATCATATATACATATTGATTCTTGCTTGTTTTCCTGCAAAATAATTGCCCACCATAACTGTGCTGTGTGCATCAGGATGCTAACAGTGCAGCAGGATGCTAACATTGACCTGGAATTAGATAAGAAGGAAATTAATTTATTTTCTCCAGTTTCAGGCAGTTGGACACTGTCAGACACAGAAGTTACTAAACACCTTTCTGTTAGTGAAACAACATTCTTCTCTGTACTGTGTGTCCTCTAAATGTGCCTTTTTACGCAAATAAAATACATCACTTTTTCATGCTGGTTTGTATAAGTGCTTGTGCTGTTGAAAATCACCTTCAGTTACTCCAAAAAAACCCCTTGTAGGTTTGAACCATTCAAATGTCTATTATTTTGCAAACCAACACAAAGAGAGTCGAGAGACATAACTACTTGTATACTTGCTCATTTGGGTTCGTATATGTGAAATGTGCCCTCAGGTCGTTGGTGCTGGACTGGCAGGTTAACTGAGAATCACAGAGCTTAAACAACAACTTTATCTTCTACTGACTAAAATTGAATGTGTTTCCAAACTGAGCGTTTTAGATGCTCACAGTCTAAATCACTGCCATCATTACCACATGGTTGTAGTTGAACATTTCATTTTCAGTCAGTGATGGTTATGTGTGACTCCTGTCCATCATGCAGTGCACCATGGGAGAACTGGCGAAGCAGGCACCTGTGGTGACAGTCAGGGGCGGAGGCTTTATGTTTTCCGGTTGTTTGTCCGTTTCATTCTCGTGAACTTGATATCTCAGTAAAGCCTTGAGGGAACTTCTTCAAAGTTTGGCACAAACACTCACTTGCTCTCAAGGATAATGATTAGAATTTGGTGGTCAAAGGTCAAGGTCATTGTGACCTCAAAAAAACATTTTTGGCCATAACTTATGTGTTACTTATTCATACACCATGACACAATTTAACACAAATGTCTAACAGGATGAAATGAAGAAGTGATGATATTTTATATCCAAAAGGTCAAAGGTCAAGTTCACTGTGACATCATAATGTTCTGCAAAAACACCCCTAACTATATTTACTGTAACTTCAACAACACTGGTTGGTGGAGGAAACAACCACCAGGTGGTAATTTTTTTTTTTTTTTTTTTTTTTACAATCGGAAAAAGTATTAATTTTCACAACAGAATTTGCTTTTTTAAAGTATACAGTGGAAGAAAAAGTATTCCAACACTTATCTAAGTCACAAATGTAGACAAACACAGTGTCTCTAAGCTAATGTAACACAAACTATTATAATCTTTTGTGTCTTTATTGAACACAGCCATAAAACATTCACAGTGCTGTTGGAAATAGTAAATGAACCCTTGAATTTAATAACTGGTTGAACCTTGGCACCAAGAACCTGAAACCAGCTCTTCACTAGCTGCTGATCAGACCTGCCCAATGTTCAGGAGCAGCGGCGATTGCTCTAAGACTGCAAGGGAAGCTCAGCTTCCCCTAAAATGTCAACAAAATAAGTGGTCAAATATGTACTGTTGTGTGAACATTTCATTGACTAAATATGCGCTAGAACACGTTCATCTTTTGTTCAGAATCAGCTACTTATCACAGGTAACCGACACGACTTCCTTCTCATTCATCCCCGCAGCGCCACAGTGTTTTACACAGTGTAGACGCCGAGCGTCTACTGACTTCAACGGGGAAGCACAGAGTGGGTTGTTCCACTGCAGTGAAACTAGACGGTCATTGGATAAATGCTGGGCTTTGTCCCGCCCATCGGGCGCTCAGCGTCTCTGGGGGTCTATGGGGCAGTGGGCTGGCCCGGACGCTCGGCTTCTGCATGATGATTGGATGATCTGTCTGAGGCTGAGTCCCTTTTTGATTGCCAGCGAAATGAGCGAATCAGCGATCTTGAAGTATAAGCATCCACCGGAGCATTTTTCAAGTTTTTCATTCCGTTGTTCGGAGTTGATCTGGAGACGTCACTGATCCTCAGCGACTTTGTCTTTGTTAAAAACGACTAGCGTTGTGTTTGGCGACTCTCTTCTGTCACTCTGCGAATTTACATATAAATAAACGGACACATTTTATGATGTAGGCCGAAAACGAGCTTCCCCTCCTTATAAGACCAGCAGCCGCCACTGTTCAGGAGGAATTTTGGACCATCCTTCTTTATAGAACTGCTGCAGTTCAGACATATTGTTAGGATGTCTGGTTTGCATGTTTCTCCTCAGCTCGGTCCACAGCATCTCTACTGGATTAAGGTCTGGGCTCTGACTGGACCACTCCAGAAGGTGGATTTTCTTTGTCTGAAGTCATTCTGAAGTCGATTTACTTTGAAGTTTAGGGTCATTGTTCTGCTGCATCACTCAGCAGGTGGAGCTGCCCTGACATGATCCTGAAGAGAACCTTTATAAACCTGGGAACTTCCCCTCAATGATGTTGTGAAGCTGCCCAGGTCCAGAGGCGGCAAAATCAGCCCCGAATCATGATGCTCCCTCCACCCTGCTTCACCTTTGGGATAATGATGTTGGGATATTAGAATGCAGTGCCCTTTACACCACACACATAGTGCTGCAGGTTTTTCCCAAACAAGTCAACCTTAGTTTCATCAGTCCATAAAACATTTAATCAATGTAAATGTTTTAGTGTTGTTTATAATCACAGTGTCTCTAAGTCACACCTCCAGTCTGGTCTCAGTGACTGGACTCCAGGTTTGATAACTCCTGACTCCAGTTAGCTTCTGATGACGTGATCAGCCGAGGGGTTCACAGACTCCTTCCAACCTATACTGTGATAGTTTGAATGATCTTTTTAATATGCACAAGAACAAAAGAGTGATTTGTGTGTAATTAGTTAAAATAGATTGTGTTTGTTCATAATTGTAACTTGGATGAGGATCTGACCATAAGGACAAATTTATACATTAATGGAGGTAATTTCCAATGGGTTCACTTACTTTTTCTTGCCACTGTATAATCAAATGTAGAATATTCGTTTACAGCCCAAATTAGTGCACAGGCCTTCAGCCACAACACACTGACAGCTTTTGCAGGACACGACGTGCCCTGTGCTCTTCTTTAACTCTTCTCCAGTGCTAAATGGTAGTAGATATGTTTTTTCAGTGCGTCTACAGGGGTCAAAAATAAACTGAAAAAGAATCTTTCTTCTTCTCCGAGTCTCTGATGAAGAGAGTCAGTTCCTATGATGTGAAGCAAAATCACTTCCTCCAGGTCTAAACGTTCCAGCAGTACACTTCATCTGGTCAGGTTTAGAGCTAATGAATAAAACTCATCTGCTGAGCTTTCACTTACAGCTGAGGAGGAGCTGCACAGTGTTTTCACATCAATGATTCATTTTGCCTGAGGGCAGAGACTGTGTGAGGAGTCAGACTCATCCTGGCTCTGAGAACAAGGTGGGAGTAGTCAGTCTGAAATGTGATCTGATGTGAACCTCCTGTCATCAGCTGACAGCCTGTAGATCCAATCCTCTGTCACTGGATTCTAACAGATTCCATCTTGTTGAAATCAGTGTGAAGCATTATTTTCCCTGTAGGCACCTGATGATGATGAAGTGGAGTTCAAACCACTGCCTGGAGGAGTGAATGTGAGCAGAGTGGTGTGATGGTGTCGTCCCAATAAAACCAGATGGAAGCTGATTATACACTGAACAAAAGATTAGATAAGATTTCTTCTACAAACACAGGGGGTTTATTTCTTCACAGATGTGTTTCAATCTGTGTCAGTGAGAACGTGTCCCTCCACCTGGCAGGTGTGTCGTATCAACATGCTGATTACTGCACAGGTGGAGGATGAATCTGGTCACTTGATATGATCATGTGATCTGCCATAATTTGATCTGCCATATGCAACTGTTTGAGCATTAAGATGCTGACGGTGGTTCATTGATAGTAACTGAACAAAAGTGATGAAGCAGCAGGTACAAATGCTGATGATGGAGAAAACAAAGGAAGCTCAGTAACTAATGAGACATGAGGCTGAACAGTACAGAGACATGTGGGCTCACTATTTGGCAAGCAGCAGGTCACTGTTACCCTTTTTATCTAATGTGTTATAACAGATAATAAATGATTTATAAGTGTTAAGAATCTAATTAATAAACTAATTATCAACCATTCATAAATCCTTTATAAAGGTCATCTGATTGTAAAGTGATACTGTTGAATGTCCACCAGAGCTGTTGCCTCTGACATGACCGGTCATTTCACCACCAACCATCTACAATGTCGTCTCAGAGAATGTGGCAGTTAATCCATCCTCCCGCAGACCACATGTAGCCACTGCAGGTCATAACCTCCACACTGTGACCTGACTGCAGTTTGTCATCATAATCAACTTGAATGGTCAAATAATCACCTCTGATGGCGTCTGGCACTTCACAGAGGAATCCTGGTTTCACTGTACAGGGCAGATGGAAGACAGACTGTGCAGCATCACGTGGGGTTGTGGTATGAGCAGTCAAAAAATCCCACACACTGTCTGACTTGCAGCAAACTATTTATTGCAAGGTTTTGGTCGTAGACCTTCATCAGCCAAATGGTTCTCCGACATAAAGGAGCCATCTTAAACAGGAGCCTCATCCCACATGAAGTGGAAGATAAATTGAATAGGTGAGTTAATAAAAACATCTTTCATAAATATTTGTACAAAAGTGTCCATCATACATGTATAACAGTCTTCTACTAGGTACATCATACAAATATAATGTCCAGAGGTTCATGCAATATCAACGTAAAACTCAGGTTACATGACCAAAAGTTATATATTCTTATTCATATTCACATTCATACATCCAAAACATCAACATCAAAGATCCGAAAAGGAGCCAGGAAGTGTAGAAACATATTCATGTTTTACATATCCAGAAGTGTCTGGAGCTGGATAGAAACATCCTCAAATAAAAAATCTTGGGAGAGGGACCTATGGAAAAATACAAAGAAGACTATTCACAAAACATATTAACAGAACATTCAAGTTCAGTGTCTAATAAATACATTTACATTTGATCATAAACGCATTTAATAAGCACATTTAAAAGTGGCCTTTTATTGTGACCAGCCTGAGTCACACCTGTGCAATGATCATGATGTGTAAGCAGCATGTTGATATGACACACCTGTCAGGTGGAGGGATGATCCTGCTCTCAAAATCTCAGATGTCTTGTTTCAACTCAAAAGCAAAAGTGTTGTGTTTATATAATAATGCATTTAATGCTCTCGACCTTGTTCCTCCTTCTTCTTGCAGACGGGACACATGGAATGTGACGTCAGTTCATCCAACACTTTATTCTAACCATCTCAATAACTGCCAGTATGAGTATGAGTACCTGAGTACGCTGATGTTTACATCATTGTGTCTATGAGCAGAGTCACTGCTGTGAGCATGACTCCACACACCTGCTGGAGCCACTTGTCACTGTGCACTTTCTCTGTGTTCCCTGATTTTGTAGGATTTGTAATGTGGTGCAGAACATTCAGATCGTTTGCAGATCATCAGTTTGTTCTGATGGTCATGAGCAGCTTCTCGTCTGGTGCAGTCGTAACAACCTGGAGCTCAACACATTGAAAAGTTGACAGTGGACTTCAGCAGGAGCTGCCAGCTGTCTGCAAGTCCTGCACCAGCACAGTGAGTTCAACCTGCATCATCCAGGTCTACACTGCAGTCATCAAGTCTGCTCTCTGTACAGCAGTCAATGTCTGGATCAGACATCAAACACAACAGGGAAAGACTACAACAGTCAGTCAGGACCTGTCCTCAATTCAGCACTTGTTCACCTCCAGAGTCAGGAAACAGGCACAACCCCTCACACACTGTTTTCAGGTTGTCTCTTCGTCCGTTCGCTAGGACTCTAGTACAAACAGATTAGATTTTGGTGGCTAAAGGTCAGAAGGTCAATTTTTAGCCATTACTCAAGACTTCATACAGAAATTATGACAAAATTTCACACAAATGGTTCATACCGTATATGACTCTGGATAAACAGGGATGAAACCTGAAACTAGTGGAGGAGGTGATTCTAGTACTGTGTTTAACTGGACCACGCTCTTTCCCTCTCTGCCTACAGTCACATGAGCCTGTAGTTTGCCTGGTGCAGTGAAATAAATGGAACAAATTACCTTAAATGAGAAAAGGTGTGTGTATATAAACATAGAACAATGTTATTTATTATTATCATTATCCTAATTAAGTCGGATAAATAGTTCTGCACTCCGTCACATTCACTCTCACTGTGTTGAAATTGTGGCATTAAATACAAACTGTGATGATGTGTGTTGGTTGCTTTAATATCTGGCTTTTCTTTTTACCTCCACTGCAAAACAGTGTGTCTTTTCCACTACTGATGTTGGGGGGGAGGGGGGGGGGGGGGGGCAGAAGCTGGTAAGGCAGAGCTTGTGTGATGTGGACTGGGCTGATACGCCCCTTCCTCCCAGCGGACCCGGGATGCACCCCAGCGGGCTGTGAGGCTGCAGAGCCTCCGCTCCAGCGCCAGCGTACACGGAGCATCTTCCCTCTTCCTTGCCGTGTATCGTGTTTGTCGCAGATGCTGCCGACAGTGAAGCGTGCCAAACGTGCCGGTCCCCTCTGTGACTCCGGACATGGATCCGACATCCCCGCACACGGACAGAGGTATTCACCAGCCCGCTGTTTTCTCACGGAGGTTCAGGGGGATGTGTGCCGGGTGTGTGTGACCAGGTGTCGGCTGTGTGACTGCACATAGGCGTCTCTGCGACAGTTGAGTGAAGGTGGCGGTTGGACAGTATTGATAATTGGCTGTGCACTTGTTGAGTGATGTTGATGTTGATGCCCGCGTTTACAGCAGAAGCTTCGAGCACCCTCCACACCTCACCTGTCATGTCTCGGCTCTGTCGCGTGTGACTTGCACCTGAAACTATAAGTGATGAGGTTGCAGCGTCCTTGTCAGGTTGATAACTGCTGCCAACTTCACTTTACCTCCCCTCTGCGTTTTCTGTGCTGCACTGAATGAAGCTGCAGATGAATTACTGTCATGCATTCAGAATAGCTCAGATACCTGGAGCAGCTCGTTCCACCTGTTTTTCTTTTTGTCCTCCTCTGGGAGGAAGGCTGCAGGACATCCAGGGTCATGACCCACTTCACACAGAATGTAAATGTGCTATGAGACTGCAAGTCACACTTTCGGTTCCTGCTGCATTTCTCTGTGTAAAACACTCACTCAGTTCATATGAAACAGCAAATCTTTGATCTGTTCACTGAGTGAGTGAGCTGCAGGGTAAACCGTCACATTTAGTGGAGACTGGAGACAGTTGCAACACTTTTTGCATTTTACTCAGAGACTAAACTTTTATATATTAAACTTACACGTACCTACTAATGACCCATACCATTTAAAGATGAGTACATATGACACATCATTCACTATATTTATTTAAATGGAAGAATTCAGATGTTGCACCTGACCCCAACCCTGGGGACGGTTGCATCACAGAGCAACATGTTTGTTTGCATTATTTATTTATTTATTTATTCAATATTTTACATACATTTTGTTTTTTGTTATAGCTTATAATATTAAACAGAACAGACAAATATATCATAAGACCACGAGAAAATAAATAACTTGTTTTTATTCTCTTATGTGTTAAAATTAACACATATTGTTGCGTCTGTTCCTGTCAGCTTCATATTTTTCCTATTTGGAACTAAAATGTTAAAAACACTGTTGTGTGGTCTGTTGTGATTTGGCTGCTCAGCTTGAGGACAGTTACAATAACTTGTTGCAACCGTCTCCACCCTGTCAGCCATGACAGAACATCATGTGACACATGCTAACCAAGTCAACAACACAATGATTCAAACTAAGTCAGTTTTGATTCATTCAAACAAAAGCTCAGGGCAGTTTGACAGAAATACAGCTCATGAAAAAAATACTTTCATTCCTTCAAAACAAGTTTTGTTCTTCAATAAATGCAGCAGCAAATTTCGTGGTAATTATCAGGAAATTATCAGGCAATCATGTGAAATACCCTCAAACTAATATTGTACAGTCTCACACAGATTTTATTAGATCTGCACTTGCTGTTTCAGTCCAGTCCACGCATCTTGATGCATTTTTAGTTCAGTTCTGTCAGGTTTAGGAGTGTTAAGGACCCAAATGCAGATAAAACACTTTCAGACACTCGGGTCATTTTCTCTGCACCATTTCTCTGTCTTTTAGCGCGAGCACAATGCATGATGGTATATATTGCTTGGTTATAGACCATTGATTGTACACTACTTTTCACGATGCATTGTGGGATACTATGAGTCCACTATATAGGGTGTAATAATTTTCACAATACATTCAGACAGCACTACAAAATGGCAAACTCCCTATATAGTGGACTATGAAGGGAGTAGTGAGTGATTTCAGACACAGCCAGAGATTTAGATATGCAAGGGAGGCAAAATAAAACAGGAAATGAAACAAATGTCCAAACATAAAGAGTCCAAAAGTGTCCAAAAAAATGTCCTCTTAGGGCAGACCATGACAAGTTCTTTTCATGAGATAAAAATATAGAACAACAAGCCTTATCCTTTATGACAGAGTTCAGAGTCATTGACTCAACCTCTTTTTATATTCTCATCCAGAACAGTTTACCAAGGGCAACAGCTGCATGCATCATCGCCTTCTTTCAAACCTGTCTGGCAAAAGCAGCGATGCATTTCTAATTGCACTGTGATACAACAGAATGATGACAAGAAGTGCTTGAGTTAAACCCGACAGGAAGCCATTTAATTCCTCTGGAAACAGCATCACCACATCATTCAAATCCAGATCGCATTACACAGTGTCCATGTTGAATACAATGACAATGATGTCCTTCACTTTACATATAAACTGTCATGTCAGCGATTGTACTGTGAGGCGGACAGTATTGTCTGCTCCACTTAAGCTCTGCTTGTATTTCACCTTGTGCGTTCATTTTTCCTGTCTCTCTGGATGCAGAATTTGTTTTCCTATCTGTTTTCAGGATCCAAACTGAAACAGGAAAAGAGGCTTTTATCTGCTTCTGCACTCTTTTCCAAATTGCCCCAACTACAGCCACATCCAATTTTTGGCAACAAGAAAATGGTGGCAGCACCTGGGACAGCTCACAACGATGTATGAGTGCGAATTTCAAGCCGACTTCAGGGCGTTTGTCTCAGATCTAAGGAATTTGTCCTGGACAGGAAAATCACTGCAAACATCTTATAGTCCGGCCCTAAAATGGTGCAGTGTGTGTTGTGTGTTGCTGGCTCCTTTGCTAATGCTGGAATCAATGATGTTGAGTGAGATGTTCACAAAATACTTCACATTTGTCTGCTCATGTTAGTTATGACATTAACCCTAACCCTTAACTCCAATATGTGCTCAAACTCTTGACTCTAGATGACTCTTGTGTGAATGCAGTCCTTATACATGTTTTTTATTCCATCAACATTGCAATTAGAAACCATAATGTTATTACTGCGCTGCTCGAAGAACTGAAAAATGACATTTCATTTATCCACTCATGCACTGGAACTACTTTGTATCAAATGCCCTGCACATCATTCACTTCCATTGTATCAGGGTGGAGGCAAATTCTCATAACCTGGATAAATAAAACCAAAACTACCCGAGCAAACAAATCATGAGAGGTCAATGTGTAAATATGTTTTTGGGGGTTGTCAGTAGGTACGTCAAAGGTCAAGGTCACGGTGACCTCACAAATCGCAGATTTGGCCTTGTGAACGCGATATCTCAGTAATGCTTTGAAGGAGTTTCCTCCACATTAATAAAAACGTTCACCTGGACTCAAGGACAAACTGATCAGATTTTGGTGGCTAAAGGTCAAAAGTCAAGGTCAAGGTCATGGTGACCTCACAAAACATGATATTGGCCTTGTGAACGCAATATCTCGTGAACTCTCCAAGGGAATCCCTTCACATTTGGCACAAACGTCCACTGGGACTCAAGGATCAACACAAAACACTTTTTAGCCATAACTCAAAATTTCACACAAATGGTTCATATTTTATATGACTCTGAATAAACAGGGATGTAACCTGAAACTAGTCTAAGTGGTAATTCTAGTTTGTCATCTGAGTGAGCTGACTTTAAAACTTAAAGAACTTTGTGACTATGATTTGTTAACAGTTCTTGGTCCTGTGTCTATCCAGACAATGAGGTCCATCTAAAAGGGCTGGGCCGGGCCGGAGTGAAGAGGATGCCACAGCTCCCCCTGTGGGATCTGCAGTGCCACTGTCCTGCCCCCACCACACACTTCTCTTCCTGGATGATGGAGGGAGAGCCCTTCACCTCTGCATTTTCCTCTCTGATGTACTCCGCTGGGGGACACTTCATAGCCCTGTCCTCCTCCTCCTCCTCGTCTTCCTCCTCATCCTCTACGGAGTCAGCTATCACTGCCATGTCGCTGGAGCAGAAGACAACTTTTGCCTTGGTTATCTTCCTCTTTGTTTTCCTCCTCATCCTCATCGTGCGATGCTTCCGTATCCTGCTGGACCCCTACCGGAGTATGCCAACCTCCACGTGGGCAGACGGCCTTGATGGTCTGGAGAAGGGCCAGTTCGACTATACTCTAGCCTAGGCTTCTACACCAGACATCAAAACACTTTAGTGGATATTTATGTCCACACACAAACCAGTCTGTGGTGACATTCTTCTTCATGCTGCCTTTTTGGTGTGTGCCAACAGAGCTTTTATCTCATGCTCAAGCTAACTGAACAATAACCAGTTCAGAATAAGCATATTATGGATGTATTTTACTCTCATCCTACTCTACATGGATCAAATGGACATCACACTGGCCTGGCTGACTCTTGAGTCTTGAAAATGGACATCTTGATTAATTGGTGGTTGGTTTGGCTATTCTTATGTTCAGCTTGATGACAAAGTGAATTTCAGCTTTGCTTTTACAGATGCTAGGTAGAGCTAGCTAGTAATGTGGACAACGTATTTGGCCACATTACTAGCTAACTTGTGCAATCTCAGAATTTACCCTGAACTCCAGCTCTTTATGTTACTTCCTTTTCTTCTTGTTTCTTTTTTTTGCTTGTCTCATTAAACCAAGGTATAAGTGTGATTTTTTTTTGCTCAATTTGAAACATTTCTAACTCTCATGGACTTTGCCTCGATTTGTGCCACCTAGAACAAATCAGCCTGTGTTCCTGTCCCCTTGCATCTTTGCACAGAATTTATATAAACATTTGTCGCCTACAGAATTGCTTTGTATTCAGTCTGAATACACCTCTAGGTATCTGGGCTGGGTATTATTTGAACGTTTTTAATACTGATGCTAATGTGAGTTTTGCTACTGACTCCAAAATTATACTTTTTTTTACCTCACTGACCCATTTTCTTAGGAAACCTTTTTTTCCATTTGACAAAAGAAGCCAAAGTTCTCCAACACTCTCAAAATAGCTTTTCTTAAATGAAATGCAGTCTAAAATTGGAATATTACTATTCAAATTGGGAACTATCTGATTATAGAAGGAATAAACAAGATTATAAACCATTTGTTTCCAGCTTTGGGTATGTGACAGTTTTTGATACTAGAGACAGTAATGAGTTTTGATACCCAGCCCGAGGGTTGATTGCACTTACAAGTTTTAGAGACAGGCACAAAGGTGATAATGGACTTCTTCACTTGAAATGTTGATGATTTGGTGGCTGGTTTGACCAAACTTAGCATCACACAGTATGTACTGTATGTCTACTACGCTGTGTCTCCTGGAGGATATGAACTCACACAAACATTTTCTAACTGAAACTAGAAAACAAGGTGACAATTTCACAGTGACAGTCCCTGTGCAAATTTCTGTGCCACTCCTTCTGTCAAACTGTGAACTGTTTACAGTGTCAGCACTTCAGTGAGAAAATCCTATTGAGACCAGAGGCAGACAGTGTTTGTCAGAGATGAACTTAGGAGCCTCACACATACAGGGTAGCTATTTTTCTTCACCACACCTCACTGTCTTAGCCTTCTAGTGTCTATCTGCACTGTGATGTGCTAAGCTGCCAAATATTAGCTTATATACAAGCTTAAAGGCTGACTAAACACTATGAATGTTCACTTTATTACACTGTTGATTTATCCTTGGCCCATTTTATGCATTTATTGTAGCAGAAGTTATTTTCATTTTTCAATAGAAAATCCAGTAATTCTGTCCACTTGACCCCCCAGAAATCTGTGAAACATTTATAATGTACCCTGGGACACTACACTCCCCTCTACCCCACCCAAACACATGTATACTTATAATACATATAAATAAAGCAATCAACTGTCAGCAGTCTAGGTGGGGACGAGCTGGACTGAAGTCACTGTTTAAGTCACGTTATGCTTGAACGAATTTGCAAGAAGTGTTGTCCAACCATGCTAGAAATCAAAAGTGTTTATCTGCTGGAGTGTACTGACAGCAAACTGTTTCCAATTTCAGCTGGAGAGGGGTCATGCTGGGTCATGGGAGTGATACGTGAGCCGTTACCAGCTGGTTTTAAGTTCAAAATTAGAGTTATGTTTGTAGCTGTGGTTCTATGAATTCTAGGTGACAGCCAGATGCAATATCTTGACATTAAAGAAGCTATTTGTAAGTTTTGCCATTGCTACATAGCTAACATTACCATTAACAGCTGTTTACTTACTGAAGAAGAAACATTGTGAGTACAACATCAAATTTAATTCCTATACTCACCAAAAGCTGTCTCCAGAGGTGGAAACAAACACCAATGTTAATACTTGTCTCTATCACATCTTTTCTTCTACTGAAGTTAGCATGCTAACTAGCTAGCCCCGGCCCGTATCAGACCATCTTTGCACTTTTTGATAGCGACTCACAGTAACCTCCAGTCTGTCCTGAAGATGTAGCTGCTATTATAACCTCTTCTCTTGTAAGTGCAACATTGGCTGAAGCTCTTGTCAAGCCACAATCACCACCACCCGCTCCCAGCAAGAAACCATGTTCGGTGACAGAGAAAACTTCCAAATAGACTCTTTAAAGGAGCTATTTGTAAGTTTTGTTATTGCTACATAGCTAAAGTTAGCATTAGCAGCTGCTTACTTACCAGTCTAGATGAAATGTTTTGAGTTCAGCATCAAACTTCATTTCATTACTCACCAACAGCTGTCTCCATAAGTGGAAAGAAACACCAATGTTAACTCTTGTCTCTATCACATCTTTTTTTCTACTGAACTTAGTATGCTAACCAGCTAGTCTGGGCCAATATCGGCCTGTTTTGTCACTCTTTGATAGTGACTCACTGTAGCCCCTAATCTAGCCTCCATTTACAAATAGCGCCTTCAATTGTCAGTTTTGCTATTGCTACAAAGCTAACATTAGCATTAACAGTTGCTTTCTAGAGGCAGAAAGCAACGCTATCAACTCTTGTTTGACTTATGTCTTTTCTTCTGCTCAAGTTAGCATGATAACCAGCTAGCCCCCGTCTTTTATCTTTCTGATAGCGACTCAGTGTAGCCTCCAATCTGCCCTGAAGACGTAGATGCTCAGAGGACGTATTATAACCTCTTGTATTATAAAAATAACAATGGCTAAAGCTGTTGTCAAGCCACAATCACGAACACCTGCTCCTGACTAGAAACCATGTTTGGCAGCATACAAAACCTACAAAAAGCCCCTTTAAAGGAGCTATTTGTAAGTATTATAACCTCTTGTGTTGTAAGCGCAACTATGGCTGAAGCTCTGGTCAAGCCACAATCACTACCACCTGCTCCTGACAAGAAACCCTGTTTGGCAGCACAGAAAAACTTCCAAACAGCCTCTTTAAAACATATGAAAATGGCTAAAAATGTCAGACAGTAGGAGAGACAGAGGAGGAATGGACAGAGCTGTTGGTGGTGGAGTGTTCACACACTGGGGCTAATTAGTGTGTCGGTTAAAATACATTTGTAGAATTTGTAGTCAAAATGGGGCGTAAAGTTGTTATGAAGACAGTTTTTTTATCTTTTTGTTTTTGGTATATTGACATGAAACATTAAAACTTGACAGCACTCTTGAAGATGCAGGTCTATAGTTTTACTTCCTTAGAGAAACATTTTAACCAGGGTTTACACCAACAGAGTATCAGATTCAGGTTGATTAGCCATGCAAAGCAGTTTTACCATCATTTTGTTATAGTTTAAAGTTCTCCTATATGCAGATGAGCTCAGCAACATTGTTCTCATACATGCCCACATACTTTGTAGATATGCCCGCCAGGGGGCAGATCATGGCTGACACTGGGATATTGTCCTTTTTGCACGGCCTAAAACATAACAGTGGCACTCCAGAAAGTTAGGTGACTGTTACTGTTGAGATTACAGCAGAAAATTGTGATCTGTGACAAACTATTTGTTTTACTGCGAAACTTTTGCCATTTTTGAGTTTAATAAAAAGATAATCACTGACCTGCTGCTGGTGTAGAAAATCACAGCTTTAATTAAAAAGGCGTAATGTGGAGTCATTTTAAGACGGTGTCAATTGTGAGTCCCTCTACCAAAGAAATATCTGAGAGATTTTTGTTGCAGTCTTTTGCCTGTTCATACTGACTAAATACCATACAAACCAAGGCAACTTTTAAGACTTAAGATTTTTGTCCCATTTGCTTCCAGTTTGTAATGGCCAATTTACTATTTTTAGTTTTCTGGCAATACCATCCTCTTTCCACATGTTGTCGATGCAGCTACAGCAGAGAACATGTCACTATGGCATTGACATTTAAGTCAGCTTTGGGCACAATTCATTTATTTCAATTTACATTTAACACTAATGTTTAAAACTGTGCAACATGTGTGATTCATTCATTTATAGGTAAAATGTGACGCTTGGACCTTCTGCTGGTTTGAGAACAGATTCGTTTGGAATTTTCGAATTTTATTGACTTTTATGGAGAAGTGCCATGTGAAAATATGCAACCAACAAATGTACATGGACCTTACTGATATATATATATCATGCTCAATGCTCTGAGTCTGCAATGGTAAGTACTGCTTCCATTTAATCAGCATCCCACCAAAGTCAATAGAGGTTTCTGAATGTTTGTAACAACAGTTTTCCTACAGAGATTATTAAGGTTTCATTTCAAGACATATTACAATAGTAATGAAAAACAATCCATTTTAATTACATTAGTCATACTTTAACAAGATTTTGAACAGTGTCATTTTCATGTTATTGCTGATAAGGGTTTCAACCATGTGGGAATAATGCACTGCTTACAATCTAACAACACAAATGATAAGTTTCTTGAATTTTGATGGATAACTTTTGAAGAATATTTGAATTTGCTGTTTAAATTAATGCACAAATTTTTTAAGGTGGCACCGTCAGAGAAAACCAGGGTGCTCTGCATGCAATGAGAATCATATGATACTTTAATGCTGTGGTCCTGCGTTCATGTCAAATACTGCGGTGTTACTACTGTGACAATGATAATGCTTAATTTCACTTGCATTTTTTTTTTAATGGTTGGGTTTTCAGCCTGCTATAGTGTGGCTCTATGGATGGCAATGTCAGTGGGTTGTTTTTTTTAAAATAAACTTTTATTGAACAATAGCAAACAAACAGAGTCAGGTGATGACACAAAAATCTGAATTACAGTAACGCAATGGACAAGAATGTTACATTATAACATTAAATAAAGTACAAACATTTCATATCATATAAATTAATATATAATACATTTTACAAGCTTTCCTGTTATAGTGGACCATGTGGATGTACTCCCTATAATCTACTTCAATTATGAAGAAATATGTACAGGATTTGAGAATTTACATTTATTAGTCAGTGTGTTTTTGCCAGCAATAAAATTAAGGATATATAATTCGCTGGCTTTAACAAAATATTATTTAGTAAAAATAATCAAGACAGACAGACAGATAGACAGATAGATAGATAGATAGATAGATAGATAGATAGATAGATAGATAGATAGATAGATAGATAGATAGATAGATAGATAGATAGATAGATAGATTTGTCGATATGTTGAGTGATAAATAGACTGACATCTTGTCAAAATTTGTGAGAGTGGATCCAAAATATGCTGATTTGGGGTACAGTTCATTAACATTAATGACCTTTTTAATTTTTTGTAAAAGAGATATCAATGATCTTAAAAGACACTAGACTAAAGATAAATGTTTTCATCCAATTAACACCAGAAAAGAAATAGATAGAGACTACTGCATTATTACGAATATCACGGTTATTGGACTTTACATGAGCTACCAAACACAATATGTATCAACATTAAACCCTCAACCCAGGATCCTATATATTCTTTATGAATAGGAATGTTCCATATACAATATGAAACCTTACATCAAAAAACCTCTACTACAACAAAAATCTATCATAATAATAAAATAATGTAATTATTGTTGTTATAAAATTGTTTTATATTATTATTATATTATTATTATTATTAATTTGTGGACTATGGATTTGGACTGCCCTCAGCATTCCCAGACTGGACAGTTGGATTCAGCCGTTATGAGAAAAGTCAGGAGGCGCTTGTTTTTACACCGCGACGCACGGTTTCAACAAACGGGTTTATAGGCTTATACGCGGAAACTGACTCCGCCTGCTCGGGAGAATTCGGCATACGTCGGTCAGGTCTCAAGCAAACCCAAAAGTTAAAGTTGAAAGACGCATTGCGTCGAGCTACGCCATTGGCTTGTAGATCCCATCGTAAAATTTTCAATGAGCCGCCATATTAGGAAGCCAAACCCCTCTTTCATTCGGTTAAGAAAAGACAGGATACACTTCCAGGGTAGTTTTCGGAAGTGCCGGTTATTGCTGAGCGCGCGAATCTAAATAGTTAAATCAGTAGAAGCTGTATCCTAGTTTGGTTCTGTCTCTGTCGTTCATACGGGTTATTTACCTCCTCCTCTACAATGGCGACCGCGGCTGCAACTCCGACCGGCCAGAGAAGCACGTGCGGCAGCGGCACACCGCTGAGTCCGACCAGAATAACCAGACTGCAAGAGAAACAACAGCTCCGGGACCTCAATGACCGCCTGGCCACATACATCGACAAGGTCCGCAGTTTGGAGTCTGAAAACGACGTACTCCACCTGCAAATCAGCGAGAAGGAAGAGGTGAGGAGTCGGGAGGTAACCGGACTGAAAGCCCTTTACGAGACAGAGCTAGCCGACGCCAGGAGGTGTTTGGATGACTCCTCCAAGGAGCGGGCCTGGCTGCAGATCGAGCTGGGAAAGATCAAGTCCGAGCATGAGCAGCTTCTACAGAAGTAAGTCTCCAACGGTTTATTTATGCTGTACAGTCTTGCATGCACAGGACCCCCCCATGATTAGCTTAAGTCTGTGTGCTGACTTTGATTTTCGAGCCACTATTGCAACATGACGCACGGAAGTTCATCCCGTGGATTACGTTTCCACGTCGGGTGGGAGCGTCACTCAAACTCGGCCTATTGAAAAGCATTCTTCGTTCGTATTTAATATTTTATTTTATTTTACCGTCCTTTACTCCGTCATGTGGCTCGGTAGAAGGCTCTCTGAGGTTTGATTTAGTTACAACATTTAATATTTATTTTACCACAATGGTGGGTGGGTGTTAACGGCCCGTATTGTTTGTTTTGCTGAAGGGAAATAACTGTCAAACAAAGTCTTTTTTTTTTAATTTTAACTTTGGCTAATCCTAACCATGACTAGTCCTAAATAAATAAACAGAAAACAGTTTATATAGAGAAATGAACCTGTGGTTTAATTAGACTGGACACATGGTGCCTTCAGGGTCTAACGTCAGGATCTGTTCAGAACAAAAGACTCAAACATCAGCGCAAACCTGAGGTGCTTTTGTTATTTCATGATGGAAATGACAACATAGTTTAAAACGTAAAAGTATTATGATGAAATGATTCAGACCTTTAAATAACTTGATTTTAATATCCAAATTGTTTATTGAATGTTTGATGTTTTGTGGTCATTTGTGTGGACATCGCACCTGTATTTACAAACATGAGTGTGTTTGTTTGTTCTCATATCTGCGAGAACCTGACAGCAGCAGCTGTTACTCACAGCTGTTAAAATTCATCAACAGACAATGTGGAGTGAAAGTCTCGTGAATCCTGTGTATTTTGGGTTTTCTTATTTCTATTTAAAATGTTACAAATAGGTAAACAAAAATGTAGTTGTTTTTTTTTTGTAGTTGTTACTACTCACCAAGTAGTGTTGTGCTGACACACTTAAATTGGCTGTATGCAAAACCAAATAAATAATAACAATTATGATAATAACAAAAACCCAGAATATAAGCTTCACAAAGGTGGTATTTTTTAATAGGTGTTTAGTGGGTGGACTTTGCAGTTAATGTGGCTAAAAGGGTCCCAGACCGCCTGCATAGCTGTCTCAACTTGTAATCTGACTTTGGTGCATCTATGGTGCATTTCCACTAGGGCTGCACAATATGCAGAAAAAAATCATATTGCCATTATTTTGGCAGATATTATGATTTCAGTGTGACTGGTCGTTTTTTTCATTTAATTTTCACAGATTATTATTTTTTTTTAAATGATGTGATTTTTGTTGAATCATGTATCAAACAAACATGTTCCTTTATGTCTGGAGAATACGATTTGTTGGCTGGAGCATCTATAACACTATGCACAATAATGCACAACATTTTACCTTTTTATCAAAAAGATTTCAGCTTCTGCATTTCGGTTATTGCACTCTGCTATATTGAGATTTCGACTATATTTCGATTAATTGTGCTGCCCTGATTTCCACCTGGATTTGTTGTTGTGAACTGCCACAGATAACACTCAGCTCATGGGGTGCCTCGGTGGCTCACCTGTTAGAACGCATATCACATGGGCTTAGTTCTAACAGCAGCGGCCATGGGTTTGAATCCAACTCATGGCCCTTTGTTGCATGTTGTCCCCTCTCTCTCTCTCTCTCTCTCCCTGACTTTCCTGTCTGTCTCTCACTTCACTATCTGAATTAAGGTAAAAATGCCCCCAAAAAAAACTTAAGAAAAAGATAAGTCAGTTCATCCAGTCTGAGTTCATGTCAAGTGTAAAAGGGGTCAAAGTTCTTCTTGAAGTGTAATGCAGTGACTAAACATAAAATGAATTCCCATGTTTATTTGACATGTCAGTGATTAATCCACAATTGATTAGTGGCTGTTAATAATTGAATCGATTTTGAAAATATTTTAATCCAGGAGGTGTGGTGTAATTGTCAGAAAATGTACAGTGGTTTGCTGTAGTAAGTGGTTGCCTCTCACTGTTGTCACGTGTTGTCTGACCACCCCCAAGGGATGCACAGATTATAAAAATGAACGCACCTCCTTGTCATCCCACTCTGGCTTTCTGTGCTCATTGTGGCAGTCATGTTGATGAACACTGCAGCATTAAGTAAAGAATTACTTTAGCTAGTAGTCAGAGGCTCATGCTAATCTTCAACAGAAGCAGTGAGCAGCTGCTTGGTTCATGCAGGCTGGGAGCTGAGTATTGGACAGCACAGAGCACTGCTGTAGCCACAGTAGAATAATTAAATGTGCTTTAAATATGGTCGACACAGAAGTAATGACCTGTATAAGCGACGTGCTTTGACTATAGATGAATTTACCAGTGGCAGTAAATCTTAAAAGAAGCTGGTGTGACACTATTTGTGCGTCTTTGGGACATCTGTCCCAGCTGAGCAGCTGTTTCTAGCAGCTGCACTAACGTTAGCTACAGCGAACAATGCACAAGTCATTGGGGAAACCTATATCATGTTTACACAACCAGTAACATTGTTTTCGCATTGAAACTGCCTGTCACTGGTTTGGTTTAGTTATGGAGTAATGAGCTATGTTTACAGACTCATAAAGCAACAATCTGAGATGTCACTGATGGCATCACCTTATATGTGATGTTAGGGTCTTCACACCAGCTCCTTCAATAACTTCAGCTGGTAACCCACTTCCTTGGGTCCTCAGCAACACGCCCACCAAGTGTGAAGTGGATTGGATGAGCAGTTGTTGAGAAGGTTAAAGTGCAGAGTCTGGTCTAGACCTGCTCTATCTGAAAAGTGCCTTGAGATATAAACTATATAAATAAAAACTGACTTGACTTGACAGAAAGGCAGAAAGAGATTTCTCCTTTTTGTTCCAGGTTATTTCCTGTTGAAGGCCACAGCTCCTTTTGATAAAGGCCAATGGGTCAGACTTTGAATTGTTACACATGTCCAACAGGTTCAGTCTGATCTGATGTTTGTTACCCAGCGAAGCCTGGAAGCTGTGCAGTGCCGTTTGCTCTGAATAGTGTTGAACAGGAAGTGGAAGCTCAGCTATTTTAAATGAAGTCATTATTTTGTATTTTTATTTGATTAAAGTAACTTGGTGTTTAATCTGTTCTCTAAATTCTAATCAGCTGTGATGGTGAACGTAGGTCAGTGGTTAATGGAAAAAGACCACTGTCTATTAATTGTGTCTGTCCATTAACTGTATTATATTTTTAATGTGGTCTACTATCAATTAAGGAAATTTCTTAAAATTTGCAGTGTAATAATGTATTTTCTCATCATGAGGGGTCAGCAGTGATTTCTTCAATGTGCTGATTTTGTCTGATCAGTGATTTTAAATTGTCAGTTGGTTGTAGGGCTGAACAATAATCGAAATATTATGAAACCTGCAATATGACCTGTGCAGTATCCAAATCACAGCAGCTGATAAAGATACAAACAACCATAAATGACGCATTGAGGTGCTTCAGACCAGGCTATAAATCATACCTTAAACGCACAGGACCTCCTCATGATTAGCTGAAGTCTGTCTGCTGACTTTGATTTTTGAGCCACTATTGCAACATGATGCACAGAGGTTCAGCCCGGGGACTCAAACTCGGCTTATTGAAAAGCGCTCTTCATTTGTATTTGATGTTTGACATTATAAATCATATTCTCCAGACGTAAAAAACTTGGTTGTTTGGTTCAAGCCCCAAAAACCATCATTTTTATATATTTTTTTCACTGAAAATGCAAAAATGATCATTCACACTGAAATTGTGACTCGTATGGCAATCAGAATATTTCCCTAAATAATGTTCGACTTGGTTGGTCAAATGTGTCACCAGTTTTTTAGACTGATCATTTCATCAATAGTAAAGAGTAACCACATTAGCGCCCTCCTTAACTGTCTTCTTAATGTGTTTCTGGTCAAATCTTGTGGTTCATATTGAAGTCAGTTATTTATATGCTCTCTGAAACATCTTGGCATGTTGTTCTTGGCTGAACAGGAAATGCTGGTAATGACTGTAATACTAATCTGATGCTTTCTGATGAAGCTGGATGATAACTTATGGTCTGTAGAGAAGTATATCAGGCGGTTGTAGTGTCAGGTGGTTGTAGTGGTTGTAGTGCAGCATCAGGTAGATGTAGTGGTTGTAGTGTCAGGTGTGGTCTTACTGAGACTGTCCCTGTGAAAGAGCCCTGTGGGCCTGTGGTGTGTTTCTCAGTAGAATGTGAAAAAGCAGACATACCACACCACATTCCAGTCATAGTTTATCCACTTTAGTGGCCTTCTCATCCACCCTTCATAAATTCGAGGCAGACCGTGTGGAAATAACTGGCCTCTGTCTCAGCAGAGCTGCTCCAACAGACACTGAAACCCACTCAGTGAGTCCCGTGGTCACACAGTGAACCCAGGTCAGAGTTAGGAAACAGTCCTACATTTATTTTATTTTTTTAAAATATGAGATCTGTGGCTCTTGTCGTATCTTTGCCTATTTTTTTTAAATATCAACGTATTCAGGAAATAAAAGACTTTTATGTGCACTTACATGACATAAATAAGCTCTTCTTCTAATTTACAGCTCATCTGTGTTTCTCCTCTTCTTCTGTGTTGACCCTCTGTGGCCAGCAGAGGGCCCTGTTTCCTGCAGACCGGGCTGATCATGATCAACCAGCAGCAGGAACCACTCTAAACTTTTGACCCACAAAATACACAAAAGTACTTGAAAATGGAGTACCACACGTTTTAAAGTGTGTCATGCCAAAAAGAGGAGGGGCAGTTAAACTAATGAAACAGCCCTGTAATAAATCCTGGCTTCATGAGTTTGAATGCTGAGCTTTGTCTGGGATGTGTTGACACTCATCTTAGAGGCTGTAGTTTGTGTTTATGTTGAAAAGTGTTCCTAATATTTGTGAGTGGAGTGAATTGTCTGCCTGTTCTGCCTTCATGGTTATATTTATTTTATAAATCATTTATTGTCGCACTACTTCTGTCCTGCTCTCTGCTCTGTGGGAGAGGTGGGGCTGCAGGTACACAGTGTGCGCGCACACACACACACACACACACACACACACACACACACACACACACACACACACACACACACACACACACACACACACACACACACAGAGAGAGAGCAAACAGCAGGAAACATAACTGAAGATTACTGCTGTTGACGTTACTATCACTGAACTTTGCTTTAAGGGCAATAAAAACTAAAAGGCCAATACAAACTTTATCCAACCACCTGTTCAAACCAGAACAATCAATGCACATCCTGTTCTGAATTTATTTTTTTTTAAATAGTACAAGTAGGGGTGGGCGATATGGCAAAAATATCATATCACGATTTTTTAAAAATAAAATCACGATTTCGATTTTATCACGATCTTAAATTGGAAAAAGAAAAACAGACAATTTAGACCAAAGAACCTTTCTTAACAGATTTTATTTCAAATCGTCGCAGTTTTGCCTGCATGTGCAAACAACGTAAAGTTTAAGGTAAACAACAACAACAGTCTGGTTCGTCGTGTTACCACCCGACGTGCGAACGGTTTCTGTGCAAACTTTGCAAATTACATTTGCTTGCGCTTGATCAGTTGCGGAAAATCCAAACCAATTCCATATAATGGAGGTGGAATTTTTTTAGCGACCGACTCCGTTTGGCTTTCAGCCATCGCTCTCCATGTGCTACCGCTACACACACAAACAAGGAGGCGGGTAGGAAAGCGCATCACTGCCCGTAATTCGCTATGATTGGTCGGTCAGGTTGACGACGTCAATACGTCTGGTGCGTCGGTGCATCAGCATAGAACTGCAATTTATAGAATGTGCCCTAGACGATCCCACGATCTCTGCAGTTTGAAAGATCGTCTTCACGTTGTAATCCTTCACGATCTAAAATCGTCATATCGCCCACCCCTAAGTACAAGTAATAGTGTGAGCTGGATCAATAAGTGTATGGATAGAGATAAAGATAAAATCAGCTGGTTACTGTCTGACTTTGGCAGGATGAGCACATCACAGTTCAAGCCCCTTCACTCTGAGTCTTGTTTAACCAGTGTTATTTTGTGATGATTATTTTTTACGGCGCACAGTGCGATCAGTCACAAACATATGAAGGATTACTTCATGTGTAAGTGTCTGTTCATTAGTAGACAGAGCTTTTTAATATCTTTTATCCTTGTAGCTGATAAAAACTCTCATGAAGTCATTAAGTCGTCTGCTGCTGCCCGAGAATTTACACTACAATATGTGTTTGAGAAAATGTCTAACCCAGAATCTGGGATTATTGATTATTGAGTGTCATTTAGATTTTGGAGGAGGAAAATTAATCATTTAGGTTAATTGACTATTGATAAAGTAGTCGATAGATTAATCGTTAGAAAGAATATAGAAATAGTCATTAGTGGCAGCTCTTCTCGTTAAAATCTTAATGATACCCATCTCTAGTGGACGAATCTGTAACCACTACTACAAGGGCAGTGACTGTACACATGACACACGACTATGTCCATGTGTGCGTCTGCAAGGGAGCCTGATTGAGGCCCGAGGTCCCTGCTGACGATTGGGTTTTAACTCTCACCACCATCACACACTGTCATCCACATACACTCACCAAACCTCACCTCCCTCCTTCCAGCTATAACAAGAAGGATTCGGACGCAGCAGGAGCTCAGGCCAGGGTGAAGGACTTGGAGGCTCAGCTGAACTCTAAAGATGCCATCCTGGCAACAGCACTGTCCGAGAAGAGGGGCCTGGAGGCCAGACTGGCTGACCTGCAGGAGCAGTTGCAGGAGGTACAGCTGCTGTCACATGATGTGATGAGGCTGGGCAGATGTTTTTCCTCTTTAAATGATCTTTTCAACATTAATGACAGATGCAGCGAGTGATTGTGCTTAAATTACAGAAACACAGGTGTAGTAAATATTGTACTTTTATTCTGAATCTTGTACTTGTACTTTGCTTGTCAGGTCTATGTGAACTTATTTTCAAAGCGCTTCTTGTTTTGTGTGTGTTATCAGCTGGATACAGGTCTTGCTCAGGCCAAGAAGCACCTTTCAGATGAGATGCTGCTACGTGTTGACTTGGAAAACCGCTGCCAGAGTCTGACTGAGGACATGGATTTCCGTAAGAGCATGCATGAGGAGGTGAGAGTTTTATTTTATTAAGTAAAAGTAGACAAGATTCTGGTGCCGAGGGTCCAGACTGATAAAACACAATCAAAAGAGAAGTAAAGGATACATTTAAAAAATGAGATAAAAAGGGTCAAGTTGACTTGAGTTAATGAGGACAGGATCAGACCTGAGAACAGTGTCTATGTGCTGACTGTTTGCTGTGCTACAGGAAGTGAAGGAGGCCCGGCACCGCTACGAGAGCCGCCTGGTTGAGGTGGACTCTGGACGGAAAGAGGAGTATGAATATAAACTGACTCAGGCTCTTGCTGACATGAGGGCTCAGAATGAGGAGCAGATAAAGATCTACAAGGACAACATGGAGAGCACCTACCTGACCAAAGTATGTGCACACACACACACACACACACACACACACACACACACACACACACACACACAAACTTATGAGACATGAGTTGTCTAACAGCCAAGATGAGTAATTACATGACCATGGTATAAAGTGTAATTGCTGTATGTCCAAAGCATAATGTGGACAGTCAAACAGTACACCCATACCGCATGTGATTCCAACACCACAGGCATGGTGGTGCTGCTGTTACAGCCTCCAGTCTTTTCCACCAGATGCTAGGGATTTGGCAAACACCAGACAGGGAAAATGGTTCCACATCAAAAAAGCATGTAGACAGAGCCACAACTGAGAATACTACTCAGTATTCATGATGCCAGTTATTCTCCACTGTTCAGATGCACCTCTGTCTACCTGGTGCTAAGATGCAAATGTATCTGAAGCAGCACGTGTTAATGCAGCTGATGTTTCTGTTCGCCACCGTTTTTAAACTCTTTGTGTTTACATTATTAAATGACATGTTTGTATTCAATTTACTAATTAACTCCCTCTTCTTCTCATTGTTCTCGTATGTAACTTTATGTATTTTGTTCTGTATAAGGGAACCCTTAGAGCAGATGACACTGGTGTCTCTTTCACTGTTGCTCACTCATGGCACCAGGGAAAATGTGACAGTAAATGTGATGTGAACTGACTTGTTTTGCCAATACATGTGTGAAGTTGTGGTTTGATGCACTTCAGACACTTTTGCATCACACCATGTTTTGAAAAATGGTGTTTTATTGTTTTGCTGTCTTGGGATTAAGGATTAAGGATTTTTTGTCACAGCATGTTCTTTTTTCTTTTTACTTTTTTATTCAACTTCTTGGTAGAATAATATGTGATTTAGTTGTTTGATCCATTAAAACATGAAGAAGAAGGAAACATCAGGACAGGATCAGAAGTGAAGATTATTTTTTGGCAGCAGTCAAACCATCAGAAAAACACAGGTGGACCCTACCATTAATTATAATTAAATTATCCTCATACACAGTATGTAAGTAAGCAGCCAAGTGAAACTGTAAGTACACTAAGAGCCAAACAACAGGTCACTAACTTTACAACATACCAAGCAACACGTAACTGACTTCCTGCTTGTCAGGAAGTGACTGACTCTGCTTGGTTCCTCTTTGAGAGTGTGATGAGAAGGAAACCGTGTTGATGTTTCTGACTCGAATCATCTGTCTCCAGCTGGAGGACCTGCGTCGTCTGTCCGAGATGAACGGAGCATCAGCCAACATGGCCCGAGAGGAGCTCAGAGAGTCCAGCCTGAGGATCGAGAACCTGAGCGGGCAGCTGGCAGGACTGCAGAAAGAGGTGGACGTTTATCTTACTCATTCACTTTTTATTTTCTAACTAAATTAGAGTTAGTTTGAAAAGAAGCATTATGTCGCAGTGACCTAAACAAAAACATCCAACTGAATCCTATGAAGATAAACCCTTCATCATATTAGTCATGTTGGAGTTTCCAGATTCTATGAGCTTTACCTGTTCTCCCATTAAAAATAATGAAACATGACATATCCCTATTAAAGCAGACTGTAGCTCTGGTGGAACATGTCACTTCAGGTGCTGTTAAGACATGATGTATAATACAGGAAGTCCAGTTCAAGTTTTTACAACTGCGCAAATATCCAGGTAAAGTGTTGTTGGTGTATAGACAGGCTGCTTCACGCAAAATACTTTCTCTGTGAAAACGTGTGACAACACCCTGTGTTTTTTTTTTTGTTTTTTGTTTTTTTTAAATCAATCTAATTCCCACCTTTTATAAAATACTGGGTCCATCATTCACATACTGAAGAGTCGAAGGATAAGTGTCACATGTCTAGATCAGATCTTATGTTCAAAACATTTGTTCAGTGACTGAGAATTTACACAAATGTTACAGAAAAACGTAGGTCAACAAATACACAAGCTGTAATCTTCTTGAGTGATGCTTCACATAACATCATGGTTATAGTGACCAGAATGATCATGGTGAAATGATTTCAGCATGTTTCAGCAAGATCACAATAATACTGATAACCAATTTTTACAGTGAAAACCACAAAATAAAATGAGCAGCACTTTGCACTCTGTTTGCATAAACCAATACCACATGAAAACAATATCACATGTGCATTAAAGATGGCGCCATGTGGCCATGAGGGGTAACTGCACTGTGCACACTGCAGATAAGAAAATGGTCCCCAAAGACTTTTCTTCAAATGCTATGAGATCTAGTCTTCTGGTGTCACCTGACCAGACGAGCTTATGAGGCTTGGGCTGTAGACATGTTCATGTTTCTCCGACTGTCAAACTACGGCACAGAAAATGACAAACTAAAATAACGAACTAAGACAACTCTTCTCTGATACTTAGACATGAAAGCTCATTTAATTTTCAAGATTCAGCATCCAGAAGACTCAGAGTCTCAAGAGCAGAACTGCTCATTTTCATAAATGAGGGCCCTTACCTCTTACAGTGTTGTGGATTTATATTGTATTTTTTTGTCTTTCATGAACACAGACCAGACAGACAAATCCAATCAATGTTGCATTGAAATGGCAATACATTATTGAATCTTGAATCTTTGTTATTTATATAATAAACACGTTATCATCCATCGCGATGTTTGTTTAGACATCGTCATGTGCCAAGTCGGTAGACATCGCCCTATTGCTCACTGACATTGAAATGCCCCCTGATGTAATAGAAACTGTTTATGCCAAATCATTTTGAAAGAGCAACAGCCAAGGGATAAAGTCCAACATTTAGCCGACCAATGGCGTAACTATCACTCACTCATTCAGTCACAGACAATGGGATGTATTCCTGGACTGTGGCCAGTCCAGCCAATAAAATATGATAATGTGTTTGTTTGGTCTGTGACATCATCACCATCTAACTCTCTGACATCCTCGTCTTATCTCAGACTCGTGGTTGGCGTGATCGTATAGCAGAGCTGGAGGCAGCGCTGGCTCAGGAGAAAGACATGAGCCGTAAGCTGCTGGCAGACAAAGACCGGGAGGTGGCCGAGATCCAGGCCAAGATGCAGCAGCAGCTGAATGAATACGAACAGCTGCTGGATGTTAAACTGGCTCTGGACATGGAGATCAATGCTTACCGTAAACTTCTGGAGGGAGAAGAAGAGAGGTGAGCACCCACAAAGTGTATAAAATCTGGCTACAATTTACTACTCCTGTCTGTGTCAATAGTTTTCCATCTCAAATGATTGTATGTATGGGTCAGCATCCAACTGTCCAACTGTGGTGTTTCCTCCCCCAGACTGAACCTGTCTCCCAGTCCTTCGTCCCGCGTCATGGTGTCCCGAGCCTCATCCAGCAGCCGCAGTGTGCAGACCACCCGGGGAAAGAGAAAGCGTGTTGACGTGGAGGAACAGGAAGCCAGCAGCTCGGTGTCCATCGCTCACTCTGCCTCGGCCACAGGACCCATCTGCATCGACGAGATCGACACCGACGGCAAGTTCATCAGCCTCCAAAACAGTGGAGACGAGGTGAGACCTGCTTTTAGATCTTACATGTATCTTGGTAGGTTCATGTTTGTGTACAATAAATGTCACAGCTGAAAATCTTTTATTTTGACAGTCGTTATAACTGTAGTGAATTAGACCTTTTTCTCGTTATTGTGTCAATGGTTGTGTGTCTCAGGACCAGGCCATGGTGGGTTATGAGATGATTAAGACGACTGGAGATGCCACAACCACCTACAAGTTCACACCCAAGTACATCCTGAAAGCCGGACAGAAAGTCACAGTAAGAGTTTGTCGCTTTCAGCTGAACATGTTCAGGAGTTTAGAAAAGAGTATGCTAAGGAATCATGTTTTTAAATTCAACAGATGGCCAAAACCAGTGACTGTTGGGAGACAGTTAAATAGGTGGGGTACCACTTTACTATAAGCCTACCCTGATAAAGGATTTATAAATGGTTTATAATTAGGTTATTCATTCGGTTGTTAACACTTAATAAATCATAAACAATTATTAACATGTTATAACACATACATTTTCATACATTGATGCAGCTCACTATTTGGCAAGATCAAGTTAATGCTCACTCTTTAATCTTACTAAAGTTATGACCATTTATAACTGGTAAAAAGGAGCCTTATTGTAAAGTATGAAACACATCATCCTTTACAGGTTGGAGATAAAGAAAATGTATCAGCAGTGCCAGTGCAACTTCCTTTATGCAAATGTAGTTTAAAATTACAACATGATGTGTGAAAAGAAGTTCTATCTATAGGTAATGTAAAGATAGGGGGTGCCGTCACAACACAAACCAATAACGTGAGATATGAATTTCTCCCTTTGGGGTGATGTTTTCTGTCTGATTCTTAACCTTTTAGCAAAGTGTCAGGGAGATATAGTTCCTGCTGTTTGTCACTTAATCTGTGTTCTGTCATAAATATGAAGATGACTTTCGGGGTTGGTTGAACCCTAACGTACCTGTGTGTGTGCAGGTGTGGGCCTCTGATGCCGGTGTGAGCTCAAAACCTCCCACAGACCTGGTTTGGAAGAACCAGTCCTCCTGGGGTTCAGGGGAGGACGTCCATGTGGTGCTGACCAACCCCCAGGGAGAAGTAAGACCTTATGATTTATTTTCTTTCTTTTATAATGATTATGTTACTTTTGCAATGTGGCAAAATAAAGTTTTGAAAATGTGGTGGCATTTTTGTCAAGTGTACATACATAATGAGAATAGCTCAGGGAAATATCTGGCTCCGGGGCCCTTAGCTTTCCGGAAATGTGGCCCCCTGAACAACATAGTTGAAAAGCCTTGGGCTAGGGAATGCATTACTTTAATGAGTGACACCCCCCACCCCTCTGAAACAAGTCTTTGTGTGTGTGGCAGGAAGTGGCAAAGAGAACCACGTCATACAAGACAGCAATAGAAGAAGAGCAAGGTGAGGAGGAGGATGATAACGGAGTGGAGGCCATCGAGGAAGACCTCTTCCACCAGCAGGTGAGACCTAGAGGTCCACATTCATGGGAAAACACTTGTTGGTGTCTTGCAAATAAGTTTGTCTCCTCACATGTCTGGTACCTTGAATGTTTCTGTGCAGGGAGACGCTCGCGCTGCCAAAAGAGGCTGCTCCATCATGTGAGCTCACTGCACCAACCAGCCATCATCACCTCCTCCTCTGAGCCCAGCCAGTCTGCTGCCAACTGTAATACTAGAACTATTTTTCTATCTTTTGTAGTGGATTTCAATAAAATGTTTGGATTTTATTTTATCTTTTTATTTCTCATAAAAATATAAGACAGCTTTTGGTAGATGTATTTTTATCTGATAAACCAAAATAACCTGGTTATTGAAAAAAGTTTGTATTTGTAGCTCAGAACCTTTTGACCCTTTTTAAACTGCAGCATGAAGCTGAACTCAAGGACAGACTGTGTCTTTAAGAAAACGAGTCATGTACTGTGTCATTTTTAAAATAGATTTTAATTTTGTTATTTTATTTTATATTTGATCTTCATTTTATTGTTGACTTAAGGCCTTTAAATTACACAGTGTGTCAGTTGTTAGTTTAGGTCCTGGGCTGGTTTAGATCTGTTTTTCATATGGAGAGAAAATAAACACTGAAAGCACAAGTACACTAAAACCTCCACAGTAAGAGGAGGTGATGTAATACATTACTTCCTCCAGTCAGCCTGGACCTTGAGTGGACATAATGTCAGCATCACATGATCTGGAAATCTCTGCGTTTTCTTTAAGTATCTTTAAAAAAAAAAAAAAAAACTGAAATACCATGATTGTATTTATGATGAAGTCAGAGGACAGTTGATGTCTGATCTGGGGACACTACAGAAAATGGACTGAAAGCCTCCATCAATGTTCACCAGTAAATCTCATTTTTATATGAATGAAAACTTGTGCCATCAGGATAATTTGACAGGTGTTATAATCACAGGGTCTTTAATGTGAGGGCAGCAAACATGAGTTTCTCTCCGCTGACTTTAACTAAGCGTTGCACCACTAATTAAGAAGTATTGATTGTATTCTTGACTTTTGATATTTGAAGTGTTTGAAGTTCTTTTTGTGTTTGTGTATCACTATGCATGCTATGGCTGTAATCTTCATAGTTGAATGATTAAATGTTTTCTTGTACTTGTGTTTTACTTTTTTTGTTCATCAATCAGGAAGTCAGTAAAATGAATAATGATGCTAGTCAAGGCATTAGTAACATCTCAAAACTACAGAGATATGATGTTATTTTTATTTGAGGAGCAGCGTTAATTAATATGAACAAAAGAACATTGGGCCTCATTCACCAATATTTTAAGTACTTACTTAAATTCTTTGTTCTTAAGAAAACTGTCAGATTCATGACCGTGTTCTTAAACCGCAGAATTGTGCACACCTGTGTTCTTAGATTGATGAATGCCACTCATTGTAAATTGAAAGTGTGCGCCAGTTGGCCCTAATTAGCAGAGGTAAACACCCGAAAACGCCCTTAAAAGGGCGTGAGACTGAAGGGTCGTGTGCAGACACAGACAGAAGTCATAAAGAGTTACCATAAGGGAAAGTTGAGAAAATGCCAAAACGAAAATCCAAAGACAAATCACCGGAATCAAAACGTAAAAGGAACTCTAGTAGTTCTGAAGTGGAGGGACTGCTGCAGGAAGTCAGATGCAAACGAGGGGTTTAGTGTTAATGTAGCATTCATTTATTTTAAAGACCATAATGCTTTGTAAAATAAGAGCTTTTTGTTTTTTTTTTTTAAACAGTATTATACAACTGTAGAACAGAAGAAAATGCAATAACCACTTATTTTGCCCAAACATGTCAGCACTCAAATGTGCATAAGAATACTCGAGTGTGCGAAGATTCTGTTCTCACCTAAGAACAAATTGCAAATAAGAAAACATTGGTGAATGTCAGAATCTTCATAAAAAGTGGGTTTGATGAAGAAATTTCTTCTTAAGAATGGTTGGTGAATGAGGTCCTTTGTGCAGTCACAGTAAAATAGTTATAATCCGATGAGATCTCCAATATAAAATTTATTTAATTAATAAATTTAACAATATGTTCTTGTTTTTCAGTCAATGTGGACAAGCTCCAATAAAACCTGGCCTCACTGCATGTTTGAAGGAGATGACAGGGTCCACACATCCAAAGCAAGAGAATGTGCAGCAGGTTCAAATGACTGCAATTAGAGTTTTTGTGAGGAGAATGAATTATCTAGACCAGTGGTTCCCAACCTCTCATGGCCCGCTTAAAAATCTCAAATGTTGGTGGCCACATTCGACCCCGTAACAATATGGGGGCCAATACGTTCTCAGAGTATTTTTAATTTTAATGATAACGGCTGAACATTCAGGACTGAACTGAAAGAAGGTGGAGAGATCATTTGTCAATTTACCATCTGTTTTTTAACTATCTTTCCTTATAATTCTTCCTGTCGCTAATCGCCTGTCTACTTTGATACTCCAGTTGTTGCCAAGGATGTAATCTGCACGGCGGCAGTGGTCTGGTCAGCAGCAACATGAAAGTTTACATCATTGTCTTATCACAGTGATGGGTCTTTGTCAAGAAAACAAAACAATGAAAGTTTTTCAACATTTTTTGTGTTTTTAAAGATAATTTTTTAAAGATAATTTTGTTTTAGAAACAAGTATTTTTACTTGTTTTCACCAAAATTGTTCTGTTTTGCAAATGATTTGTTGGCCCAATTGCAATACTTTCACAGCCCACCAGTGGGTCCCCTCCCACAGGTTGGAAACCACTGATTTATAATCTCTGACGGTGTTGAAGTATACAGCTAAAAGTCATAATCATAGCATTAATCAACAGGAAACTTTGCAAAAAAACCCATGGTATTAAATAATAGTAAATTTTGTGTGTGTGTGTGTGTGTGTGTGTGTGTGTGTGTGTATGTGAGGGTTTGTTTTTATAACCCAGTGGGGACCCGCCATCAAAAGTGACAAGCAAGACTTTGGCAAATTGTTAGCAGAGGAGCTTTAAATGAGATCGACTATGAGACAATGAGTAGTATAATGGTTTGCTTGAGATAGCTGTGAGATAACCACGACCCCTCATTTGAATATTACACGTGGAAATAAAAAGAGCTGGGAAATAAAAGTGGAATTAAGAAAAAAAAAGTCTCTGGAAGTAAATAAATGTGGAATTACAGAAGTCCCCTGAAATAAATACAAAGGAGTACACCCTCCCTCTTCATGAAGAGACCCTCCACAGCCACGCCTGTGACCCCCCACTGAGTGGGGGTGGAGGGGCCACAGTCACTCTAACTAGAGGAGGACAGCTCCTTGGTGCGCCCTCCCACTCTTCTCCACAACTTCATCTCACTTCCACACGCTGTCAAGTTGCATCAAGAAATTACTCACACAGGAAATGAACTGAGTTTGCCCTTCAAAATAAAATGTCCATATTAACGCACCATATGTCTGTCCTAGAAGAGGGTTTCCCTCTTTTTGTTTGCTCTGTGAGGCATCTTGTAAATTTGCTCAACAAATGACATGATCATCAAAAAGGCATGTAGTTTGTAAAAAAATTGCTTTTCATAGCAAATATTCAACAATGTATTGAATGAAATATTTGATATTTTTTGTGCTTGTATTTCTCTCAAAATGACTCTGTATTTGTTTGTCTTCTCTTTGAAACCTGTAGATTTCATGTCTTGTCTATTTCATTTTGCTGCCTTTGTCAAGCACTTTCTAACATGGATTTTGAAAAGTGCTCTATAAATAAATAGATTATTATTATTATTATTATTATTATTATTATTATTATTATTATTATTATTATTATCATGCCTATCCTGTAGTCATGTTGTTGTGATGCATGACATTTCATCATTATAGTGGAGAGCGTGTCCCTTCAAAGCTGTTTTCAGTAGGTTAATTGCTGCTGTAAATCAGTCTGTACCTTGTGTCTTGTCTGTTATTATTCTGTCTTAATCATGGTGGATTATTGAACCTATAGGAGACAGGACCAAGGGTCTGAGTGATCAGGGGGCTGTTCTAACATAAGGCTCAGTTAGGGGTGGGGGTTTCCCAATCATATTTCTTGTCTGCTACCACATTCCAGTAAAAACAGCTGATACTAACATCAAGTGTCCGGTTTCATAATCTGTCCACAAATAATTATGTTGTTTTTATGATTCTGTCCGTTGTTTTCTTATGTGTAACTGTTAACAGGATGGTGATGTAAGACAGATTAACTTCCAGTCATAACTACAGAAAGTCATGGAGGCAAATGACACCAGTTTCCCTCTTAAACCTTGGTTACAAGTATTCATCACATCTGTTGTTTTTTCTTTACTTATAATCCATATTTTTCCAGCACTGGTGATATTTTGTTTTTCTACACCCTCAATATCCTTAAATGTGAAATGTGAAACCTTCACAGTATCCTGTGCATGTGCAGTAATACTCTGATCATGTGCAGTTTTATCTGTGCAATTCACCTATGTGCAATATGACTGAGAACAGGGACTCACTCTGTTTTTATACAATTTATTGTTTGTGTTTATTTATTTGTACAGACTCTAATGTGCCTACTTGTCTGTAGTTTTATGTTACTTTATGTAGTTATGTTACTGTATCTTTATGTTAACTGTATGAACCACTGGAGACACTTCATTTTGCTGTACACTGCTATAACAATAAAGGCATTGAATTGAATTGTCCTCTTTTATTTTGAAGTCCGCACATCTCATGTTCCGGCCTTACGTTGTTTAGCGTAACGCCTGTAGATAGTGGTTGTCTTATGTCACGCAGTGTCCGTGTTTATTACCTGGAACATGTGGCCGTGTGTGGAGTGAACATCGCGCTCGTCTCCAGGTGTCTCCACCGTGTCTCTGAGAGTGTCACAGCCGCAGACATGACTCTGTCTCTGGGATGGCTCTCGGCTCTGGTCGCGGGTGTTTTCTCCGCTCATGTTTTGCAGAAGCTCTGCTTCCCATACTTCTGGAGAGACCTCCTCTTTCTGCTGAGGGTGATCAGGTACGGCGTGAAGCTGGAGCTGTTCAAGATCACATCCAGCGTGTGCACGGTCCTGGAGCGGTTCATCCAGCAGGCGCAGCGCATCCCCAACAAGCCGTTTGTCATCTACGATGGACGGATCCACACCTACCGGGACATCGAGCAGCGGAGCAACAGGCTCGCCAATGTTTTCCTCGAGAAAGTCAACCTGAGGAAAGGAGACTGTGTTGCCTTGCTCATGGGCAACGAGCCCGACTTCCTGTGCGTTTGGTTCGGGTTGGCGAAGGTCGGCTGCTCGGTGGCTTTCCTCAACACTAACATCAAGGCCAAGTCTCTACTGCACTGCTTCAACTGCTGTGGAGCCAAGACTCTGATTGTTGGTTCAGGTAAAACTCACCTTCTGTTGTCATCGCTGTGGGTTTCACATTGTCCTACATACATCTATGTGGCTTCACTCTGGTGCCCCGGGTCAGATATCCTCTGATGGCCTCAGTATTTTCATTGTAATATTGTATAATAACTAGAAGCCTTTCATAGACTAGTGGTTCTTAAAACCCCAAATATATCTTCTCATAAACCTTAAAACTTAAAATAAAACACAGGAAAAGTGTAAAATATGTACTTTTACACATGAGTAACGCTACAATAAGAAAATAGAACAAGCTGGCTTCCTATAATATTTTTTATTATTTGTATAAATATGTATGTCTAAGTCTATGTCCTAAGATATGGTCAGTTTTTCATCTACTATGAAATAACACAATCAATTTTAATCAACAACACACTAAAACCAACAATGAAACCAGATTGGAGGTGTTCCTCCTGAACGTTGTGCAGGTCTGATCAGCAGCCACCGGAAAAGCTGGTTTGAGGTTATTGTTGCCAGAGGAGGTTCAACCAGTTATTAAAATCACTCACACGTTTGTCTACAGCTGTGACTCAGATCACACTTCATGGCCAGTTCATTCACAAAACCAGGTCATTAAGAGGCTTCACTGACTTTTTCTTGCCACTAAACCTTTTACCAAAAATGTCAAACATTCTTCTTCTGTGGTGTTTCCAGTCAGAGAAGTTGGTGTTCTAAAATCATAATAAACTGATTCACACTTCTCCACATTTTATAGACCAAACAATCTACAAATTCAAATCAGTAGACTAATTGATAATTAAAACATTCCTTAACTACAGTGCAATGGTCAGTATTTTATGAGCTCATCATATTTCTTGAATGAATGAATGGATGAATGAATGAATGAATGAATGAATGAATGAATGAATGAATTTTTTGATGATTGAAAAATATATTTCTGCAATGCAGTCATCACAGACATTAAAAATGAGAGGATGAAAACACAGTAAAGCCCACAGGCTTATTTCCATTGTCGTCATAGAGAAAAACACTCAACACACCACAAGATAAAGAACCAAACAAAACAAGTGAAGACGATACAATCAACATAAAAATAGATAATAGATAGCCATCAGTGGGGTAGATATGGTAACAATTTTTAACAATCTTCTTTCTACTGTTGCTTTTTAAAACGTGAGAGCAAGATGTGATCATGGATGGACCTTTATTATAAACCATTAATACATTTTGGTTATGTGTTGAGGTGTTGTGATTATCTGCTGTATCAGGAGGTGACAGCGTAATCAAATGATGTTGAACCAGCACTAATGAGCTAATGTGTGAAGAACTGAGTTGAGAGTGAGAGTGTTCTCAACCACTGTTTTATCTTTATCCGCTACCACTAAAAGTGCTATATTTAGCTATAAGTTTCGCTATTGCTACATAGCTAGCATTAGCATTAACAGCTGTTTACTCTCCAGTCTAGAAGAAACGTTACTACTAACCCTCACCAACCGCTGTTTGCAGTCAACTGTCAATTCAATTCAACAGGCTTTATTGGCATGACATTTTCAATGTGCTGCCAAAGCACAATTACAATCATTCAATGGAATTAAATTATCAAATAAAGGAAAATGTCAATAATAATATTAATATGAGAAAATACAATATATTTTTTAATAGAATAAATTGATAATTAAATAAAGAAAAGGGAAAAGAAGCAATAAAATTACTGTATATACATACACACATATACACATATAACTACACATATATACACACATATAGACGTTTGCAAATATATGCATACATAAACATGTAAACATAAATTAAAGCAGTTATCAAATAAATAAAGAAAAGGAGACGGTCATAAATACATTTGGTTTCTATATTTCTACATATAGCTGTCTTCTTTTGTGACATATTTAGCAGCCAACATTGCACATTCTGAATGATGGGTAATTTCTCCCTGTCTGTTAAACTTTTAAATTCTGGGCATTTTTTTTTCAAATTTTGTGAAGAATTCCTCCCTAATGTTTCTGTATTTTTGACAGTGTGTCAGGAAATGTAGTTCTGTCTCTACAGCTCCATCATCAGTCTGTCCTCTCTGGACAGCCAGGTCTACCTGTGTCTTAACCTTGTCTCTATCACTCTGTCTTTTCTTCTACTGCTCGCATGCTAACCAGCTAGCCCAGGCCTGTCTCGTCACTTTGTTATAACAACTCACTGGAACACATGGCTCTGAGTGTCATCAATAAAAGGCTGTGAATGGACCGTATCAAGTGCTTTCTGCAAATCCAGCATGACCACAAAACGTCCCTACATCCACCTCTGTCTAATCCTTTAAAAACACAGCTGTACTGGGATGTGTTGATAGTGCTGTTACGTTTCTTCTGGACATGAAAGGAGGCTAACACGGGTTAACACGTTAACTATGAACTATTTTTAAAAACTACAGTATGTCAGCAACTGTTACTGTTCATGATTGTCATGATTAATCAGTAATTATTTACCAAACTAAAATACAGGATGTCTTCCTGCTTGTTTGTCAAACCAGCAGCCTAAAACCCAAAATGTTCAATATAAAATGGTTGATGTACATGGAATAATAATTCAAAAACTGAAATCAGAACACCTAAGATGATGAATAAGTTATCAAAATTGCTTTTGATTAAATTCCTTTTGATTGACTCATTAATTCATTAAACTTATTGTTTCAATACTGATGTCAGGGCTCAGTCAAATGAGTAAAAGCTGCTTTACATACACTTTTGAAGCATTGGTACTTACCTAGTTTCCAAGTTATGAGACTTTACAAAACGTTATAGAGGTAAATAATGAACCACTTTGGTATCACTTTACAATCAGATGACCCGTAAAGGATTTGTGAGGTTTGTAACTAGTTTATTAATTAGCTTCTTAACACTTATAAATCATTTATTAGCTGTTATAACACATTAGATAAAAAGGGCAACAGTGACCTGCTGCTTGCCAAATAGTGAGCCCACATGTCTCTGTACTGTTCAGCCTCATGTCTCATTAGTTACTGAGCTTCCTTTGTTTTCTCCATCATCAGCATTTGTACCTGCTGCTTCATCACGTTTGTTCAGTTACTATCAATGAACCACCGTCAGCATCTTAATGCTCAAACAGTTGCATATGGCAGATCAAATTATGGCAGATCACATGATCATATCAAATGAGCAGATCCATCCTCTGAGGCCTGGGCAGTGTTGTTTACCTTGACATGCTCTCAGGAGCCGTCCTCATTATAATCACAGCTGTTGATCAGATATTAACATGCAGATGCTTTTTGCTGGTTGGTCTCTTCTTCAGGACTTTATCATCCAGGTAGAACACAGGTGGGAACCTTCCTTTACCTGGTGAACTGCTCACCCATTCTTTGTCCCACTGTTCACATCTCTGTGATTCTCCCTCCATCATCTTCATGTTTCTTCTTCTTATCTTTACAACCACTTACTTATCAGTGACAAACATTTATAACTGGTAAAAGGGTAAAACACATCATCATTTATTAATGACTTACTACTTTTACCAGTTATAAATGGTAGTAACTCATTGGTAAGATTAATGAGTAGTGAGCATTAACTTGATCTTGCCAAATAGTGAGCTGCATCAATGTATGAAAACGGTGTTAAAACTTGTTTATAATTGTTTATTTATGATTTATACGTGTTAAAACACAAATGTATAAAGTAGTTATAAACCATTTATAAATATTTTATAACAGTAGCCTTATTGTACAGTGGTACCCCCTTTTTTTACATGCTATACATTTGATAGGCCCATTAAATAACAAATAGTTTAAAGTACACTCCTTGATTTTGTGAACCCCAGTCTCTTAAATGTCCCACCAGGCCACTGTTGCTGTTTTCACTCTCAGCTGTGAAGTGTGTGGAGTGATTCCTAACTGTGGGACTCGACTCTGAAAACTGCCAAACAGCAACAAGAGATTCTGTTGAACCATATTCAGCTTCCACACATTTGACTGTAAGAATGCTGCTCCTACAGTTAATAGGATTCACCATGCTGCAGCCATGTGACAGGATGACAGGTCATTGCTCAACCAAACAAGCATGATGTTTGTCCGGGACACTGTCCTCACTGCAACCCCAGTGCAACAGGAGAGGGATTCATGAAATAGCTGGAACAGTGAAACACTGATAGGAGTAGTGTGCACAGAATATTCTACTGGAGCCAGTCTTTTTATGACAGTTATGGGTATAAACTTCCTCAAGAGCAGAGAGGATCCTGTATATGTATCACTATGGTTGGTGCTGTCCAGCTGCTGGGCTCAGTGGATTCTCACTGAATGTTTTCCACACAAACATCTGATAACAGAAACGAAGATCACCACATTTTGGCTGGATTTGCAAAGTAACAGTTCTGTAATTTAGCCTGAAAGATAATGACATTTGTAGTATTGAGGAATCTGAGAGAAAACTAAGTCAAGAGCCCATGGTTCAGGATTTCTGAGCAAAATCTGATTGTAGAGGTTCAGACCGTGTGTTATTGATCAGAAAATTTGAAATGACACCAAGGATCATTATAAGAATTTATTTTATTTATTGTCCTGTTTTGATCTCTGTAAAAATCATCCGCTATGATTCATATTTAGTTTAACATGGTTTTCACACATAAAAACTGGGTCTGAAGCTCATCTCCTCTCACTTCCTGATTGAGAAATCTGGATCAGGCCTTGTGCCCCGCCCACCACCTGCTCCAGGTGGACAGGTGAAAGAGCAGAGACTGGACCACTCCGAGGTCCTGAGGTCTGGACTAGGTTGTCATTAAGGATTTCTCTCTACTTTGCTCTGTTCAGCTTTCCCTCAACTCTGACCAGTCTCCCCCAAAACACCCCCACTGCCTGATGCTGCCTCCACCATGCTTCACTGCTGGGATGGTGTTGGACAGGTGATGAGCAGTCCCTGGTTCGTTTTCTCCCTTGGTGCGACTCGTTTGTGCATGTGTAAAAACAGTAATCACATTGGGGTGTGGACCAGGACCCTTCTTCCTGTGTTTACCTTCCTGCTCCCGTCAGACAATCTGACCAATCAGAGGAGTCAATATTCTCACGTGGTTTGTAATGATGGATTTTGGTTCACTTGAATTTTTCTCTGTGTGAACACAAAACGAACCTAGAAGTTTACAAACTCATCAACTGAATCAGACCAGAGGAAAGCAACTTTAGGTGTAAAAACACTCTTACAAACAGTTCAGTCCTGGTCTCATCAGACCAGAGAATCTGGTTTCTCTCAGTCTCAGAGTCCTTTAGGAAACTGAGGAGAGGCTTCCTTCTGACTCTCTGACATGAAGCTCAGATCAGTGGAGAGCTGATGGTTGTCCTTCTGGAACTTTCTCTGGAGCTCAGAGTGACCATCAGGTTCTTGGTCTCCTCTCTTCTCCCTGATCTAGAAGAGTCCTGGTTGTTCCAGACTTGTTCATGTCAGAATGATGGAGACCAATGTTGGAAATGTTTCTGAGCCTGGACACAGTCCTGTCTCTGAGCTCTGCAGCAGCTCCTTCCTCCTCGTGGTTTCTGCTCTGATCTGTTTGTCAGCTGTGAGACCTGATACAGACAGGTGTGTGTCTTTACACATCATGTCCAATCAGCTGAGTTTACCACAGGTGGACTCCAACCAAGGTGGAGAAACATCTGAGATGATCCAGAGAAATGGAGGAACCTGAGCTACATTTACAGTCATAGTAAAGTGTCTGAAGACGTCTGTCAATGCGATATATTCAGTTTTATTTTTGTTTTGTCTGTTTTCACTTTGTCATAAAGAGGTATTGAGTGTGGACTGATGAAGGGATGAACGCTCTGTGATTCTAACTGATGACTGCTCTGCTTATTATCTCCATTCATCCTCATTATCCTGCTGCTGTATAACTCCTGCAGGGCTGTGATAGTGCTCGTTCCTCTGGGAGCTTTTATTTTTCTTTAGCTGGTGATGGAGTAGGATCCATAGGTGCACACCCCCGAGAGAGATGGCCCTGCAGCGCTGCCATGATTCACAATACAGACCAGCAGAGCAGAGTGTTACACTCCTGCCTTATTTCTTTTTATGCCCGTGGTGTGTTTACTTTCCTATTTGCTCCGATGTCTCACTCAGAACTCACATTTACAGCACCTACAGTTAAAGCTCCAGGACAGGGAGAGTGAAATGAAAAAGATCAGTCAAAGGATCCTTCTGTTGAAATTCAGTTTGTCTCCATGTCTCAGATTTGGTGGACTGTCTGGACGGGATCCTGACCAGCCTGCTGGACGACAACATCCAGGTGTGGGCCATGAAGAGCCAGAGCGAGCACACACAGGTGCACACTCTGCTGGATAAGGTCGACGCTGCCTCCGATCGTCCTGTACCGGCAGCGCTGCGGGCCACCACCTCCCTCAAATCCCCCACCCTGTACATCTTCACCTCCGGAACAACTGGTGAGTCTGTGGGTTTTCACATGTAATCTTCATTCTCTGTCATATAGACGATGCTCATAATGTGTAAGGAGACCGTGTCACAGGGATAATGTTTAAATATTTCCTGTTGATACCTGTTCAGGAAATGATGATTATTTTTAGTATTGATTCATCTATTTGTTACTTTTAGACTAGACTGCACTTCACAAACACATGCAGGTTGGGTTTAGGCCAGGTCCAGGACTTCTCTGCCTGTTGCCCAGTGCATGCTGGGATAAGCTTTTTGAACCTGAACAGGCAAGTGCATTCAGTGAATTAGTTTAACTTAAAGCCTGCTGTATTTGTGAGACTAGATTATAATTCATTCACCTCAGTGATTCAGAGATTTACATTTTCTAAAAACGTCTACATTTTACATCCTGTATTCATCAGACAAATTTTTATTTATTTATTTTTATTTTATGAGTATTAAATCCACTGGTGGAAGATTTTAAGAAAGAAGTTGAGATATTGTTGAGAAAAAAGTTTTTGTATTTCATTTCAAAATGCAGAGCTACATGTGACTTTGTGTGAACCAGCACACCTGCAACATGTTAAGATAACAGTATGTCAACACAGGGTTGTGTCACACTAACACTTCCATCCATATGTTGGGAAACAGAGCTTTCAGAAGGTCTTCAGACCCCTTCACTTCTGTCACATTTTAATATTTTGCAGCCTGATGCAAAAATCATTCAAGTTAATTTTTCTCTTATATTGTTTGCGTGTATTTCCAAATATGATCACTCACTCACCACTGTTAGCAGAATTGCACTTAGTGATGAGAGCAGTGTAGATGGCAATAGAAGGAAGGAAGTAGAAGGAAGGAATTCCATTATGAATGAAGTTTCCCTGTTGCAGGGAGAAGCTGTAAAAGCTGAACAGGCAGTGAATAATTAGCTGTCAACTAGATCTTGTCCTGGAGATTTATCTACGGAGAGTGTTTCATCTAATGATATCTCTGGTAATATGAAACATGATAACTCATATTTAGCCTCATATCTTGTATCTTTGTTCCAAAATGGTCAGTGAAGTGATTACCCCTGTGTTCCTGGTCGAGCTTCACTTTTTGTACACCCTCTGCTGCATTCCACATTTGTTTTGAATTGTTTACACATCCCTCAGGTACTCAGATGTTTTTAAATATGCTTTTTCTGGCAATTTAACTTCACCACAAAATTTCATCATTTTCTATCGAGCATAACATCAGAATCTAGTTTGTGTCTGGATGCTACTGATTTTCCCTCATCCCTTCCAGCTGTTGCTTTCTTCACTTATTGGTTGATCCAAGGAGATGGTCTAGCTTTAATTATGCATTTTCTTCATGGAGCACAATGTTGGATAATGTCAGTAAAACAGGATACACATGGTCCCGTGAAGCAGCAGCCAAATCTCTCTGATGATCTTGTCATCTTGCTTTACAGTCACTCTTGGGTATATTTTATTATTTATATAATGTATGGGCCCAAATTAGGGTCAAAAAGATTTTGAGCTTGTAAAGTGATGTTCACAAAAAAGTCTCTAGTTGTGCACTATTGGTCAAAAGTTTTAGAACTCCCCCATTTTTCCAGTTTTATTTAAATGTCAGCAGCTCAAGCGAAAAACATTAAATGGTACGAGGGTCAGACGAAAACTGCCCTTGATAAAGGTCAGGTCTCCAAAACCTGAAGAAACATTCAAATCATTGATAGAAATCTGGTCTCTTTCAGGGATGAATAAACTGGTGAACTTCCAGCTTTGATGACTGATAAACCCTCTGTTTGTACAAACTGTGTCACTACATCCTCTGATCATCATTAGACAACACTGTACTGCAGGACGTAGGACTGTATACTGCTGTCAGAGTGGAGGGAGACAGAGCAGTAACTGGTTGGTCAGAGCTTCATCCTACAGCTTCTTTAATTTCAGAGACACAGACATTACATCATGTAAATTTCACTAGCAACTGGAAAAAAGTGTTGTAAATCAACCTCTGTAAATCTTTAATATATACCTATATGAGAAATTGACTTAAATTTAATAAATTGAAATTGAATAAAATCTTTGAACACATAATGTCAGTGATGAGATTACACAAAGACACTGTGAAAAAAGAACAATCTGCCCTCTGATCAGACCAATCAGATTCAGGTGTAAAGAAAGGGTCTGATATTGTATTATTTTTTTATTATTTGTGAACATCATTTAGCTCAAAATCTTTTTGACCCTAATTGGAGCTAGTAGGAGAGTTTTTAAAATGTGGGGGAAACCCAGAGAGAGTGAACATCTGTCCAACTGTGACCACATTTCAGGGTCTGCTTATCTTTCATGACTGGAGTCAGAAACCTGTTGGGGTGTCTTCTCAGGATCAGCCACTAAGCTGTTACAATATAAATGCAATTACAATAGAAATGCAACATTGTATAACATTGTGTTGTATTGTCTTGGAGGTAGCATGTGGCATCAGATGTCATCAGTATGTCAGCAGTATCATGTGTTAATTTTCACAGGGCTCCCGAAAGCTGCAGTGATCACGCACCTACAGAGTCTGAAGGCAGCGGCGGGTTTCTGGGCGTTTGGGGGGACTGAAGACGATGTGGTCTACATCCCTCTGCCGCTCTACCACAGCGCAGCTTCTCTGATCGGTATAGGAGGAACTATAGAGCTGGGTAGGCCTCTGAGTTTCTTCATGACACTCATCTTAATTCTTTGTATTCACTATATGTTGTAAGCATTTCTTTTGTCACATAAGATGAAATCTAAACATCTAAAAAAAACACTATCTAGATCAGGGACACTGAAGGCCCTCTGTCAAGACACAACTAACCTTTGTTTGTTCATATTTTGGCAAATTGGCACCATTAAAAGTCAAAGTAGCAATTAACAGTTCTTTTTTTCATTTTATGTATGGAAGTACAGACAACGTAGAAACTATTACAGCTTAAAAACAGGATGATTCTTGGGGCAGTTCTGGAAAAATAAAAATATAAAAATATCGTGTTCACATTTGACTGAGTTATGACTCTGAGCGGGAGTATGATCCCACTCCCTCCCAACTGGAGTACCCCAAGGATCAGTACTGGGATTTCTTTGTAGTATAAACCAATATGTGGATGACACCCAACTATACCTGTTGTTCCTGCCAGACGACCCCACGGTCTCTGTACGGATCTCAGCTTGTCTCTCTGACGTATCCACATAAATGAAGGAATGCCACCTTCAACTTAACATCTCTAACCTGATTCAGTACACCACCCAACTCTTGATCCAGGCCATGGTTATCTTTTGCTTCAACTACTTCAATGCTCATTTTGGTTAATTTCCTTGAAAAAGAAAAGGGTGAGAAACACTAACAGTTCAAAGAACAGAAATCAAGTCTTTCAACTACAGAGGATCTGTTTTAAACTTCTATACAAAATGGACTTTTGATGGACTGTTTTATGATTGACAGTGATATGATGTCCTCACTATAGCCATCATATGATTTGAGCTCCATGTTAGATACAGAGGAGCAGACAGAGTCCACTGTCCAAGTGTAACTGCTCAACTATGTGACCCCATTGAGGACCCACTGTTTCACTTCGACTAGCAGCTTAATTAGAGGCTGTAGAGCAGGAAGTGGACACTGGAGACTATTATGGAGAATATTAATCCTGTTGTAAATTCTTGGTTTCTGAATTTTATCCAACTCTTACCAAAGTTGGCGGTTCTTAGTCCTTCATTGGCAGAGACCAACATCCCGACAGGGTGTACCAACAAACCTTGGTGAGGCCACTGACCTGACAGTTTTAGATGTTGAAATGTAATAAACTTTGTACACATTTGTCACTTTTAGCCTTTAGACTGTCCACACGGAGCCAACTGTTATGTAATTGAAAAGTCAATAAAATGTCCTTCCCTGACCTCTTTACCTCGACTTCGATGGAAAACATCATGAGGTCGAGTAAAGATGTGAAGGAGAATTCATAATGGCTTAGGAGAAGACAGCTGCGGTGCTAATGCTAAGTTCACAATGGCAAATCGGCACTCGATTAGTGTTTGTGAACTGTTAGAAAGGCACAATCCAAGTCACTCGCTAATGCATCATAGACACCAGAAAGATATCTAGCAGGCTAAATATCTGGACCTGTTGGGGAGTCCAAAACCAGTTGAGAAAAGCCATACTCGCATTTTTTTATCCTGGTATCTCAAGATAACAATATATCACAAAAAAGTACAAGTGGTTCAAAATGAGTTTTTTCCTTCTAAAACTGACTGTGTCTGCCACAGCTGAGCTCCTAAATTGTGCAGGTATAAAGTGAATCAGGTTATTCCTCAATTGTTCCTGATTAGAGAAATTGGAAGTGTTACAACTGACTCGTGTTACAACCATCCCTGGTCTCCCCTACAGTCACTGATCTTGGGTTATTCCAAGCCATATCCATTCTTTCATCTAATATCCATTCATCCTCTTTAAATGTATATGTACTGTAGTATTCAAAATAAAAGCTAATTGCCAAGCTAGCTCACAAACGAGTTATTTTCAGCCTCTACATGAAAGTTTTTTTATGTTTGGTATTAAGTCAATTAAAAACTGTAGCTGGCTAGACTGCATTTTAACTTACTGATAGAACAAAGGTCACAGAACAAAATAACATTTGTCTTTGAACCTTTACCAGCAGATAACATTGGCAGACATGTTGTCCTTGTTATTTGCAATAGGTATGTTTAGTAGGTCAAAATGAATGCCGTTACTCTGTGCCCCAGTTTTTTGAAAGACATCAATAAGGCACCATGTGTTCTGTTTAAAGTAGGCCTGTCTCTATTTGTGCTAATTTCTTCACCTCTGTTTGTGGAGGGCATCCCTTCAGGGGGGCAGTATTGTACCTCAGATGTTATCGTTATGTTAGGTTCAAATCCACAGGTATGACACAGGTAGCTTGTTGTTTTATTTTCTTTGATTTTTACATGTATAAAATTCTAAATGGAAAATCATTGTGGGTTTGCACAGAGAGCATCTCTCATGTGTGGAGTTTGGAGATATATTTGGTAATAAATACACCATGTAGTTGACTGGGGACGGTTGAACATTTTTTGCATTTTTTCAGTTACTCAGAGAGTACTTGTTCTAGACCAACCAAACCTTTATATAATAAACGTATATCTGTCCGACAGTGACCCATACCATTTAAAGATGAGTCATGAGACGTGACATATGATTCACTATTTTTTTTTAATGCAAAAAAAGATGTTGCAACTGACCCCAACCCTGTACATTAAATTTCACCAATTAACTTTTGCTTTTGTCTCAATAAGCACAGTATTCTGAAAATATGCATTGTTTTACAATAATATTGTAGTACTATTTATTTATTTATTGTAGTAGTAGTATTTATAGCAGTTGTTGAGTTTTGTTTTGCCTACAACATAGGTCTAGAGTCACTTAATTGCTTATGATGAACAGAACAGGTAAATATATTATAAGACCATGAGAGGTTGACTAAATAATTCCTAAAATAACTTGTTTTTATTCTGTGTTTATGTGTTAAAATGGACAATTACTGCTGCATCTGTTTCTGTCAGTTTCATATTTTTCCTATTTGGAACTAAAATGTTAAAAACACTGTTGTGTGGTCTGTTGTGATTTGGCTGCTCAGCTTGAGGAAAGTTACAATAACTTGCTGCAACCGTCTCCACCCTGTCAGCCCTGACAGAACATCATGTGATAGACACACTGACACATGCTAACCAAGTCACCAACACAATGATTCAAACTAAATCAGTTTTGATTCAATCAAACAAAAGCTCAGGTATGGTCAGTTTAACAATGTTGAACATGTTTTCTGTCTTCCTGGTGGAGGAGGGTCTAACTGAGCATGTGCAGTACAAGTGTCATCACTTGTTGCAACCATCCCCAGTCTCCACTGACCAGTAGCAAAATGTAGGCAGTGCAGCCAGTACAGCTTGTGATGAAACAGATCAGTATGTCTGATCTGTATATATTAAGATCCATGTTTATTTTAATAGGTGTATGTATTAGATATACATCGTATTGAAAATGGAGAATAAATGTAATGACACTGTTGTCTGTTGTTTTTCAGGTGCAACCTGCGTGTTGAAGAAGAAGTTCTCAGCCTCACAGTTCTGGAACGACTGTAGAAAACATGACGTGACTGTTTTCCAGTATATAGGTGAACTGTGCAGATACCTCTGCAACCAGCCCAAGGTAATCTTCTATTTTATAACCTCTTACACAAATTATATCATGCCTGTCTCTGCATGGATGTACTGACACAACCAACACTCTTCATTTCTCATACATTCTAGTATAAAACTGTTTGAAATAGAATTAAACTGTTGTGTTTCCCTCCATATTAAAAGCACAATGTGAATGTTATTAAAGTATTTGATCTGTTTCATCCACTAATGTTTCCAGTTAATGAACAACAGAGCGAGCAGAGTCACAGTGAAGTGCTACTTATGAATCATTCAAGTACCATTGTGCAAAACTGTGGCAGAAAGATAAGCAGGGTCTTTGTTTTAGTGTGTGTCCTCCCATTGTGGACAGACACACACACACACACACACACACACACAGAGAGTGAGGGCAGAGCTCGTCCCTTCTTGAGGCTGAACTCAAAGTTCTCTTTGTCCACTCTCTCCCTCAGTTATGTGGCTGTGTGGGTGGAGGTCCTCCCCAGTCTCTGACAAATTAAAGATGTAGACACGTACAGTATGTGTGCACACAAGCATGAGCACTAATTACTGCTTGTGTGCTGCCTTTATGCACAGTGATCAATGTGCAAGCAGGCATGTGCACATCTTCTGAAGGTTGAGAAACACACTGTGTTACTGTCAGCACAGGTCTGATGGTGCTCACTGCTTTTATTAGATGATTACATGTAGTTGTTGATTGAACCAGTATTCCCTTATAAAGATCCAGTAAAGGCACCATCTTTAAAGTATGATTGACATGTCATTAGTCTAATTAGCTTGTTAGAGCTGAGAGAAGACGACTATTTATCAGTGGTTGTTGTGTTAAGCCGACCTGATACAAACAAACTTTTCATTTGGTTTCTTGGTGGTGAAGCTGCTCTTGTATTTTTCAGTTCAGACTGTATAAACAGAAACATACAGTTTGTATGTAACAAGGGATTACCATGTTTTCTTCTAACAAATGGAAAAACATGCATAAAGGTCTCTGTCCATGTGTAGTTTGATTATAGATCAGGTCTAGGTTCTATATTAATACTGTGAAAGTATCAAAGCCTCAGTCCACAGAGAAATGCACACAGCCTGTATTCAGACTTAAAACCAGCCGTCAGGACTTCTGGAACTTTGTGATGTCACAACAAAGCTGTCACTGCCCCCCTGGACCCACCATCCATGATTTGGTTTCTCTGAGTGTTTACATGAGATCTGCTATGTTTTTATCAGATCACTCAGAAGAGAGGTTCAGAGCCTCCTTTCTTCTGATTGGCTCACTGACCTGTTGTTACTAGAGCTCCAGAGAGAAGCCTGAGAGAGGCGATGTAAAACTACATTGAGATAGTTTTTGGTTCTTAAAACCAGAAATATATCTTCTGATGGACCAACACTTTAAATAAAACACAGGAGAGGAGGAGAATATGGAGCGTCAACAGCAAACTCACAGCAAATACAAAAAAAACCCAAAAATGCAAGTACTAAACCAAAAACAACCTAACCCTGAAAACAAATATTGCACGTGCTGGCTACCAAAGTCTGCACAACTGTACACCATGCAGTCCACATGCTGCCATAGCAACCTCAGCCACATGGCTCTGTTGTTGCATGGGCAACTAATAGAAACACCACCTGGCATCTATACTTTGTATGAGAAAAGCATCTTTTCTGCACTGAAATATTGATAATATTGAAAAATCCATAAGAGCAGCTGCTTTGTGAAGCATTCTTTTCTTTTTTTTTCTTATTTCCAGCACATTATATAATTGTGTGTGTGTGTGTGTGTGTGTGTGTGTGTGTGTGTGTGTGTGTGTGTGTGTGTGTGTGTGTGTGTGTGTGTGTGTGTGTGTGTGTATGTGTGTGTGTGTGTGTGCACACGCACGCACTTGTTAGAACAGATTGGTGGGACGCTCCTTGTAACACCAATTAGCTTCACACTAATTTGACCAGTTTGTATTCATGGTATTTCTTTGTTTGTGACACACATACACACACACACACACACACACACACACACACACACACACACACACACACACACACACACACAGTCATTGCATAACTTTTCCTGTATATTCCAGTGTGTCAGCTTCTTGAATTACAAACATTTCTTCTACTACTCCCTCCATCAGACAGAGGTGGATAAAGTTCACAAGGTGCGGATGGGGGTGGGGAACGGGCTGCGGCAGGACGTGTGGCGGGAGTTCCAGAGTCGCTTTGGGAACATTAAGATGTGCGAGGTGTACGGCTCCACGGAGGGAAACCTCTGTTTCATGAACCACATCGGCAAGATTGGAACTGTGGGCCGCTCCAACTTCTTCTACAGGGTAAGTGCTAAGTGACAAGAATGAACTAATTCCAATTTGATGGTCAGAGGTCAAAGGTCACTGTGACATCACAGGACCCACTGAAGTGAGTGTGCTCAGGAAGAACAGTCTGCTCTGTCCCTTCCTGAAGAGGACTTCAGTGTTGTGAGTCCAGTCCAAGTTTTTATTGATTGCACTTGTCTGTCTGAGCTTCACTTCCTGTTCTTGGGTGACATCCAGGACGGGGGGGGGGGGGGGGGGGGGGGCTCCTGTCCCCTGGTCCTCCACCACAGGCTCAGTGGTTTTGCTGATACTGAGCTGCAGGTGGTTGTCGTTGCAGCATGTGACAACGCTCTGGTCAGTCCTCTGTCAAAACCGTCTCTGAGTGAAGACAACATGTTTCATTCATGTCAACATAGTGGTAACTTACATTTTACCAAAAAAAAAAGATACCTTTTATTAAATTCCTCCAAAGTCTCCTCTACATGTTAAATGCCTGATGAAGATCCTGTTGGGTTGAAACATTGTGTTTGCTGTTGTCAGTTGAATACTGGGAGCTGTACCCCAGTGTGCGGATATTGTTTCACTTTTTACCAGAGTGTGGACAGACATTGATGTTAAGTGCAACTTGACTGGGTGTTCGAAGCAAACGACTTTGAGGTTATTATTGATTCATTTGGAAGTGCAGGGTTATTTAAAGTTAGATAATGACAAACAGCTAATATAATAAAATCCATCATGTTGGTCAGCACTGTTGAGACACTTTGCAGTTGGTCAGCAACACAGATATACATGCCTTTATGCAGATTTACCTCACCTAACCAAGAAATCCACTAACTGCTGCAAAGGGATTAACAGGAAGAGCTTTTTCAAAACTTGTGCTGTAAATCTTAGTGGGACTGAGCCTTTAAACAAGACAAGAGAAGATCAATGCCTTGTTTTCAGCCTGTCGAGGCTGAAACTTTCACTGCACCCAAAACAGAAACCACAACCGTCTTGATCAAGTTTCTATTCTTATCTGTGACAGAACAAAGAGCCTCTACAGCCTCTGTGAGGGGGCAGTTAGGCACAGCAGTGTTCTGAGATAAATTCTAACACATCTTAGTAAAGCATGTTAGTATGCTAACATGAGCTAATCAGCACCAAACACCAACTACAGCTGAGGATGATGGGAGTGTCATCAGTTTTGCAGTTATTTAGTCTAAATCAAAGACATTTACCTGAGTCACCAACGTCAGCAAGATTCATCCTCTGAGGACCATGAATGTCTGTATCCAGTAGATGCTGAGATATTCCATAGGACAAGTGAACCTGCTGGTGGTCCTCCAGGAAAAGTCAGGGTATCACTGGGGTTCATCTGCTGGGGACCCTGAACGTCTGTACAGACTTTCATCTTGGTTATTGAGATGTTTCAGTCTAGACCAAAGTGGTGGAACAGCCAAGGAACTGATGTTAACCTGGTGCTAGCATGGCTACAAATACTCCAAATATATAGTTTGTCCTTGTGGTGTTAGAAAGTAAGTAGAGGTTCATCCTCTGTGGAGCAAAATGTTGTCTATATATGTAATGGTGGTTGCCTCTTGTAGTATTATATCTGATATGTATAAGTGATATACTTCACCTGAAAAGTCAGGGGGTCATGAAAGGCATTAAGATTTATCCTCTGGGGATTATGAATAACAAGGTTCATGGCTGTTGTGTTGCAGGTCGACTTTGGTCTTTCTGACATAATTGGAGTTGTTTGTATCTGTCATGAAGACAAACAAGGAAATAAAGTTGGTTGCATTAATGTACAGTAGCCTATGTATGTGTGTGTTTAGTAGATCATCTGCATTCATAGAAAGCACTGAGCTGCATTACACACAAGAAACATTCCCAAGGAATGAATCATTGACATTCTTCCCAGTATATCAGGTTTTTCTTGTTTGCTCTGCAAGTGCAAGGTATTGTGGGTATTAAAGTCTTGGCGTTATTATCGTTAATCCTTAAAGGAATAGTTCAACATTTTGGGAAATATACTTAATCTCATCAGTTCAGAGCTGGAGTCAGGATGTGGTTAGTCCAGCAATGACTGCATACTGTTGCCCACACAGTTAACTCAGTTAACTGTATAAGATCATAAAAGACTGTAATAACTATCAGAGATGGGGTTTTACTGCAGACAGAATTATATAGCATACACAAAGTGGTTTAAAAAGTAAGTATACAGACAGTGTAACAGTACCATCCAGTACCCCCTCCTGCAGTACCGGCACCTGACGTCCCAGGCAGATCAGGGTGACTAAGCTGAAAGTCTCCAATGAGGGAGGGATCCAGAATGCCTCTGGCTAACACCCTCAATCTCTCCTCTGGACCATACCCCTCCCAGTCCACCAGATACTGGCAGCCCCCGCCCAGACCTTCTGCCCAGCCTCGCCGTGTGGCACAGGTGTCCAGTGATGATTAGCCATTGTCTGATACCACTGCAGCAGAGCGGCACGGGCCCTTCTCCAGGTACTGTGACACCTGCAGACGAGGGCTCGGGCAGAAGGGACTGACATCTCCCTCTCGGGGTCAAGGATCGGGGGAGGCTGGCGAGCATACATGCATTGGATGGGCGACAGTCTTGTTGCAGAAACAGGTAAAGAATTAAATCCACAAAAGTAGCTTACTCCAGTTTGTAGGATTCTGGGACAGGGTTACCTTCGGAGATGGGGAGGCCAGTGACAAAGTCCAAAGAGATGTGGGACCATGGTCAGTGAGGAACGAGCAGGGGGTGAGGTAGGCCAGCTGGCTGATAACAGGACGGCTTGTGTGTGTAACTCCTGCTGATGAAGTGATGAGAAAGGCGGAGGGCTGTGGATCAAACAACAGAGAAGAGTTTTACAGAAAGGAGCAGCGAGTGGCTGAGTCCATGTCGTACCTCTAGACCTGGACCACAGGTGCGTTGTGGCAGTGATGCTTCCAGGAGAGAGGGAGCCAACAGGACGGGACAACAAGGATCCTGCACAGGTGCTGCACCTGGTTGGAGAGGCAGCTGATCATGCGCTCTATGGACATGTGGAAGTTCTCCTGCAGGAAGTGCGGCTGCTGTATTGTGGTGGAGAGGATGGACAAGCTGATGTCCCTGATTCTGGATGGTGGCACAGGGTGGGTCTGATCCTGCTGAGTCCTTCATGGTCAGATTGTACTGTAACAATCCTAAACCAGGGAAGTGAGTCAAGTGCGGAGTCAAACTGGAAACCAGGTCAAAGTCTTTACTTGCCTGTGTTAATAGGTTGTCAGTCAGTGTAGAGAACAGTACAGGTGAGGAGCAGGCAAACGGTCTTACACAGTGAATATGACTCCTGACAGGAATGGCTGACAACCTGACTAACAGGTGACACAAAGACAATGTGGCAACTGAAAGAGGGAGAGGCTAAACTATATATACAGGTGTGATTGGCTAACAAGACACAGGTGAACACTGGTTTGAAAGAATACAAAGGCAAGGAAGTAAAACAACCATGAAATATGAGAATGATTTCAAAATAAAACAGGAAATGACTACAAGGAGTCCGAGCGAGATGTCACTGACAGATTGACATGGAATCAAGTTTTATAAATTATTGGAAAATCATAACAAAGCTGTAGCTTGAAGCAGGTGTATATTGACATACAGTCTATTGTATGTGCAGAGCTCACTGCAGATACAGGGGGCTCCAAAAGTCTGAGACCACTTTCCCATTCAAGTGAATGGGTATTTATGAGTATGCAAAAGCATGCATATATGATGTGTGTTTTTTTATTGAGGTGCATAGACGTTTGCACCCACATTCACTTCCCAACTTCCCACATCTTTAACTGTGGCAGAAGCAGCACTTAAAGGTGACCACTGTGTGAAGTGTAGTGAGTGGTGGGGGTAGGGGTAAACAGCTTAGAGGAGATCTGCCGGGTCATGTATTATCCAGGATGTAGCATCAGACGTTCTTCAGGGGGTCAGTGAGCTGACTGTATGTAGTCACTGTACAGGCCATCCAGTACTGCCTGACTTTTGAATCAGAGGTGTTGGTACACCTGACAATTTGATGAAATACATTGCAATATTGTGTTACATGGTTATTTTATTATATGGGAGTTGTTATTGTGTAATGCATATAAACATGCCCAGCCTGCATGGGCTTATGTGACATGACAGAAATTTAATAGATTTAAATATCTAATTCTAGATATTATGTTATTACCTATTATTTATCTTATATATTATTTATTTATTTATTTATCTATATACTATAGATATAGTTTATTATAATTACAATAAATTGTAAGATGTCTGTGATATCCCGGGCTTGACAAAACACCAGAAACACCGTGTCTTGTGAAGATAACGTCTCGGGGTGTTAACGTTATGCTGCTGAAACTCAGCTGTTGGGTAAAGAATGTCAACCTCAATAATTAGTAGTGGAGATTAAGCTGTAAGTCTGATGAGACAGTCAGGAAAGATGAGCAGTGAAGTGGCTTTCCTGTGGCTGTCGTGGGTATTAGCCTCACTAATGCTGGTCTATGGATCTGCTGTTAATCAGAGGACTTACAAAAGGGAGGCTGCATGTATTTAGCTCTAATCTCTGACCTCAGCTATTCTTAGGTCTGTCTCAGTGCCTGTCCTGCTGGCCCACACACTGTTATAAAAGAAAGTTATAGAAGTGAAGTTATGAAACATAATGATTTCCTCATTTGGTAAAGAGGATTGTCAGTTCTAGTTATTCTTAGCTTCTTTCATTTGTGTATAGTAATAGGAGCTGTTTTTGCATTGATGTATAATTTGTAATGACTATTTGGAAAACACAACGTAAAAACAACATCATAATAGATTTTGAGTTGTGATCTGTATTTGCAGGTATCAGCGTACACCCACATCTGTGCAGGGGCATTTACCATGCACCTAAATACAACCACAGATATGTATCAGTGCACATGTTTTAGAGATGTAGCAGCACTTTGCAGTTTATTATGTGGTGTTTACTGTGCACAGAGAACTTTACTGCCTGACTTAAGCAACTGAAATATTCTGGAAAAAGTCTGTGGAGAGGCGACGTCTTAAAGCTCCATATTTTCCTCTTCTTCTGTGTTTTAGTTGAAGTGTTGATCCATAAGAAGATATATTTGTGTTTTAAGAACCAAGTTTTACATCTCCTCTGTCAGGCTTCTCTCTGGAGAGAGTACAGCGTGTTTTATCAACTCATCATTTCTTCTGTGTGTGAAAACTTCATATAAAAAGAAAATAGTAACTAAATGTAGTGGAGTGAAAAGTCTGAACTGTGAAAACAATCCCACTATATTTTTTTCTCAGGTTCTCAGGCAAAAATGTGTTATTATATTGAGGTGGGGTAGCTGTGAGTGCAGACATCAGCACACAGACACAGACAGACAGACATATACAGTGAGCGAGAGCCGGTCTCCACAGAGGTTCCATACAATAATCTGTTGTGCTTCAGGATGTCTTCCACAAGATGCAGCACATATTCAAACATGCTACACAACATACAAGACTGTTGTTTGCGTTGCTCTTCATTAAAGTTGTGGGAACACTTGACCAGAACGCTTGGCTATTTGGTCTCTATCTCACAAGTTTTTTTTTTTTTTTTTGGATGTGCTGCACAATACAAGTACCATCGTCATCATCAGAGAAGAGTGGCTTTGTGTTCCTCTTTGCTTCTCTGCAGTTTTAGTCGTCTGCTAATGTCTCTCATGTGTCTTTAAAAGCTGCTGGGCTCAGTAAAGATCCTGGTTATGGAAGTGTTGGAAAATGTCTTGAAAAGCAGTAACTTGTCACATACATCATACATAACTTTAAATCTGTATATTGGTTGTTAGAACATTAGAACTTGTGATATCACTGGCAGTAGTACTGACGTAAAAAAACGGTTTCTGATAACTCTTTACATTTTACAAGGACTAACATGAATAACAGTAAACATGTAGAAAACAGAGTGTTCTAGCTTTAACAGTCTGGAGCTTTCTACTGCATCTCACATTGTAATTTCCATCACAACTCTTACAGCTCTGCAAATGCCATTCACTGAGGAACATGAGATGTAGGCGGTAGTTTAATTTTGGGCCTGCTACCTCTACCGTATGTTTTTTTTTTTTTTTTAAAGAATTTTACAATTTCCATCATCGTCATTTTTCACAGCAGACATTTTTACAATCCATAAAATTATTAAAAACTTTGAATAAAGGCTGTGTTCAAGTTCCAGGGCTCTGGTGATGTCCCTGCTGGCTCACTGGGATTTTTAACTGGAACAGACCTTATTAATGGTGTTTTCCTCCTGTTCTTTTCCTGCTCTGACCAGTCAGTATGTCTGCTGTGACAAATATCTGATGTTTAACCTGAAGTTGTGGATGATTGTTCCATTAATTAGTTTAGACGTCTGGCCTCTTTAGTAATATTTTCTTTTACCTTTTCGTGCAGCTCCTGTTCAAGTACGATCTGGTGAAGTATGACATGGAGAAAGACGAGGCAGTGAAAGATCAACACGGTTTCTGTCAGCGAGTGGAGAGAGGTAAGAGTGTAACAGCTGTCAGCTCATCTTTGTCTTCACCTGGAAAACATCTGTACTGATGTGAATCCTTTTCCTCTCAGGTGAGACGGGGCTTCTTCTGTCCAAGGTGAGCGCCCTCAGCCCGTTCTTCGGCTACGCTGGGAGCAAACAGCTGACTGAGAAGAAGCTGATGAGGAACGTGTTTGTGAAGGGAGACGCCTACTTTAACACGGGCGACCTAATGGCTGAGGACCAGGAGGGCTTCATCTGTTTCAGAGACAGAGTGGGAGACACCTTCAGGTACAGTGAGAGACTGAGACTTTACTGCAGCTACAAACTGCACACCTGCACCTGAGACGTTTACCAAGCAGACCAGCAAAGAGATGCTGCTGAGGTGATGTCACTTCCTGTATGACATATTCATTTATTTTTCATTTTCTAAGGCAGATTAGTGTCATTGAACAAAGTTAAACAAAGATGACTTTGTGAGTGAACAAAAAAAATACACCTCCCATGAAATGTTACTTCGCAGCAGCGCACGTATCCGCATCCATGATATCTGCCAAAACCAATTTTACAACTTCTTGGCTGTAATCTCTGCAATGTAAAACCTTCTTCATGTTATAACACTCTGAGGTTCAGACCCCAACAGCACAGCAGGAAAATCAGAGGAGAGGTTTGTTATTATCAGGGTCTGTGATGGTTGAGGGGCGATGTGGACTTAACCACAGTTATCTCATTACAGGCCTGTTTCTAATCTTGTCTAAATTGTTTTTGGTTTGATGGTTTTTTTTATTTTATTTATTATTAAGTAAGAACATGATTATTCAGGTTTCCTCCGCAGCGCTGAGGTAGAGCTCTAAAAGTGGTCTACGTGTCACATGTCTGTATTGGATACACAGGACCACACTGTCACTATTAAATAGTCTTTAATACCTCCTCCAGACATGGGATCACTCTGCCTGGATTGGTCATTTGTGTCTGAAGTGGTTTTTCTTAAAAACTCTTAAACAGTCATCTGCTCTGATGAGTGCAGCTCTGATTAAACTGTCAGTGTTATAGCCATGCTGGGTGGTGGGGACCTCTGCTGGTGACTTTATAGATGCCCTTTGTTTGTGCAGGGAATGTTGAGTGGCGACAACAGTTTCCAGAATATTGATTTATACCACGCAACTAAAATAACAATGAGGGAGTGATAACAGAATGGTAGTATTAATGCAGGCTGTGTATGACATGTCCTGAATGTAATTCTTCATCACTTTGACTGAAGTCAGTGTTTCCTCTGGTTTCAGGTGGAAAGGTGAAAATGTAGCGACCACAGAGGTGACAGAGACTCTGGGGCTGGTGGATTTTATCCAAGAGGTCAATGTGTATGGAGTGGAAATACAAGGTACGTTTCAAATGTGTTTTGTGTTTGCAAATATTCAAATACTGCTCATCTACAGTAAGTCAGCCGCAAAATGACAAAGATATTGTATCTGCAAGGTCTTCAGCATGACTGAGCAAACGAGATTTGGAATAAGACAAACTTGTGTACATTTTGTGATTATGAAATATGATTATTTCACTGAAAATAATGTCGTTTTTGCTTCATCAAAGAAAGAATAAGATGTGTGTGTGTGCAGGGCACGAGGGCAGAGCAGGAATGGCTGCCATGATAATGAGACCAGGCCTCACGTTTGATGGGAAGAAGCTGTTTGAACATGTGAAGAGGGATCTCCCAGCGTACGCTCACCCACTGTTCATCAGGCTGCAGGTACTGAGCCTCAACGTCAGCGTCACCACCACTTCAGCACAGTGTCACTGTGTCACTGTAGTGGAGTGACAAAAGGACTGATCTCAGGGCGGTGAATATCTGCAAAACACATTCATTTATTTACACACATGAACTAAACCATCGCAAGCAGTGGCTCTCAACCTGTGGGTCGGGGCCCACTGGTGGGCCGCAAAAGTATTGCAAGTGGGCCGACAAATAATTTTCAAAACAATTACATTTAGGTGAAAAGATGTAATTCTAAGATAATAACAGACTATATTTTTGAATGGTTTTGGTGGTAACACAGCTCAGTCTTCACAAACACAAACCATACGTTTAAAGCTCCAGCGGTTTTACTAAATTCATGGGGTCCAAAACCTGGGAGCCCACTCTACTTGTGGGCTTTGACCACAAACCTGATGGTGCTTCTGGCTCAGCTCCAGAGATCCTATATACAGATGTTGATTGACTAACGACCGGTCTTTGAGTTGTCTGAGCTCTGTTGCAGTCGATGTGCACAGCTGTAAAGTCTGTTTCACCAGTATGCTCTTCTGGCCTGCACAGGTGTCAGCAAGAGAGCAATGATAAATCACCTGAAGTATGTAGTGTGCACTGTATCGCTTTAGTTCCTAAACTAAAGAGCCAAACTGAGATCCAAAAGTCAAAACATTAAACAGTTCCATTTTTAATTTTAAACTCCTTTAAGTCCGTGTGCAACCAGCTGTCACACTGAAGTGATGCTGATTCTTGTTGTTTTTTTTCCCTCAGGAAACCATGGAAACAACAAGCACCTTCAAGCAGCAGAAGTTCCAGCTGGTGCGGAGCGGCTTCAACCCCTCAACTATCTCTGACCCCCTCTATGTGTTGGACTACCAGCAGAGGAGCTACATCCCTCTGACGGACAGTATCTACCAGAGCATCCTCGCTGGAGAACGCAAGTTATAGACCTCGCACGTCTGGGTATGATGAGAAACAGTGCACAAAGAGGGATGTGAATGAGCTCTGCTGACTGCAGTGTTTTATATTTAATGGAGCCACGAGCCTACAATCAGGTTGAATGAAAATACATCATCACCTTAGTTGACTGTATACACATGAACAGTAATGTCCCTATGAGTTATTATTGTTAAATAATATATAAAGTATAATATAGAGACCGTGACAAATTAAAGGAAAAACTTGAAAAATGAGGAGAATCAGGATGAAAATGTTTCTATCCACAGGTCACATCCCCCTGGTTCCCTCCACTAACAGTCAATGGGATTTTAACATTGTCTCTTGGATTATTAGAGAAAATAAACAACAGTTAATGATCCTGACAGGTTTAGTTCAGCAGGATCATCTTCACTAATGAACTCCACTTCATGATGTTTGAAGCTTCAATACAATCAGCAGAAGTAAAGAGCTAATGTTAGACTATAAACCAACTACACCACGGCCACATGACTTCAACACCACGGTCACATGACTTCAACACCACGGTCACATGACTTCAGCCTCACCACCACTAAACTTCAGCTTGTAGTTTGATTCAGCTCTGACCTCTTCTTCCAAAGCCTTTCCTCTGACGGAGTTAGAGACAGTTTGTATAAACACAACCAGGCTGTAAAGGTGGACTGGAGAGTAGATCAGTTTTCATGTTCAACGTGATGATGTTTAACGTCCCCGACAACCTCTGCAGTCTCATTTAGACACTTGTTAACAACCGAGACGTAAAGGCTTAAAGAAATCAGGACTGGGGTGTTAACCACAGACCTGATTTCAGTCATCTCACCAAAAACACATTCAAAAGCTCCAGAGACTTCAAGACCAGGACCAGAGGAGCTAAAATGCAACTAATTTCCTGGTTTTCTGCTCATTCCTGCAGAACTCTGTTGTTTCATGAGGATGAAAATGATGTGAATCATATGCTGTGACCTTCACAGTCACCAGATTTCAGTCCAGTCAATAGGAGATTTTAGCGTAATGTGTTAGACAGCACTCTCCAGCACCATGAAAACACCATGAAAACACAACATGAGGGAATGTCTTTAGGAAGAATGGTGTTCATCCTCCAGTAGAGTGCAGAGACACCTTACTGAGACATTTTATGTTAGTTTGCCCTTTAATTTGTCACCTGTAAATATAATATACATAATATTCACAGGGTTAAAAACCCTTAAACCTGACCAAATAACATGAAAGCCATCTTCTTATTTAGAAGTGAATGACAATAATAAATGAAGGAGGTTGTCAGAGGTGAAAAACTCCTGAAAATGGCCAAATATCATGAAAGTGTCCCTGAATGTTCACTAACTGAAACATTAAGATAAGGTATAAACTAAGACATGACTTTCATGTTGTTTCATCAATTTTGAGGATTTGTCTTATAACTTTAAAGGCCCTTAAACTGTGCAGATAATCATTAAAATACCTCAGTCTATTGCACTACACGAATCTGTCCGTTAATTGTTCCCTTAAAAATCCCATTAAAGTGCCTTCATTGCATCAGTTAATTGCTAATGGATAAATTCACTTTCAGCTCCAAAACAGGATAAATGGTTCACAGACATGTTTTTGCTCAAACTGATTCAAATTTCCACAAATTTATCCTCAGATTTTCACTTTTCACTGATTTCACATCAGGTTTTAATACATGATTCAGCAAATTCATAAAAATCGTTAAATCATATTATTTATTTATGAAATAAAATAATCATATATAGTCTTAACTGTGAGGCAGTTTGAGTGTGATAACCCAGAAGTGCCCAGATATTTGGCCATATGACACATTCTTCCTGTGTATGTGTTCTTAATGCTGTGAAATGATTTATTTACTTTTTCTTTTACTTTACTTTCTTTTTATTCTCTTTTTTTTTCCTCCTGAGTTTTAATGTGTGCTGCTCAAGTTCCTCACGGACACTAACAGGTCAGATTTCTGTTCCCTGTTCAACCCTAAAGGTCTTTATTTGCTTCCTCACAGTCGATGCAGGATCAGGGGGGAGCTGGGATTTGAACTATCAGCCACAATAAGCTCTGCTCGTGTATTTACATGATTTATTTCAGATATCAACAGTTTATGTCAGTGTATTACCACAGTTCTATGACTTTACCTCAGATTAGAGCTTTCACTTGAAATATTTTAGCAGGTAAACACATTTAACAGTGACTGAGACATGTAGATGTAACTATTGTTATTGTCTGGGCTACAGTTGTAAATATTAATATTCAGAAGGTAAAATTCTGTTTTATTTGTGATCCGGATATGAAGAAGATGAGCTGCCTAGAAGTTAAAGGGTGATTGTGGTTTATTGAAATGGAACTTTTATTCTGAAGTTTTTAGGCATAAGGATATACATTTGTGTTGTGAAGCCCACAGTGTCACAGCCATATGTGTCCGGTACAGTGAAACGTTTGGGGCATTTTTAGCTTATTAACAAATGTTAATTAACATCTTCACCTTTTAGCCCGGTTTAGCAAAGGCTGCTAACTGAACTCTATCAACAAACATTTCATGCATTCTGGTGCAAATCTGGGAACTATGGATGCAGATTTTGAGCAGTTTCCTTAATCAATAGACTGACTTGTTAACAATCAATAGTTGGTGTATTGTTAACAACCTATGAAACACTGTGGACTTTTACTGTTATAAACCCTTTTTCTAACCACTGATGTGACCTATGTTCACTGCAGAATCAGTACAGACCAGAAAAATAAACACCAAGTTACATTGTCTCTAATCAGAGGGTCTGTAGCCTAAATAACCTGTAACGTTATGGAAAGAACATGAAACAGGTTCCCTCAGTCCCACCCACAGCAGATGCCACAGTGAGCTCAGAAAGCCACACAGCCACTGAGGAGGTGCGTTCGTTTTGTAATTTGTCAGAAAACACCTTTTAACTCCATCTCATCTTAACAGTAAAAGGAAAGCGGGTACTACAGCAAACCAATGTACAATGTCTTTTGCATTGTTAGTTAATGTACTTTTAATCCATTGAATTATTAATGCCAGTTAATAGATAAATGATTAATCACTGACAACCCTACTGGCAACCGAAAAATGCCTCCTTTGAACATCTGTATAGGACACAGGAGACAGGAACATCTGTAATCTTAAAGGTCGGCCTGTTTGATCTAACATCAGTGGTGAGCCTTCTCTCTACCTGGAGAACTAAAGCTAGTTAGTTTGATTTCAATCAAAGACAATCAGCCTGTTACATACTAATAAGCCCATGTAATAAAAAAAAACTGACTGTGTGTAATAGTGTAACTAACAATGAGACAAATTTTGTTGTATGATATTGTTTCAAACACATAATAAAACATAAATACCAACAGATTCAGACCAGTCACCATGACTGCTTGAACAGTGAGATGAGCAGCAGATCCCTGAGCTGTGCAGGTGATGATGATGATGATGATGATGATGATGATTAATTATTATCTCCTCTCTGTAAATAGTGGTGGATGTTTGTCAGAATCTCAGCTCTGTCAGTTCTTCACACTGTAAATTATTAGATCATAAAACTGATCAGATATTTGCTGAAAGATGATCACAAACAGCAGACATGACACATTCACACCTGATGACAGGAAGTTACAAACAAATAAATAAGAACAAATGCTGAAGTCAGAGCAGTGATCGAACCAGTGGGAGGCTCCATAATGATGCTAACTTTAAAAAAAAAAAAACAGTCACACACATCTTATTACTGTCGTGTTGTTGTGACACGTGTGGAAGCTGAAACCAGCTGTCGCTGCAGCCATTTTTTTAAATCAGTTTTCTTGTCAGGATAATGGAGTCGTTTTCTTATTAAAACATCACGACAACATATTTATATCATGTCAGCATGTGCAGATGCTGACGTCTTTGCTGGTTTAGTGTCTGATTTGAGCTGATAATGTCAAATAACAAAACCATGTTGGCTAAAATGAATTATTACTGTAAAAAGTGCGTCATTGTGCACAGAAAACGTAGCGATTTCATAACTGAATTCGCTAAAAGAGACATCACAACATATGGGATTAGAAAACATAAGAAAAAATGAATATAGTATATAATGAACATGTTATTACAATAAAATAACTTTGTCATCAGACAATGATAAGGTACATAGGTCATGATCTCAGGGATTAAATACATTAAATTACTGAATGTGGCAGCTCGTGGCGTCCATACAAACCCGATCTCCATCTGACTTTTTCATCACCAGCCACAGAATTATCATATTGTTAAAACAACAATTTGTACAACACCAGCAGAACAAAGTGCCACATAACTTGTGATTCCTCCAGCCAGCCAGTTTGTGAATCAGAGCCACAATCCAGCTCCAGCTTCTGACAGCCTGCACAGGTCCTATCATCCCGACTGAACCAGGACCAGATCCCTCCATTCTTCACCTTTGACCAAACTGAGCCAGAAACAAAAACTTGAATATTTCTGACTTTCACTTTTACTTAAAGGAGCTATTTGAAAGTTTGGCCACTGCTACATGGTAAACATTAGCATTACCAGCTGTTTACGTACCACTCTTGCCAAGAGCTTCAGCCATCGTTGCATTTACAAGACGAGAGGTTATAATCCATCTTTTAAGCAGCTACTTTTTCAGGCCAGAATGGAGGCTACAGTGACTCGGTATCAGAAAGTGACAAGACAGTCCTGTGGGACGGGGGCTAGCTGGTTAGCATGCTAACTTCAGTAGAAGAAAAGAGAACTTAGCATGATACAGGTTCCATATAATGTATATTAATAATAAGACCAGTAATATTATTTAAAATACAATTATAGGACAGGTAATAGCATTAATAATAAGACTAATAATAGCAACAAAAAGACACATAATAAAATTAATATTAATTAATTAATTAATTAGAGGGAGAGGAGGAGGGAGGAACTCTGCATCATGGGAAGTCCCCCGGCAGTCTATGCCTATAGCAACATAACAAACGAGTGGAGTGTTCTGTTGGGATAATAGAGAACTGTGAGCTCTTTATGATTTGTAGGTGAGGAGGAGGATTTTACAGGGAGTTGATATAGCTAACACAGGGGAGATGGGATATCTTCTCTAGTTCCTGTCAGTACTGAAGCTGCAGTACTTTGACTCAGCTGGAGAGTCTTTAGAAGCTTATTTATTCATCCTGAAAATAAGAAATTGTAATAAATTAAGTAACAAAAGCATTAACTAGTTTTTCTGCATCTTTTAGAGACAGGATTTAGAGACAGATTTTGCCGTGTTATGTAGGTGAAAAAAAATACATTGTAATTCTTTCTATGTGGAGTTAAAAGACATATCCCGAACATAGATCTGAGGTGTTTGGGGCCAAGTACAATAACTTCAGTTTTGTCTGAATGTAATAGCAGGAAATTGCAGTTCATCCAGTGTGTATATATGATTATTAATAAAGGAGGCAGAGGAATAACTTAACATGAGACACACTGAGCAGAGAGAGCAGGAGAGAGGGAGGGAGGGAGGGAGGGAGAAAGAGAAGTCATCTGTAACTGCTAAGCTAAAGTAGCTAGCAGAAGTAAACAACTGCAGGATTAGCAAGAAAGATGCTAAAATAAAGAGAGAGCTAATAGTGCTTGAGCACAACTAGAGTAAGTTTAAATGAAGAAAATGGCAAAATTAACTGTAGAGGCAGAACAACAAAACACCAGCAAACACCAGCAACTTGAAATGACACTACGCTTACTGCAGCACATGGGCTGCTACTGCTAACGTTAGCTATAGATAGATAGATAGATAGATAGATAGATGGATAGATAGATAGATACTTTATTTATCCCCGAGGGGAAATTCATGATTCATGCTGTGTAACAAAAGCAAAACTTACAAATTGCTCCTTTAATAGATATTTTTTTACTATTTTATTCCTTATTTTTTGGAATTGATGTTTACGTTTGAAGTGTGACTCAGGTGTGTCGTCCTTGGCTTACTACAATCTCATCATGTACACAGGCTTTGAATGTGTTGCAGTGATGAACTTTGAGTGTCTGTGAGGCTGGTGTTACTCTGCCTGATGTCAGCTCAGCAGTTTGAAGAAATGCTGAGAGATAAACATAAGTTATTTTTTGCTAATGATCTGTTTTTGGGGGTTTTTTTATGTCCCCCTCTTTGCTGTGACTGTTTTTGTGTTTAGTCTCTTTTGCCCGAGCTATAATCCTCAGCTAAATGTCAACTGCTTCTCCTCTAATTGGTTTTGCGTGTGTTACTTTCTCCATGATCGTTAAGAATTTCAGAATAAGCTATTTTTTGGCAAATAATATCACTGATTAACAGGTTCAGAAGTGTAAATGATATTTCTTCTGGTAACCAGTGTCACACTAAGTAGAATGTGTGTTCAGATTTTGTGCACTTGTTTTATTTTTTCATGCACTCTCCTTTAACATGGACTTTTGTTATTTTTCTCTACTGTCATCACCATCCACTGTCATTCAACCTTCAGCAGTGTTGGCATTTACAGCCATGGTGTACAGAAATGCTAGAAGAAATAAATATTGGTTCATTCAGTACATTAGCTGTGTTGACTTCATTTCAAACGTTATTATTAGTTATACATTTAAATATTATTTTTTAAAGCACCTATTACAGTAGCCCTGTGAACTCAGGTGAATTCACTGCAGCTTAACAAAACAAATGCAAATAGACAGAAACAAGCAAGTTCAGAAAACATCTTCATCAATTTGACAACACGTGCTGCAAATACTCACAACAAAACCAAACACAGAAACACGCCTCAAGTAGTACAGACTGTTTCCGGGGGACGCAAAAAAGTGATGAACCAAGCTGGGACGCTCTCATTGTTCAATGCTTTGTGGGATTTGAAGTGAAATCACTGAACAACAAGTGCGTCCCAGCCAGGTCCATCACTTATTTGTGTCCCCTGGGAACCCTGCGGTCTGTGCTACTTGCAGCATGCGTGTTGTCAAAAGATGTTGAAGAAAATGTGACATGAAGATGTTTTCTGAATTTGCATGTGTAAGTTAAGTTGCAGTGCGCTGAGGTCTCAGGGCCACTGTAACCTATAGATAGGATTCATTCAAATTTTGGACTTTAGCGATGCCTTGTGTGAATATCAATAAAGAAACTAATGCTGACTGCGGATACTCACCACAGATCGAGATCACACACTTTCAGCAGCATTGTCTGATTTTTAACAAAAATGTAATAATCTAAAAGATGCTTCATCCCACAAAAATCTGACAAATAGTGGCTTTAAGTATAAAAATTAGTTTGCCAACAGTAAGCAGAAAGATCAACAATACAGACGTAAACCAAAACTCATTTGGAAGTTATTTTCAGTATGAAACATATTGACTTCCTTTTTTTTTCAACTGATAAACTGCAACATAACAAATAATTCAATTCAAACTGTGTTTGCTTTGAAATAGTTTATAAAAGATAGCTGTATATTTGATCACCAGAGTGTAAGAGGTATTGAAATATAACCTGCTGTCAAGTTGTGAAACACAAATCTGTTTTCACTTTTTGCATTTTTCTCTAGTCTTTCTTTCTTTTCTTTTTTTTTTGGAACTGAGAAGGAGGGAAATTTGTCTTTGGTGAAGCTTCACACAAATCAGACATCTGAAAAGTGACAAGGAGCCACAACTACTCTGATTTTATATAATAAAGTCAATACAATACATTTCATAACTTTAATATATTTATTATTTCCTATTACTAATAACTTTTATTTTAACCAGTGACAATGGCTGGAAAAAAATGAAGGGAAACACAAAATTATTAAGAAGCATAAATTGGAAATACTCAAATACAAGTACCTTAGATTTATACTTGAGTAAACTTTTTTTTTTTTTTTTTTTTACATATAAGCAGCATTATTGTTGTAGCAAGTTTAGTTGGAGCTCACTACTTAATTTACTATTGCAATAGTTTATTTTATTGCATAACAATACTTTGCATTTTCTATACTAATTTTTCAGATTCTTAATTTAAAGTAACTGCAGCTGATTCAGTACTTCAGTTAACTTATGTATTTAGTTACTTCACACCAATGGCATTTACAGCTATATTTGTAATGTGTTATATGTGTATAAATTATATTATTCTAAATATGTGCATAACCACTTACAATACATTGATACTAGAATACTGATACTATAATATACTTCTAATTAAATTAGTCAGTAAAGTGTAATTTTATGGTTCAAACAGCAGATGGCACAAGAACGTTTTGAACAGTTAAGAAGCAGAGAGAGAGAGAGAGAGAGAGAGAGAGAGAGAGAGAGAGAGTGAGTTATAGTGAGGCTGAGCTGCAATGACAACAAATAACCTGTTACACACAGAGTGGAGATGAGGGGACGGCAGCCATTTAAATCACTCAGACATGTTTTATGTTTTATGTTGTTGATGCAGGGGATGAAAACTTCTTATTCTCACGTCTTCACATTTTTACAGCTGCTGGATTAATGATTTAAATTTAATACTTATTTGTATCTGATCTGAACTTCCATGATTGGATCTCCTGTATATTTGGTTGTTTAAAACTTGTGTACTAGGATGACAGGTGCACTCTGTAGACCTTGTTGCACACATGAGCTGCGCCTCACCTGGGCAGCAGGTGAGGTCAGGTGGCAGCAGCAGGGGGCAGTAACAGTCACAGAAACACTCCCATTTTTATTTATTATTTATTTTACATGAAAACTTTGATGGGCTGGAATTCTCATGTGAGACAGTTTTTCTGATGTATGTCTGCTGCACTTGATTGTAAATATACAGGACAGTGGGCTGGTTTTCATTATTGATCTGTCAGATATTGTGACTGTGAAGGCTTCAGATCTGATGTCACTTTAAGAATCTTTTCGTTTTTATTAGTATTGGATTGTACACAGTCTGGGAGAACTATCTCTAACTTTGTAACTTCTATTCTAACAAAATAAACCTTCATGGTGCAAAATCAGACAAAGAAAATTAAGAAGAAGGTAAAAGTTTCTATGACACACCATGTTGTTGATCCAACATGGAAACACCTGGCTCTGATTGGTTTAATCAGAACCAGGCATTTCCCATCATACACTGAAGTTTTGCTGTCCATGGAGAGCAACTGCAGCCACCTTCATCTCCTGAGCTTATTGTTGCCTGATGTTAGAGGAAGTTGGGGTCGAGCCAGTGATTGAGTCTGCATGAGCCTGGAGCCTGGAGCCTGGAGCCTGGAGCCTGGAGCCTGATTTGACTAGTGAAAGCAGTAAAATTAACTACATTAATGAAGGCTTCATTCCATTACATGTCATATTATACATAAACAACAAATGTTGCTTTGTGACCAACAGGCACATTTATAATGGATGCTGCTCTTGTATGATTAATTCCACCTGTTCACTTCCTGCTTTGTCAAGTCAAAATGTGTGCTATGAAAAGAGTCAGTTAAATGTCAGTGTAAGTCTTTTGTTGGACATGATGACCCTGATTAAGGTCTAACAACCAAAATATTAGCCTCACTATCAGGTGAGTGAGCAGCCATCTTTTTTCCATCAATCAAGTTTATTTGGAGGCAAAATATGCAGCTAATTTTGTCCCATAGCAACAGATGTAACAATAATTGCTAATTTTACCACATAAGAAATATAAGTTATTTTTGGAAGCCTTTCATGGTCTTATAATATATTTGCCTGTTCTGTTCATCGCAACCAATGAAATAAATACATTTTGTCTATTCTGACTGAAGGCAGGTTCTATGTTCTACACAAAAAAACAGAACTCAGTAACTGTTCTTTATAACTGACCTTCATAACTTTAACTGAACATTATAACCTTCATGAAGGAGGATTTACTGCAGGACTATTGTATTAAACTACATCATTTTAGCTGGATGTTCCTAATAAACTGACAACTGAGTGTATGTTAGTAATTATCAGTTGTATGCACAGGCTGCAAAGAGCCTGACTGGAACTAACTGGTTGCTTTTCTATGTGCTCCTCACCTGTGAACTGATTCACCTGGCAGCCTAAAGATGCTCTTTGATTTCATAATTGTATCATAATAATAAAACATATTTTACCCCTCCCCTTTTAAAATGTAACTACGTAACATGTTTACTCTTTTTTTTAAAGTATATTTTTTGGGCTTTTGTGCCTTTATTGGACAGGACAGTAGAGAGAGACAGGAAATGGGGAGGCAGAGAGAGCGGGAATGACATGCAGCAAAGGGCCGACTACAGCGAGGACTGTAGCCTCTACATACAGGGCGCCCGCTCAGACCACTGCGCCACCCGACGCCCCGTTTACTCTTTTAACTGACTTCCATTGTACTTTTATCTGAGAACATGTTTACACAGTGATTTTACTTCTACTGCAGTAAAAGGTCTTTTCAGTAGGTTGTCCGTCTATCCCATTCTCCTAGATATGATATCTCAGTAACACCTCGACGGAACTTCTTCATATTTAGCATTCACTAGGAACCAAGGATGAAGTGATAAGATTTTAGTGGTCATAGGTCAAAGGTCAAAGGTCAAGGTCGTGGTGACCTAAAAAAAACACAGTTTTGGCCATAACTCACAAATTCATCCGCTAATTATGACACAATTTAACTCAAATGTCTTTAAGGATAAAATGAGGTGAATTTTATATCTAAAAGGTCAAAAGTCAACATCACTGTGACATCATAAAGTTCTGCAAAAACACTTCTTGTTATTATTCAACACTGTAACTCTGGAAGGAGAGACTGTGACCATGTTTGGTTGGTGGAGGAAACAACGAGGAGGAGGTGACTCTAGTTTTCTATTGTCCTTTGTATAATAATTTCAGAAAGTGGTTATTCAGTAAATACTTTTTTTGGAAGACCCTGAAACAATGTATTGTACAGATAGTTTGGGGAGTAAAGTCGCTCATTTAAAAGCTTAAAATGAGTTAGTCTTTATTTGTGTAACCAGCGGTGGACTGGTCTGAGAACAGCGTGTGTGAAGCAGCTTCAGGACGTCCTGCAGCTCCTCCTCACACTGAACACTGACTAATGAAAAACGCTGTCAGGAGCTCTTCTTGACATTTGAACATCCACATGAGCACCATCAATATTGACATCCATAATGTTTACTGTGATTCAAAGTTCAGCCGCTGGTCTGAACACTGCATGCTCCAGCTGGAAGGATAAATGCTGGTTGTGCTGCCGTGTGTGTCGGCTGACAACAAGCAGCAGTGTGTACAGGTATCCAGAGAAATGTTTCCACGCTGCCCGGCCTACACCCACAAGGGGAGTCACCCTCTGTGTGCTGAACTGTTGGTCAATACTGTTCTGTGTGTTAATGAGCTGCAAACCAGGCTGAAGTCACACTGACAGTGCTGCATTGAAGAGAGGCTCAGTTTGAACACTGTGCTGAAAAGTCTCTTTCTGTTCTGTTTGATGTAAAACTGATGCCGCGTTGTGTAGTGCATGCTGCAATTAAAGGGTCAGTTCGCCCATAAAAACATATTTTCTTTCCGTGCAGTGTTTTATTATCCAGGTTTTGAGAGAACTGACTGAATGACTGAATTTAAAAAAAAAATACAATTTTTATGATTTATATGTCTTAATTTAAACTCAAAAATCATTGAGGGTAAAGTCCTCATTTACAATGATGTCAAGCAGATAAAAATTCCAGTTGAAAAAGGACATCAAATTGGTCGACTCGGTGGTGTACCACATGGACTTTGTCCTAACCACATCAGCCATGGAATTGAATCCGACCCTCGGCCCTTTGCTGCATGTCATCCCCTCTCTCTCCCTCTCTCTCTCTCTCTCTCTCTCTCTCTCTCTCTCTCTCTCTCCCTGACTTTCCTGTATATGTCTCACTCTACTATCAAAAAGGCAAAGGCAAAAATGCCCAAAAATATAACTTTGAAAAAAAAAAGAAGCACATCAAATTAAGATAAAGATATAAATACAATTAATGAATAATGTAATGACAACAATCAAATAAAAACAGGTACAAACAGAAGTTAAAAGGCCAGAGATTAAGAGTCTAAAATGACCTAGAGAAAGCAACAAATTCATTGTTAAAGCGCTAAAATAAACGGGATCTGTGATTGTGATCTCCATGTGTGTGAAGTCTATGAATGAATTTTTACTACAAGAAGGTTATACGTCTCATTCACCTGTAAATGTTCGACTTAATCCAATCACAACAATGCATAACATCTTATCACATACATACAGTATATAGTATATAGTGTAGTTTACTGCATTGTGCATCTGCTCAGAACCTCTGAGTGTGCACACAAATATTTTCACCTGCATGCTGTTTGTGATGGTAACGCGCTTGTTTTGTGTTTGGTAATGTATCTGTTCAGAGATAAGACTCACTGCTTTAGTTTTTCATCAGCTACTGAGCAAAGGCAGTCATGACAATCAAAGAGATACAGATACAGCGTTTCATATACAGTATTTATGTTTTGATTAGTAACTTATTCTGTGTCTTGGGAATTAAAGTATGGAATTGAATAAAAAAGACTATCTATCTATCTATCTATCTATCTATCTATCTATCTATCTATCTATCTATCTATCTATCTATGTCCCCCTCGATTCTGTGAAGTTTTTCATATAATATGTTTTAATATATTTCAAACTTTGAGTTAATTAATCTAAAAACATTTACTCTGAAATGTTGATGTTAATGCTGTTAATGTTCATGTTGTTGTCCGCAGATCTGTGATCAGTGAGATATCCTGGTTTTCCTGCAGTATCTAGACATAACACACATTTGTTGAGCACAGGACAAAACTTGTCACTACATTTTCATATCTTACTTCTCTCTGTAGAAAGTACATGAATGTAGATATTATATTTATTTATGCGTAGTCATTCCAGTTCTTCCGTACAGTTTGAGTGCTCATTAGTCTCGCTGCAGCTCAGCAGTCACCTTGTGGAGAGTGAGCCTCGTTCAGACGGGGACAGCAGGTGGAGTGCACACTGTGAAAGTCACACTACCCTGTTAACTGAAAGGCCACAGTTATGGTCAAAACAAATAAAATATTGATTATATATAAACTCCATCACACCACCATGCAGCGTAGAGCTCTCCTCAGAAGTTTCAGTAACAGTTGTCGTTGATCCAGCTGCGCAGGTGAAATGAAAACTTTCATCTCAAAATATTCCACGTGTGTTTTGTGGGAGGAGAAGGTTCTGCTCAGGCAATTCTACAGTGGCCCTGAGAGCTCAACGTACTGCTACTTCACAAAACACATGCAAACAGACAAAACGCAAACAACTTCAGAGAACATCTTTGTCCGTTTGAAAACACATGAGCTGCGAATACAACCAAATACACATTCACGCTGCAAGTAGCACAGACGACAAAGGTAGTGTTTCCAGGGGACACTAAAAAGTGATGAACCTGGCAGGGACACACTTGTTTAGTGCTTTTGACTTCAAAAATTACAAAGCATTGAACAACAAATGTGTCTTAGCCAGGAAAAACACCTGTGTTGCGTGTGCATGGTGGGTTGTCACTGACCTGCTAGGGCTCACACACTTGTGTGTGTTCACACCAGCGGGTTTGCCTTGGATAATGGCCATTAGCAGGTTACTCCAGTGTTGGATTCCTTTTCATTATTAATTCATTTCTGATTTGTTTTTGACAGAAAATGTCAGTAAAATGTCTCTTTCTCCACATGCAGCTGCTACAATGGTTAAAAAATATATTCATATGTTTTCATGTCCGTGCCATATTCAGATTCAGACTAGACATAGAAACTGTAGTGGAATGTGTCCATTTTTTCTGGTATGATGTCACTATGACATCAACAGGTCTTTTCTCTTTCTGTTTTTGCTGAGAGATGCTTAACCTCTAAGTGAAGCAACTGTGAGGTGTGAGACGCACATGTCACACAGCGTGTCCACTCTAACCCATTAACATGGGTGCCAAAATGAAAACTAAGACCTTCTGCAGCCGCCACGCAGCCACCACGCAGCCGCCACGCAGCTGCCACGCAGTCACTGTTTTCTTGGTCTAAGTATTCACAGAGGGTAAAGGACTTTGTTGACACCCCTGATTCTCAGCCAGTCTCCCAGCCTTTTCCAGTGTCTCCTGAATCAGCTAGCCTCCAGTCTGTATCAGTGAGCTAGCCTGCTAGCTCGGGCCTACGATTAATCAGCCTGTGATTGAGTTTCAGTTGATTTTGTTATATTGAAACAATCATTTACTAATTAATTAACACAATGTTCAACTGATTAACTACCAGAAAACAGACTTACAAAATGTATTTATTTATACATTTTTACAACATGATATAGGAAAACTTTAGAAAACTTTCAATTTCATTAAAAAAAATGAAACTCAAACATTTAATTTAAATTTAGATAATATTTAGGAACAACATGATTAAATATGCCTCTAAATATTTATTAAGCTACAGATCAAGGATATTAAGTGAAATATATCACAACATGTGTGAAGTACAGTATCTCAACAAACACACAGGTTGTGCTCAGCAAGAGTGGATGGCAAGGTGGTGAAGCCAACATCTCCCATGATCCCACACTTCTTCACGACTTCACCAAACTACATCTTTTATATTGTGATTAAGAGACCCCAGAGCTGCAGAAATGACACGCTGTGTGTAAGGTGAGAACCCTCTGACCGGTGTGGATGACTCTGCAGGAGTCCATCTGTCGACTTGTTGATTTAGACGTGAGCACAACAGAAATAACCCAGGAGGTCAAACCCAGAGGCAACTTCTCGTCTTACTGAGAGGACACAGCAGCTAGAGAGCGGGATGAGACAGAGGACAGGATTCTTCATGATGATAATAATAATAATAATGATAGATATCCAGGATTACACTAGCTAGTACACATGCTGTTTTCTACTTGTGTCTTCTTCTCGTTGTTAAATATGCCTCAGAGGTGGACAAAGTCCACAGCTTCATTACTGGAGTCACAGTTCAGATCCTCCTGGTCAAATATGACTCCAATACAAGTGACAGTTGTTCTGTCAGATTATTACCTGAGTTAAAGTACTGGAGTAGATGATTTTGAAAATATTCAAAAGTACTTTTTTCCCCCTGTCAACACTTTGTTGTATTGTTTCACATTTACAGAACCTAATGACTCTGAAACAACATGCTCACTGACTGACCGACTGACTGACTGACTGACTGACTGACTGACTGACGGACTGTAGAACCTCTGGAATAAAGTTAATAGAAAATAATACAAAGATGATAGAAATGAACATAAAAACACAATTGAACAGCCAACTACTACATATCTGTTTAAACGTTGATGTGGAATTAAACAAACGTTTCCTCGACATGGTTTCTCCAGTTGGTCGTGGTAAACACAGCAAACATTTCAAACTAAATGAATCTTTCAAATACTTCTCTGCATTTAAGTCACATAATATCAAAAAACATTGCAGACTATTATCTGAATACAATGGCTGCTGTGGTGAATGCAATCATCCCAACAATTACCAGTTGCTGGAAATCTATCGTCATGTTTAATAGGAATGATATCACAAGAAGGGAAGACCCTGTTTTAGCCACATAACACCACTCAATGGAAACACAGAACATTCACAACTGTGATTTCTCAACTTCTCAAAAATTGCTTCTATTTTGCACAAAACTGTGATGGAAACACTTCTACTGATGTTCCTCATGTCAGGAGTGACTGGATCCACACAGCTGCTGCAGTTCCACTGTTGTGGAGCTACTGTATGTGGGTGTGAACATCAGAACCATGCAGCAGCTCTTATGGTGGGAGGAGTTTGCTCAATGTGGAATAGTCATCATAACGTAGAAGACTTTTAACACAATCCACCACTGTGGATAATTACGCTGTTACACACTCTCTGTTCAGTTGTTGCCATGGTGGCAACAGTGTGTCCATGGTTAACCTTGACTGTTCATGTCAGTAACATGAAGTTGAGCATTCTCCATGATTCCTTCTCAGTGTGTTGACAGAGTCAGACGTGGGATCTCTCCTGGCATGAATATACTTCACAGACAGTCTGCTGGAGCCAGGAGGAGCTGCTCCAAGTTCCAACACAGACGTGGCAGATGGCTTCTGACAGCCAGACACTCTTGTCTTTGATGAGAAGGTAGCAGAGAATTGGAGCAAGTTTGACTGTGAAATATTCACTGCCAATGCACATAGCGACAAACCAGGCTATAGAGAAAGCAGTCACTTATATGTGCACTTGCAGTCATCACAGCAGTGACTTCAAGGGAAGACCCTGAGTGCTTGAAGAGAATATTCAAAGATACACACAACACCAAGACAAATGTATTAATGGAGGGACACAACTACAACACAACACCAGATACTAAAATCCCAGGAAAACTATGTATACACTGAGAAACCAAGCAAAGGCTTGCACTTATTAGATGAGCTAACTAGAGACAGGCCCTGCACATAAAGACTGACCTCACACTCATTAAAGCCGTCTGCCTTAACCCAACATATATCCTCCAGTGTGGGAGCTGTGCAGATAAAATGCAGCAGCAAATTCAAAGGCAAAATTAAAAGTATGACAAAACAAGAAAATGCATCAGCAATAATGTCGAGCTGTAAGAGCTGCAGAGGCAGCCACCACAACCATGTCATCTCTGCAAAACACAACCACTTCAGAAAATACTGCAAACAGGTAAATCAGTTAACTGAAACAGATTCAGACAGCGAGGATGCACTCACTACTGAAGGCCTGTCACCACTGAGTGAATTGATGTTGTTTCTATGCAAGCTGACAATGCCACTTTAAAGAAGGACAATGCACAACAAAAGTTAATAATAAAGCTTTTTAAGTTAAAGGCCACAAAGAACTCTGTAGAGATATACACGCTTCAAAAGACAGTTAAACTTGTTGCATTTGGAGGAGCCATGATCAAACCACTTGGTGCAGTGACTCTAAACATTCACATAAACTGCACTTTCAGCTTGTGGGGAAAATTGTGTGATCCATTCTGGGCCTGCAAAACAGCACACAGCACACAACCAAGAGTCACAGGAAGTGAGAAATATGCAGATTTAGACCCACATGTCTCAAACTGTTGTTCACCCCCCACAGCACATCCCTGTAGTGATGCAGTGGTAAAGGTGAAACAAGAGCTGCAGAGAATTCAAGCTTTAGCACCCTCATCATCCTGAGAAGCAACACGGGTCAGGTGCTTCTGTTCTCTCTGTCCTTGATGCAAAAGCTCCTTCTGGTAAACCAAAGTGCCGTCCAAAGGAACATTTTAAATTCTTTTGTCCATTAATTGGCCTTTTCCACCAGGAACCTTTTTTGGGAGCCTGGGAATTTTCTTTGTGTTTTGACCAGAAGCACCAGAAAAACTGCACATGTCTGCGAGAAGAGGTGGAAACACAACGTAATGAATGTAATCCAGTGGCAACATGGAGGAAATGACAATCTGCATGTATCACTGTGTTGCTGTCGTAGCGTGGTGCTCTGAGCATCTGTCCTTACAGGTAGTGGTCTGATGGTAGGTGGCATGTTAACAGGTCCTGGCTGATCTGGACTTGGGTTAGAGATAACTGCAAGAAGACCAATTCCAGCTCTGAGCTCTGCGGGTGTGGTACATGTTTGCAAAACCATATAAGTGCAGGAGTCTTCAGCAGGATCTAAATTTAGTTCCTCAGCTGCAGTGGGTCGTCTGGGCCTGTTCATCACTTTTTAATGTCCTCTGGAAACGTCTGTTGTGTTGTGTGTTTCTCAGTTTGTTTTTGTTATCTATTTGCAGTGTATTTTTAATGCTGCCATGTTGTCACAGTGCTGGAGATCTTTTCTTCCTCTGCCCGTGTGTTCGCATTGAGCTGTCAGCATCACAGGAAAGAGCAGTACAACCCTGTGTTAGAGGAAGAGACCATGGAAGTCAGGTGTGACTGCTTACTGTGTAGTGATTTTCCTCCCCTTCAGGTCAGTGTATAGAAATGGATGAGGGGGGTGTGGCCTCAGAGTGGGTGAGGAGTTGGGTGTCACGCTGGTGTAAATGAAAACAGCTCCTGGGTGTTTTGATGTGTGCTGAATATTTGTTTGCAGTGAAAACTTCACAAGGAACCTTTAAAGGATTCTGACCACATACTGTAGATAAAGAGTGTGATATCAACTACAGGTCTCTGATGATCAGGAGGTTGCAGAGACACTTTCTGCAGTTTCACAAAATACTGAACATTTCATTACTTTTAATAATTTCAAATCAGATTTCTTGCATCTGTAGGAGTATTTTAGAAATCCTTGATACTTAGACTGATACCCTTTTCCACATACAGTAACACTACATTACATTAAGGGACATATAAATGGTGATATTCTGTATTTTTCTTATTGTCAACAAATCCCATATGAATGAATATATCCTGCAAGGAATGAAATCCTGATCTAGCTTATTCCTCTTTGCCACAGTGCGCTCCATGTGTGGATTAATACATTGCTGACTGTGGTCCCTAAGAAAGGAAATATTTCCTTATGTTTGGGTAACATCTGCTAAAAAGTAGAGTGGCCAGATGTTTAAATGAATGAGCCATTTTTTAAATGAAACTATAAATTTTTGATGTGTTTAAAATATTTAAATCTTCACTATGAACCAATGGGCTCAAAGCTGAGACCCACACATGATAGAGAAGTCAGAAACAATTGAGAGACCAACAGATAAGATAATCTGGAAAATAAGAAATGCTTCAGGTCTCTTTACATGTCACTGAAATATGTGTCATTTAAAGTTTGTGTAGTATTGGGAAAGTTAGAGAGCATAAAAGTAGGATATGTTACAGTACTTGCTGAAACACCACCCGTCGGTGAAATTGCATGACATGACAATTTTGGAGGTTTGCCCAGTGTCACTATGTGCACATATATTGGATATTTGACTTGAAGATTTGTAGCAGTAAAACATGGACCCCACTAGAGGGGAAATTGCATGATGTTTTACAGGTTTGCACTAAATGTGCCTGTAACCTAGCTTTGGTTGAAACTGAACAAGCTCTTCTTCTTCATGGGACTGAGAACAGACTAGATGCTACACCGACTCGCACAGCATCTAGTGTCATGAAGTGACGGGACGCAGCTAGTTGGTTAGGGGCTAGTAGATATCGCTGAAATACAATAGATGGAGGTCTTGGTCATGACATCATCATTGTGGCTGCTTCACATACTGTTGGTAGTGTTAATTCATTTTTTGAAAATTTTAAACTAAAATTCTGGCCAGATCTTACATGTTGCACCTTTAATAAAATGTAAACAGGTGAGTTTTATAAACATTTGTCATGAAGGAGGAAATTAGCTACAAAGACCACATTTTTTTTGTAACAGGCTGTAAACGTCTTTATTTCTGCTGTAAAGTTGGACATTTTAACATGGGAGTCTATGGGGACGATGAGCTGAGGTGAGCAGGCAGATACAGAAAAAATGTATCAGTGGGATCTCCAGCTTCTCTGACCTAAACGTGGCTCTGAAATACTCCACCTGCCAGTGTCCTACAAACTCACCAAGCCTACATACTATACAGTGAGTTACCTTTTCAATGTGTTAACTTAATTGCACAAATGTGTAATGATGGGAGTGACTTTTCACAGAGGGACAGTTGTGTAGTTTCTCTGTTACTGGGTGTTCCTTTGGGAGCCAGATAAGTGGCAGCATTTAGACAGAGCTGTTACTGGGACTTTTCTTTCACAACTTGTTTCCTGTTTCTCATAATCTCATAATGACCACACTTATTCTGTAGACACACACCATCACCAAGATTATCAGTCCTGTTCTTGGAATGGAGAAAATTGGCAACATGGGCCGAGGCCTTCAAATGTCTCATCATAAGAGGAGATAAGAAACATAACACTGAACAGAGAAGACTGAAAGTTTATGTAAAATGTCCTGACATTGATTTAGAATTTCTAGTGGAGAGTGTGAGGTGTAAATGTGTGTAATGGAGGAAGAAAGATGATCTTCTCAGCTGTCCTCACTGTTCGTTGCAGTAAGCTGCAGTCGAAGATGGTGCAGTTTCCAGACCAGGACGTGATAAAGCTTCTCAGGATGCTCTTGACAGGTGGGTGAGTGTACGCTTGCCGCAAACCAGCATGAACTGAAGTCTCAGCTCCACACATGCCCCACCTCTTTGACCATTTTTGGGTTAGTTGGGAGTTAGGGGCAGAGTCAGACTCTGCCAAGATGGCAATTGTGGAGCAGCTCACTCTGAGATTCAGAACCACTCTTCAGAAACCTGTGGGTGATGTCACAGAGGCTACGTCCATCTTTTTATGGCTACAGTCTAAGCTTGGAGACAGGCTGGGAAACAATCTGGAGGCTAATGGGCCTGGAGCTAGCGGACTCAGGAGCACGCAGCAGGGTAGCAGATAATGGAACAGGCTGGTTGCAAGCAGTCAGAATTATTAATGCTATTAGCTATCAACACTACTTTTATCAGGAGAACTAAAGTTGCCATTACATTACTATTGCTGTTACTGCCGGTATTATCACTATTATTAATATTGCTATCATTGCACGCTCTTGATCTTTTCCTCTGTGCTCTCTCTTGCTCTCTCTCTCTCCATCTGCCTCTTAAAAGGAAGTCTATCCTTGCAACTGTCACCTAGCACTTGCTCTTGGTGGGAATTGTTAGGTCTCTGTAAATAATATTATAAAGAGAAGGTCTAGACCTGCTCTATTTAAAAATTGCCTTGAGATAACTTATGATGTGAATTGGCGCTATACAAATAAAAATGACTTGACTTGACTTGAATCCATTTGATATACTGTATATTATATGTCTATATCACAGGTTGAATGTAATATCCTAAATAAGTCAGTTGGTCAGGTGCAAATGTTACTTTTTTTTTTGCAAGATGACGGATGGATGGAAAAACTGACAAAGAAGCATTTTAGCATATTATAAGAAAACACATCCAAAATGTGCTTTGAATAAGATCTCAATATAATAGGAGAATACAAATTAAAAATCACAGCCATGCCAATTTGAAATCACACATCGCATCTGAGCAACTGGTCCACAGGACACTTGGGACGTCTCATCAAAATCCCAGAAGCTCCTCATGTCTGAAACATGGTCTGAGGTCAAACCAGCTGTTCTGAGTTTCTTTCTGCAGTGTTGCTGACTCAGCAGTCCTGTTTCATGAGCCTGACCTTATAAAGAGGATTTACATAAACAGATAACTGGATCACCCAGAGGGAGACAAAACAATGTGTGTGGTCATTACATTCATGAGTACAATCCCTCTGTGTGATCACTTCTCAGCCACATTGTTCTCTGTCACAAATTAAAGTGTCCTTCCTCAACGTCGCCACATTCACAGAACAGAAACGAAACATTTCTCCACAAGAGGGTGCTCCTTTGTGTTACATCACGTTTTCTAGGAACGTCATGGGGAAATGTAATTTACATTTGGCAATTCATAGATATGTTGATACTGAACATACCAGTAAAACCTTCACACGCCAATATATCTGATCTCACAGAACAACTCTTGTGGTGACTCCAGCTTTATTAAACTGTTTTCTGGTTCGGTTCAGACTCACAGCACCTGGTTCAGTTTAACCATCCTACGACAGTGACTTCAGACACAACCTGTTTATTAACATTTAACCAAAACCTCCATCTTTCACTGACCTTAACCAAAGAGCTGTTGTTGCCTAAACCACAGATGGGACTCTGTATGTGAAGTAGTGCGCCTGGCACATCCACCATCCACTTCAACCACCTCCTAATGACTGCTTTTGACTTTTACAGTTTAGTTGCATAAAAACATATTTTTTCTGGGAAACACAGTTGTATAGGCCACCTCTTTTCATAGGAACACATCAATGGTCACACATCAGAAGTCTCAGAATAAGTTGTGGCCTAATGACTGTGAAGCTTTCACTATGAGGTTTTACAACATTATTTCTTTTATACTGTGTGCAGCCATCTTACTCTGGTCAATACACTGAGACAGGATCACAGTATCACTGTGTTTCATAATAGAAAAAGTAATCAAATTTAGTCATATTTGCAGAACTATGGATTAGTTTCCAACATGAGCAACAGGATAAAACAGATTCACAAACAGATTAGGACTGAAGACAAAGGACCAGCTGTTAGATCATTGACTTTAATACAGGAAGTACTTAATAATAATACTATTATATTATTAATAATACTAATAATGTAGTCAAACTTCATTCACTTTTACAAGTTTATTTTCATTAGTAAAACTGTTTAGAACACTGTACTGAACTGATACAAGCATCTTACCAAAATAATATCATATATTATATAATACTTAGATATAATGGATGACAACACAGACTTCTTGATGTTAGTTAAACTATTTATTCAGTCAACAGTAACAGTTTACTCATCCTGCTAGTTATTACAGATAAAAGCAGTGTTTTGACTTCAGTCTTTGTGAGGGCCTCTGCATGTTCAGGCCCAATTAACTTAGACCCATTATTCCCCTCACAGTGATGCCAAGGATTATGTCATTTCTCTCCTCCTGTTCCACTCATTATCAAAAAGATGTGGAATTAAATCTGAATCAAAATTCTAATCAAATCTAAATATGACACATTTAACCATGTTTATCACACATCATTTTATTCACAGGTTTTTTTGTTTCCACCTCTCTGCATCTTCCAGAATACAGAGCTATAATGGCTGTGTATCTGTGCATCTGTGCACACAGTTATCTCTCTCACTCCTACTTTTTTTTGTGTGTGTTTTTGAGTGATTTAACCAAGACATCACTTGAGAAAGTGTCTCAGACTTTTGTACACCACTTTACATACAATACTACAGTGGGACAAAATAATTTTTCACTAGTTCTAAATTCATATCTTTATGTTTTATACTTAAAGAGGAGGAAGAAGAAGAAGGAACCACAATCCGGTAGGATGGGCGTGTAACACTGGAGAGATGGACGTGTGGCAGCAATAGGTGGAAGAAAGAAGGAGAAAGATGAGAAAGAAGAAAAACAAGTGTACATGTGGTTGGACATTATGATATTTGGGAGACAGTTATCATAGCTGGATTTGTGGTCATGCATGTGTTTCCTGGTCTTTGGGTGAAGTTGAGAATGTTTTCCAAGTTTCATTAAAGGCTGATATGTTTTATTTCTGTAAGCTGCTGTTCTCTCTACTGAAATGTGTTCTATAACAAATTTCAGCAAGTAAGTCATATGACAAGTTTTCTCAGTTTTGACAGATTACAGATACATTGTCTCCAGAATATAATAATAATATTAATAATAATAACTTTATTCATATAGCACTTTTCTTAACAAAGTTGTTTTACAAGAAAAATGTAAGACCACATAAAAGAAAAATCCAAAGTGAGCATCATAAAAAGTGTAGAACAGCATAAATAAAAAACTGTAAATAAACAATGATAAGGGATACAACAGTATAAATAAAATATGTACCAGACATTACCAAAAGCTGAGTCAAAGAAATGTGATTTAAGAAGAGAACGAGGTTAAAGAGTTACAATGTCTGATTTGGGTCAGGAGAGAGCTCCAGAGTAGGATGCAGTTTCTAGGGGCAAGTTGTAATATTGCAGAATTATACTGCAGAAAATGACAGGACAAATGTTATGATTGCATCATGTAGAAAATCTCATGTTATAATACGTGTAGGCATTTTCATTGTATAATATAATAAACATAGTTATGGACTTATAGTCAATGATTCTCAAACAAGCCAAGTCATTTAAAATATATTTTATAATGTGATCACGTTAAATAAAAATATATGTAGTTGTACTCTTAATAATAGCTGTTTTTGGATGGAGTCACTGACTGACTGACTGACTGACTGACTGAATGACTGACATATGATACTGATATTTCCACCACTGGTGAGTGGAGTGTCGAGCCGCAGTCTATCGGCCCACTCTAGTTTCCCGGCTGCTCTGGAACTGTGGGGAAGAGGAGGAGCACTTCCAACACACTGAGCCTCGCCCCATCACAGCAAATAAACTCCTTTCATTCCATGTATCATTATTACTAAAGGAGGCAGAGGAATAACTAAATAGAAGACACAGAGAGCAGAGAGAGCAGGAGAGAGGGAGGGAGAGAGAGAAGTCATTGGTAATGAGGCTTTGTACTAACGACTAGGACCAACTCTACATATCAAACAGAAGGAGTTCAACATGAAGACCTTCCTCTAATAAAAGTCTGTTACGTTCTCGAGTCGAGGTAAATAAAAACTAAGCTATTGTGGATCCAGGTGGAGGCTGTGCTCTGTGTGAGAGACTGAATAAGGAAGTCTTTCTCAGGCCCCAGTGGTTCACCTGGTGGAGTGTGTGCCATTTGGGATTAGTCCTTGCCCCAGTGGCCTGGGTTCGAGTCCAGCCTGTGGTCCTTTGCTGTTTGTCATCCTCTCTCTCTCTCTCTCTCTCTCTCTCTCTCTCTCTCTCTCACTATGACTGTAATAAAGGCAAAAGCCTGAAAAATAACTTTAAAAAATTGTCTCTCTCTTCTACCTTTCTCTCTGGTTGACCATGTTACAGTAAATACAGCTGAAATCACAGCTCAGTCTTTGTCTTTCATTTATATGTTTGATGATTTTGTCAATGAGGTCACAGTTATAAAATCAGGATGAAAAGCAACAGATTTGAACTGATACAAATGAGTGAATGGCACAATATACTACTTACTTGTATTGGTGTTAGGAACCAAGAAAAAAAAACTGTACTTTTCAAGAGCAGCCAAATCAATGTGAAATTAAACTCTGTTGTCTTGTAACTGTGGGATGATCAGACCATGAGCAGACCAGTCAACACTTCTTATTCTGAGTTTGTGATGCTGTGTATTGGAAACTCTATGCTGTCCAAATAAAACTTATATACCTATACCTATAAAAGTTTTTAAATAAGATTTTGGTCCGAGTCAAACGTTAGTGAGTGATTATTTGAAGCACACATGCAGTGTTCTGGTGTGGGGGCAGTGTGAACAGCGGAGGACTTAGTAATGATCTCCTGCTGAAGAGAGCAGCATTAACTGGATTAGTGGTCCTCCTGGCTAATGAGCAGGAGAAACTATCTGGGGGGTCTGACCTTCATGGCTGCTGTGAAAAGATATAGCCAAGCTGTCACAGTGTGATTGTCAGCATGACACCCTGCTGCAGTACAAGCAGCCAGCCAGACCAGGCTGGGAAACTGTAGACCTGAGCAGGGTCATGGACCTGCTATTTCTGTGTCCCTATGTCCTACATGTCCTACTGTTTGAGCCATTACAGATGTGGATGACAGAAATGGATTGTGATGTTGTTTGGTCAGTCTGTCTGTGTGTCCAACACTTGGCTCTATTAGAGGCCCTGCAAGCCTTATACTGTATATGCTCACTCTTATGTTCATGTCTGACAGAATACGTTCACATTAATCAGGTTAAATTTATAAACACACCTTCCATCCACACAAAAACTCTTTTCATGTTTTCTTCCTCCCGCTAAAACAGGGGCTGGTTTCACAAAGACAGACTGACTGTGGTTGAAATATAACAAACAGTCAGACTTCAGATAGACTGAGTCTAAATTCAACCTTTGCACAAAGCAGTTTAGTTCTTGACTACCTTGAGTTGGACTGTGGTACAATGAATTCTGGGTGAATTAAGACATTTTTAAAAATAAAAAAATGGCGACTCAGGAACCACATCCAACCTCTCTGCTCTGTTTACCTCAGCAGAAAGTGTCTTTAGTCTGTTGGTTGCTACTAGTCAGCACAGGTGTCATTGATTGTTACTATGGTAACATTGGTCTTAGGCCTGAGTTAGTCTGGGGGTAAAGCGTCTAATGTTTTTAGCTTAAAATAAGTCTGTTTTTATTTTTGTGAAACAGTCTGACTGACATTAAACTGATCTGTGAGCAACATGAATACTGGACCAACACTACTGACCAGTCTGAAATATCTTTGGGAAACCATCTGAAATTTTTTTTTTCCAAAATGGCCTCCAAAGTGTGTCAATCTGAAAACAACAGCTCTGTGTTTCAGAGTGTTTGTAATTAATAATAGAGATAGATAGATAGATAGATAGATAGATAGATAGATAGATAGATAGATAGATAGATAGATAGATAGATAGAGTGCAGTGAGATGAGACGTTTGCTGCAGCTGTAGCTGCTTCTCTGTCCTGCCAGAATGTTGTGGAGAGGGTGGTTGGTATTGTCCAAGATGACCTCCATCTTACATTGCATGCATCTCTCCATAACAGTCCTGAGTGAGTCCAGACTCCTGCCAAGCCAGACCCAGCCTTTTTTACCACCACTGACTGATAAAACATGTGCAGCATTTCACTGCAGACTTCAAAGGACCTGAGCTTCCTGAGGAAAAAGAGCCAGCTCTGCCCCTTCAGGTAGATGGCATCAGTGTTCAGGGACCAGTCCAGTTTACTGTCCAGGTGCACACCTAGGTATTTATAGTGAGCACCACCTCAACGTCCTTCCCTCAAATGTTGACTAGCTGAAGGATGGGCCTAGACCTCTGAAAGTCCATGACCATCTCCTTGGTCTTGGAGGTGTTAAGAAGGAGGCAGTTCTTGTCGCTCCATTCACTGAAGGCCATCGTCAGATCCCTGTACTCCTCTTCCTGCCCGTTCCTGATACGCGCCACAATAGCTGTGTCATCCGAGTATTTGTGGATGTAGCAGGACTCAGAGTTGTATTTAAAGTCGGTCGTATACAGGGTGAACAGGAATGGAGCCAGAACAGTCCCCTGTGGAGCCCCAGTGCTGCTCATCACTGTCCCTGAGACACAGTTACCCAGCCTGATGTACTGTGGTCGTCTTGTCAGGTAATCCACAATCCAGGACATGAAGCAGGGATCCACCCCCATCCCTTCCAGCTTGTCTTTAAGGATGAGGGGTTGGATGGTGTTAAATGCACTTGAGAAATCAAAGAACATAATCCTCATGTAACTACCTGGCTCATCCAAGTAAGAATGGGCCGGTGGAGCATGTAAAGGACGGCATCATCCACTCCAATATGTTCTTTGTAGGTGAACTGTAGGAGGTCTAGTGCATGTTCAACCTGTGGCCTCAGAACGTGGAGAAACAGCCGCTCCAGGGTCTTCATGATGTTTGATGTGAGGGCCACTGGTCTGTAGTCATTTATCTCAGCCGGTCGTCCTACTTTAGGGACCAGAACAAGACATGATGCTTTCCACAGGACAGGGACCCTCCCTGTTTGTAGTGTGGGTCAGGGTCCTTGTTCCAGAGAAGTTAAAAGATGTCCTGTAGTTGCCTCTAACCTTCACTGTGATTGGTCATTTTAAATGTCAATATAGCTGAACACACAGCAGAGCCTGGACTTATGTTGATTTTGTCAGATGATGTCGCGATTATGAAACACAGATTTTATCAGCACAGTGAAGCAGGCTTAAATTTGACAACTGGTTTTAGTCTTTTGATGAAAATGTGTAGTAGTTTTAGTATTTTTTTTATTTGAGTTTAGTTTTAGTCAACAGAAACGAAAGTATTTTAGTCGTCTTGGAAGCTACAGCTGTGACCATCTCTGTGCACAGTTACTGTATGTGTCTGTCACAGTGTCCATGTATCTGCTCTGCAGTAACACACAGACTGACTCACCGCATTCCCAAACTATCTGAACAGAACCACCCTCTCTAATCTGATCTAGTACAGCTGTTACTGCTAACCTAGCATCACTGCACATCCCTGTGGATTCACTGACCTGTTCACTGAAACACTTTTCTTGTTTTTACAGCTTTCAGGTTTACTTTTTATTTAGTTTTAGTGTTGATTTCACCAAGACAAAGTGGCCTTTGTTTTCAGCATCATGGATATTTGTATGGAGGTTTCTGTCTCAGTTTCAGGATCGTTACACTCCTATTATCTAGATAGGGAGAAGTTCCTCTTCCACGGAGCCCGTCGTGTTCATGTTTCTACAGTAGCCCAGAATGGACAAACCAAGCGCTGGTGGATACAGGACCCATTGGGACCGGGCCCAATGGGTGACAATCCTAACATGGAGAAACAGGATGACAATTCATTCAGTTGATTGTCCATTGATTTGATGCTGGCAGCCTGGATATGAAACTGTTCCATTTCCATCCTGTCACCTTTTAAATGATCAATAAAGTTTCCTACTTCAGAAAGAGACAGTGGTTTATTCTGTAACATTTTTCATTGTGATTTGGAAACACTTGATATTACACACTCCTCCTGTACTTGGTCAGTGGTGGCAGCAGTGAATGTATATGACATCATAACTAATGTGTTGACCCACAAATATTCACTGAGCTGCGTAAACTCTGTAGTCTACACTGTTTAAAGAGCAACAAACACTGTTTTGCATGTAAAGGTTACAGGTGACAGAATACGCCTTTAACAGTCAGTTCTGTTGATAACAGCCTTTATTTTGACAAAAGCAAAAACTCATCCTCATATAAACTTTCTGGGATTCAGCCTTAATGTCGGCCCTTGTTGATCAGCCTAGTCTTCACCCTCCACCCTCACTAACTGAGCTATGCTATGAGGTAATGGCGGGGGTGTATCCAGCTACTTTGTGTGTAAAAACTGTAAAACATCGTATTTTGTATTAATGGCAATTGTAATAGCATTAAGTTGTTGATGAGTATGAAGTCAATAAGTCTAATTCGATTTACCACCAGAACAGCTAAACCTGATTATAGTGATTCAATTTGAGAGACAAAGTGGAGCGATGATGTCTCACAAGGTATTATCATAAGGTCAGCATAATCAGTGGGTCAGCTCACGCTCCTTACACTAACCTCTTTTCATTTAGAGTTATTTCTGCTTGGTTCTTGTCTTTTTACTGTAAGATATTGTGATGAAAAGTAATTTAAACTCACATTTGAAGAGTGACACATCCTGCAAAACTAAGCTGATGATGGAGAATTTAATCATCCTTTAGCTACATTACTGTACATGGCCGTTACTACAGGATTTTATAGGTCAGAATGAAGGATGTGGATGTGTTCTGGTTTCCTCCATATGTTGGAAACCTGCCCATATGCAAATGAAATATATGCACATATATTACATTTGCATATATGTTATATTGAAATATACTATGTCTATACATACCTTTATGTATGTATGCTTATATGGTAGACATATGTTACATAGATATATGTCCATGCCAAAGCATTTCATTATGTTGATATAATATATATTTATACAAAAGATAGAATGTGTAAAATTAATAAGAAAAACATATATAAACTACTACATTTTAAATGTATATTAAAAGTTATAAAGCATGTTGTTTTAATAAACTTGCATTTATAAATTAAACATTCATTGTTAACAAATATGGTCGAAATATGTTATATCATATGAAAATTCATCATATAGCTCATTTTAATATATAAAGTTTACTGTGAATATTTCCGATATGTTATGACTTAAGTCTTTATATATTTGTATATATATGATAATAATATATCCCCTACAGGTGACATATATGACAACATCACTCTTGATATAGGGACATAAATGTCATATGTTACATTTCTGTGTACACTGTCATATTGAAACTGGAGAGGGACAAACACAGGCTGTTGACACAAAGGCGAAATAACATCATTGTCTGAAATATCACTACAGGTTGGAGAATTAAAATACCAATGGATTAAAGGAGAACTCATCTAATTTTAGACAAAATGTGTGCCTCAGTCCACAGAGAAATGCACACAGCCTGTATTCAGAAACTGAGCCTTAAAACCAGTCGTCAGGACTTCTGGAACTTTGTGATGTCAACACAAAGCAGTCCCTGCTCTCAGCCATGCCCCAAGCCCCGCCCACCTGCCCCCCTGAAATCTAAAGTGGTTTCCTCTCTTAAACCTGTAGTGACTGATTTCTTTTGGCAAAAACAAGTTAAGACCTTTGAATTCATACAGCAAACTTGTCATCAAACAATTGCTTATTTACACATTCTGTAGATAAAGAGGAACTTATCATTCATTTGAGGTTGCGTTTGTGTCACCTGATGAATCTAAGTCCAGTGTTCCCTCTCTTTTAGCACTGTGTTTAGTCTCATTCAGCCTTTGAGGGAAATATCTGGCTTTTTAGCTGCTAAATGCTCCACTATGTTCACCAGCTGCTCTCTGATTGTGTCTGCTTGCTGTATCTGAGAACAGCTGCCTGCTGCAGCCAAATACAATGGTATGAGAGCTGTGGGCTGGACACACTTTGTTTGCTTTTATGTTGATTTGTTGTAATCTACAGCACAGTCACGCCTTATACTTGTTTTTTCACTATGAATCTTCATCTTTCACTATCAGTTATAATCAGTGGTGGATTGTAACTAACACAGTGAGTATAACTGTATTGATTGATTATTTCAATTTTATTCCTCTTTCCACTTCTACCCTAAAACATTTGAAATTTTATACTTTTTACTTTTATCTGCCAGCTGTAACTAAATATACTTTTCTGATTACGATTTTAACACATGATCAGCTTATAAAATATGATGCATTGTTATTGATTAAAATAACCAACAGTATAGTAGGTAAATTAGCTTCACACCTCACAGTTAAATACTAATCACACATATGAATCAGTAATAATAATCCAATAACATAACAATAGCTTTGCATAAATACTTTGACACATTTAGCCAATAATACTTCTCTACTTTTATTTAAGTATTTGAATGCAGGGTTTTTACTTGTATTTTTAAATTCTACAAATATTAAAAAGAAAAAAGTAATAATTTCTTAAATTTTAATTACTTTTTCAATCATTGTTCAACATTTTGAGCATTTTACTGAATCTAATGTATCTAATTTTGTATGTTTACTTTACTATACTTGTGTTTTCTGTTTGTTTAAATACTGAAGTACTGAAATGTTTTGCACCTAACCTTGTTGAGGGCTGGGTTAGTTTTCATTCATGTAGATCTACTGGTTGACTGGTGCTCTGTACATTTGAACATTGAAAAGATCATTTCTACATAAAGATCAATTTGTTTTAGATGATTTTATGTTGGTTTGTTGTGTTCTTTTTGACATCTCTAATGCCACTACTAGATGCCACTAAAGATGCATGGAACAATGTTTGGGTACTACTTTACATTTAGGAATGGTGTATAACTAGTTTATTAATTAGCTTCTTAACACTTATAAATCATTTATTAGCTGTTATAACATGTTAGATGAAAAGGGCAACAGTGACCTGCTGCTTGCCAAATAGTGAGCCCACATGTCTCTGTACTGTTCAGCCTCATGTCTCATTAGTTACTGAGCTTCCTTTGTTTTCTCCATCATCAGCATTTGTACCTGCTGCTTCATCACTTTTGTTCAGTTACTATCAATGAACCACCATCAGCATCTTAATGCTCAAACAGTTGCATATGGCAGATCAAATTATGGCAGATCACATGATCATATCAAATGAGCAGATTCATCCTCTGAGGCCTGGGCAGTGTTGTTTACCTTGACATGCTCTCAGGAGCCGTCCTCATTATAATCACAGCTGTTGATCAGATATTAACATGCAGATGCTTTTTGCTGGTTTTGTTGGTCTCTTCTTCAGGACTTTATCATCCAGGTAGAACACAGGTGGGAACCTTCCTTTACCTGGTGAACTGCTCACCCATTCTTTGTCCCACTGTTTACATCTTTGTTATTCTGCCTCCATCATCTTCATGTTTCTTCTTCTCATCTTTACAACCACTTACTTATCAGTGACAAACATTTATAACTGGTAAAAGGGTAAAACACATCATCATTTATTAATGACTTACTACTTTTACCAGTTATAAATGGTAGTAACTCATTGGTAAGATTAATGAGTAGTGAGCATTAACTTGATCTTGCCAAATAGTGAGCTGCATCAATGTATGAAAACGGTGTTAAAACTTGTTAATTGTAGTTTATGATTTATAAAGTTTTAACAACAAAATTAATAACCTAATTGTGAACCATTTATAAATATCTTATAAGGGTAGTCTTATTGTAAAGTGGTACCCAATGCTGTGCTGTTGAATAACAGCTGCCTCTATCATTTTTCCAGAGGTTAGCCTACTCGAACAGCTGTGTGACTACATTTGCACTGCAGTTTCTGTGACATATGTTTAACTGTGACCTAATAGAGGTTAACATATGTGCTGGGGGGGGGGGCCTGAGGCACAGGTGTGGTGAATAAATAATTTTCTGGTTAGGCCCTAAAAGGCTTGGACCACCTTAGCTACAATACACTTCAACAAAGGAAGTGTTAACCCATCTACACACTAACCACAGCGGTACACAGAGAGATATTGGTCGGCCTGTTGGTGCAATTTCACCCTCCACTCCTCCGCCCCTTTTCTTCCTCCCACGGGAGCCTGACGACGTAACGCCTCCTGTTTGGGTATTGTGATGTCTTCTCGCGACATTTCCCTCCTCCGGAAAAAAAAGAAAGGAGACGCGATCGATGACATCTCGCGAGGTCGCTCACAGCGGGAGCCCACCCTTCAGTGATGCCGACTGCAGTGTGTATAATACCAGCGAGGGAAGCTCTGGGAGTCTAGGAGGAGCTGCGGCAAGGTCGACAACAGCATCCTTCTCCGAACAACAGAAAGACCAGAGCTGGACGGGATTTAGTCCAGTGGCTGCGAGCGAGGGAAAGTAACCCGGGGGATTTTAGATTTACTGCCTCAGAGGAAGAAGAAGAAGACGGAGGAGGAGAGTGGCTGAAAGTTTCCAGCCTGTAGCCTCATGTTCCGAGTTAGCTAGCGAGCTATCGTTCACTATTACCGCTCTGCGAACGTCTGCCTTGCGCCTTTTCTGACCTGGCGGAGCAGCCTGTTCGTCCCCGGACAGAGGAAGCCAGTTCTTCGTTTTTCACTGGGCGTCTCCCGGGCTTCCACACTTCCTCCAGTTAGTTTAACTGGCCATAACGTGGCTTTTTCTATACGGTTTTCGCGTTCATTGGTGTTTCTTCTTGTGCCATGTCTGCGCCATCCTCCGCGCCTTCCGCCCCGCCAGAGAACACTGCGACAGAACATGATTTTCTAGCCCCTGATGCAGGGCAGAGGCCGCCCGGTCCGACGCCCAGTCAGAGCCGTTTCCAGGTGGACCTTGTGGCTGAGGCAGCGGGCGCCGCCGAAGACAAGTCCCCGAACTCTGACGCCTCCTCATCGGTCCTATCCGGCGAAAAGGCTCCTCAAGAGTGTCCGGGTGCTGATTCGGGGGCCGGTGGAGAGGAAGCCAAAGGCCGGTTTCGGGTGGTGAACTTCGCGGATCCGAGCGGAGCGGGGAGCGCGGCCTCTCCGGAGGCACCGCCGGCTGAGGGGCTGCAGAACGGGGACACGGTGATGAGCGAGACGAGCTTGCATTCATCCACATGCGGCCAGCATCACTATCACTATGACACCCACACCAACACCTACTACCTAAGGACTTTCGGTCACAACACCATCGATGCCGTGCCCAACATCGATTTCTACCGGCAGACAGCTGCACCGCTGGGGGAGAAACTCATCAGACCCACCCTGTCGGAGCTGCACGATGAGCTGGACAAGGTAAGCGCCACACGGGCTGAGAGAGTCGTGACGCCGGGCGGGTTTACCGCTCATAATATCAGGCTATAAATCAGCTTAAAACGTCTTGGTATCAAGAGGGACTGTACACCACCCTCTCCCAGAGGACTGTCCAGATTTCATTCCCTCAAATCATCCTTGAATACCACAGACTTTGAATTCATTCCAGGCCATGTGCTGTGCGTAGAAACTGGCAGTCTTTTCCTTGAATGCTCCTTCTAGGTCACAGTAAGTCTGCACCACTGCTTTGTGTTTCACTAGCGTGGACAGACTTCAGTCCTGAGACAGTCTGTGGTTGAAAGGAGGCTGATGTCTTATTAAAATGACTTGAGGTTGGTTACAGGTGTTGTTACTGGTCAGGTGATTCTCTGGTGAATGGCACATTCTGACTGAAAGCCATTTTTTGTTACAAGTGGCTGTTGTGTAGTGTGCAGTGAAAACTTAATCAGTTTTCTTGATTTGTATTTTTTTTTTCCATATAATTCACCCTCGTTTGTAGGTTCATTAGTAAGGCTGAACAGGCTGCAGTTTTTTTTGATAATGGTAAAATGTGTTGCAATATATCATTATAAATGAAGCACTGTGGTGCTGCAGAGACACCAGGCCTGCAAAATATATACCCCAGACATGTAGCAACATGTTTGTTTGGTACAAACTGCAGCAAAAACCACATCATCATCATTTTTATATTTTTGTCAGTGAAAATTGTGACTCATTGCAATTGCATTATCTGTCAAATAATCCCAATATGATTTTTTTGCATATCAGTCAGCCTTATACACTATATGGCCAGATATATATGTATGTGGGCCTGTCACGTTTCCTTCATATGTGATAGTTGGAGGCGCTCAGCAGCCTCCACTCTCCTCAGAAGGTTTTCCACAGAAGAATAGCCCGACTGCTCCAACAGCAGCATTAGTGAGGCCCAGTGCTGATGTTGGGTGATGAGGCCAGGCTCACAGTCTGTGTTCCAGTTCATCCAACAGGTGTGGGTAGAGTGGAGGTCAGGACTCAGGGCTCTATGCTGGCCAAACCATTTCTTTATGGAGCTGGCTTTGTGTAGCGGGGCTTTGTCGTGTTGACACAGGAAAGGGACAAACACCAACTGCTGACACAAACACTGAAGAACATTGTAAACGGTGACATCCAGTGTCCACTCCTGACCCCTGACCTCAAGTATATAGGCCTTGATGTCCATGAACTTTTGACCATATGGTGTAATTGTCAGTTGGTCAGTGGCTTTAACTCGAGTTGTTTTCTCATATGAATGAGGCCCGGAGTTTCTCTTTCACACAAGCAGAGATCGTCCCTGTCAGACACATCCTCACCTACTGGAAATACTCCACTGGGTTAATGCGGGAGGTGGCGCCTAGGTACAGCCTGCAGGAGACAGGATAGAAATGTCCTCAGCACACTCACTTCCTCGCTGTGAATACTGCGGACAATGACCCGCTCTTTGGCAGGGTGACCTTCGTTTAATGTCCGGTCCAACTGATTGGGACACACAGCTCCTCTGAAAAGTCATGGTTGCAGTACATGTATGAAAGCTCTATCAGTCTGAGCTTCAATCATGTCCCATCATGCAAGTGTTCCCTCCAGGCGAACTCAGCAACAGCCGACCTGTCTGATTAGTTTCTGCTCTGTGGCTGTTGTTTCAGTGAAATCAGCTGCTGCGTGCGGCTGGAAGGACACTTGGCTCGTAGCAGCATGTGACTGATGACTGTTCTTGGAAGATGGTTTTGTCAAAGTGAACCATAAGTGCCCTGATCTGTGGGTTTAAAGAGTCATCTGTGCTGGAGCGTGCTGAACTGCAGTGTGTTTATCTGACCCTGAGCTGCCTTTAATTGTCAAGGTTAGATTTTGATAAACTTCAAAGTGACTGTTGGCAGCAGTAGTCTGACTAATGCATCAGAGCCCTGATGAATTTGCAGTGGTTTACTCACTCTGGCATACAGAGCTATTCTACTGGCTGTACTGTAAACATCTCGGCTATGAATAGTAGACATTCATGAAGTGCAGAATGTAATCTGTGGCTGCCCTTTTTAACTTTTATAAGCCCAAGTGCTTCATCTAAATAAGAGGCAACCCATCTTTCAGAATTATTAATGTAACCCGACTGATACTGATGTTTGAGGCCAATACTGATATTTGTGTTATCTTAAATAAATCTGATTACAATTGATCAGCTGATATATATCCATTAAATTTGCTTTTTAAATATTTTGATCAGGATATGTAGTGAGCAGGACATTTTACTTTGTAAACTGTTTGTCATGGAGAAACGTGGTAATGTTTTTGACATTTGTGTTCTGACATTTCTTTTTGCTTCTCAGTCAATTTATCACAGACATATAAATAAAAGCATATGGTGTATTTATGGAAAATGGATTTATTAGCATTCTTAGACAGTTTGCAAAAATATCTCAGCTCCTTTCTTACTGGGAGTTAGATGAGAAGTTGTTGGTATCAGTTTTGTTTGTGTTCAGTACTGAGGTAGCCTCAAGGCTTATCTTGCATAGCTTAGCAGCATAGCTAACCTAGCTCCATCAGAGGTACCTTCTAACACTGCTCAGATGTCTTTCTTGCATGTTGTGTTTAGGGCTGGATATCTAACTTCAGTTCTTTATTTGAGGAATGTATCTGAGGCACAGAGTATCAAAAACGGTAAAAGTCCTGAAAGGAGGCAAAGACTGTCCCGTCAGATTCCTAATCTAATTCCCTTATTCCTGTACTTAATTTAGACAAAACTCTAGTACAGCAGCTTGTGTTTTGACAACATTTCAGAACTCAGCTTCTTAGTTTTGTTAAACACGCAGTGTATAAAAAGTGTATTGTTTGCTCAGGTATCATATTACCTTTAGTATTTCTATATTTATATAAACTAACATTTAAACCATTCCCAGAGCCGTCCATAGCTGTATGTGTATTTAATATATGTATGGATGGAGGATGTACCCTTAGCTTAAGCATTAGCATGTAGCATGTTAGAGGTCCTGTTGTCATGGTAAAGTTGCTGTCACCTCACAAACCCATGTGATTCTTGAATGTATAGTTTGCTAACGAGGCAGTTTTGTAGCTGAAACGTTGTTTTCTGTTTTGTTTTGAGGAAATATCTGTGCAGAGATTAAACTGATTAAAATCCTTTTTTCTGAAAATGGCTCATAACAAGCATATTTCCTCAAATATGTGGGTCCTCATACCAACGGTGTCTTACTTCTCTTTACAGCCTCTGAAAATGTTGCATGGTCATTTGTCATGTTTAGGTAGTTTAGGTGCAGAATGTCTGGGAAGTTTATTGCAGAAGTCCTGTGCTGGTGTTAAGTAACTTCCTGTAGGCACATCTTCATGCCATCAGTAGTTACATGATTGCAACACATGAATAGAGTAACTGTCCCACTGCACTGGTTACATGTGTTTACCATGATGTTGTAGAGTGATGTTGCCACATGTGTCCTAATGTGTGAGTTTACAGATGAACTTAAAGCTCCTGTTCAAACAGTAGAATCTAAACAATGAGTCAACCACTACGTTGGAGACTTGACATGGCTGAGGTCATCTATCACAGTTCACATATCCTCCTATTAGGGAGCAAAATATACTATTTCATATTCATTGGGGGAAAAAAGGCGCAACAATTTCTCGTGCACAAACTGTTTTGGTATCAAGTTCTTTAGCGATGTAGTGCTTCTCTCTGATTGAGCTATAATACACAATAACACCTGTTAAACCTGAAAACCTCATAAAGCATGGGGTATAATGAGCTGCACCACCTCTTCCCCCATCAACCACACAGACACATGGATCATTTCTCCTCTGGTTATTGGGATATAGGCCAAAATGATTTCTGTATTTCTCATACAGCAACATATCAGTGTTAATACAGCTGAAAAGGAGCTTGTGTGAGTTTATTGTTTCAGTCGGTATCACAACAATGTGCGCTGACCTCAACCAGGCCATAATGATACTGATAATGATTTGAACATGTCTAAATCCTGAACATAGTGCATACTTGAGGTAGATATATAATGTTGCACACAGAACGTTTTGATGGCTGGTGGAGTCTTTGGCTTTGCATGTTTCTCCTGTTTGTACAGTAGCATCTATCTCAAAGCGCCACACAGGCTTCAGCAGCACTTGGCAGTAATACGTTTTCTATCTACCAGGCACCAGTAAAAGGAGAAAGAAAATCAGTTTTTTTAAGACAAGACAGTGGTCGCAAAAACTATTTAATATGATAATTTCATTTACCATTTGAAAATCATGACCCATCAGAGGCTCATGTCTCTGCAGGCTGATTTCCATAGTGAGCAGAAATAGTGGAAACAAATGAGACAAATGTCTGAGTGGTGAGAAATGCTTATTAACAAAACAAACCACTGCGATATGGGTTGGAAAGTGATGCAAGTGGATGTGGGGTTTGTAGTAAATGTCATAAATAATAATAAAAAAAAAAACCCACCTTTGTTGACCTTTTTAAATGTGGTATTAGAGGCCCAGTTTAGACCAGTCCACATGGTCCACATTCCAGTGCTAACAGCGGTCACACACAATGAGCTTTAGAGCAAGAAAACGGCTTCCGCTCTGCAGTTATACAAGTACACATAGTACACAAGTGTAAAGAAATACAGCTGATGGACAAAATAATGGAAACACTTGAACTCCCCAGTACAAACTCACCAGTACCAATACTGCTCCTACCATTCATCACCCAGTGTAATGAATGTATTTTACAATCTGACACAATCTTGAGCTCTCGATCATATCACATGATCTTCATCAGCAGATGGAGTCCACTCAGGTGTCATGGAATTGAACTTTACTCTCTGAGCCAACATGAACGAGAAGTTCTTTAAATAGTCATAAAAATGGATGTGGAGCTTCATCAGTCGTCTCACGTCTTTTTAAAAAGTGCTTCTTGTAAAGGTGTCCGATGCCTTGAACTAGTACTTGACCTGTCTTTGTTCCTGTCACGGGTTTGAGGGTTTGAGTAGGACCCAAATGCAGCCAACGCATGGGAGAACGGTTCAGACAGGTTTATTTAGAAAACGTGAATGTGACATGAACAAACCCAGAACAAAACTGACGAACCGACACAGACAAAGGGGAGCACAAAGACTTTATAGACACAGGAGGCAAGGTGATTGCACACAGGTGAAACACATTAGGGCGGGGCACACAATCACTACACAGAACCAAGACCAAGACAGGAAGCCAAAACACTGAGACACACAAGGAACCAAATTACAAAATAAAACAGGAAGTGCCAAATGTCCAAAATAAAACTAACAAAAGGTGACTGCCATTGAAAAACATGACAGTTCCAGCATCTGGACTTGTGTGGAAGTTACTTCAGTGTTAATCATCAGGGGTTTAAACTATTTAGTCTACGTACAGTCTGTATGGAGACAACCAAAGAAATGTGGTTAAACATAACAAAGAAAGCGATAAAATGTCCAAGATGGTTGCTTTGTTTCAACCTGTGGTGGCTGCAGTTTTCTATCCAGAGGTGAGTGTTTGTTTGTTGTCAGGATGTTGAGGTGATTTTGAAAAAGTGTCTAACCTCCTCTCTAGAGTCCAGAGAACAGACTATTATTAATAAATCAGAGGCAGTGTGTGTAGTAGTTGAGCTGGTAGCGCTGATCCCACTGACCTTGTTTTCAGTTTATCAAATTAGTGAGCTGAAATAACAGGCTGTTCAAGGGAAGGCCATCATGTGGAATGCCATGTTAACATTCCTGAGTGAGATATGACTTTGTGAATGAAATGGCCAGGATATGAACAGCAGCAAACAGGGCTACATTTCTGGAAAATATGGCTATGTTTGTGTTTATCTCCTGACTTGAATTATCTCTTCAACAAAGCCATCAGCAAAATACTGTAAAATACAAGAAACCAGCAGAGGGCCGAGTGCACGAAGACTTCCAGCACAGTAGGGATATTAACTGTAACCCTGAATAATAACTGGTTCCTAAGATTAACATGTGCTGATTGTATGCACCAACCCATTCATTTTAAATCTGTTGTATGCTGTTTCTTTCATCCTTGATAATACAATTTGGAAATGATGGTTTAATTGATTGATGGTCACTCTGAGCTCCAGAGAAAGTTCCAGAAGGACAACCATCAGCTCTCCACTGATCTGAGCTTCATGTCAGAGAGTCAGAAGGAAGCCTCTCCTCAGTTTCCTAAAGGACTCTGAGACTGAGAGAAACCAGATTCTCTGGTCTGATGAGACCAGGACTGAACTGTTGAATGTTTGACTGAAACCAGGCATCTCTCATCACCTGAACAACACCATCTCAGCATGGTGGAGGCAGCATCAGGCTGTGGGGGTGTTTTGGGGGGAGACTGGCTGGGAGTTAAATCAAAGCTGATTGCAGCAAAGTACAGAGAGATCCTTGATGAAAACCTGGTCCAGAGCTCAGGACCTCAGACTGGTCCAGCCAGAGTCCTCACTTGAACCCAACTGAACATCTCTGGAAAGACCTGAACATGCCTGTCCACCGATGGTCCCCATCCAACCTGACAGAGTCTGAGAGGATCCAGAGGTGCAAAGCTTGTGACGTCAGACCTGAAAAGACTGGAGGCTGTAATCTCTGCCAAAGCTGCTTCAATAAGTCCTGAGTAAAGGGTCTGAATACTTATATCAATGTGATATTTCAGTTTTTACTTTTAAAAACATTTGCAACAGTTTTTCAATAGATTTTTTTCACACATTAACTATGTCATAAGAAAAATACCTGTACAGAATTAGGTTTTATCACCCCTGTTCTAAATATGGTTTATCTATCAGCAGAAAAATGTCCTCATTCCATTTTTTCCCTCTAACTTTGAAAAATGTGTATTAAAAAATCTATATATCATTCAATATTTAGATTATTTAAGCACAAATATCAACACGATTATTAACCTCAAAAACCCAGTAGCAGTCAGACTCAGTGTGGTCTAAGTGCTCCTATACATGCTGACTCACATGCAAACCTAGACGGACATTTACTGCCCTGAGCCTTCCTGTTACTACTGGAAATGGTATGACCATTTAATGCATCAGCACACAGGATGTGATGCAGCATTCAATGTATTATGCATGTCGCTGTAAAACACAGCCATCAATGATGGGTAAGTTGTTCCCTTCCTGGACCTGTTCTCAGCAGCAGGTGAATTCACTTCTCAATAACTGAAAATGTTTTCTGGGCCTTGCAGATTAATTAGTAATCCTGCTTCCTGAGATGGACCCAGCATCAAGTCAAATTAGACGTCTACAATCCAACACTGTAGGGTGCAGGGACCTTAACCTGACCTGAGACCCCCAAGTTAAGGTTTTTGATTGACATCGACTGTACCTACAACACACAGCAACATGGATACAGATAATTGGCTTTGTACAACAAGAAGCCCCCAACCCGACAAACCGGACTGGTCCTGGGTTTCAGGTACCAGATAGCAGTACCAGTCAGGTTTAGCTGAGAAGGGTTCAGTTGGTTCAGGTCTTACAGACATGGACATGGACATGGGCTAGGTAGGTTCTGGATTTGCACTAGGTTGTCTGGTGAATCCCTCAACGTTATCAGGGTGCCTTTGTCCAGGATCACTGCCCGCACTCAGTTGTATTGTAAATGAAAAATGGTGAAAAATAATCTCCCTCCAGTGTTCCTTAATCTCTGCAGCAGCTGATGAGCTGCTCCCATATCCAGCCATCAAGTAGCTGGTGATGAAAAGTGTGTCTCATGTTCTCAAGGTTGTGTAGTTAACAGAGGGCTGCTGTTGTGCTCCCTGGTCTGAATACACTGGGTCTTAATGGCAAGTATCTAGTCAGGCTGGTTTCATTACCACGAAATTACTGCTGCTAGCAGATATCTATCAGCTGAGTGACAACAGGATTTAATTAGCTGGCTCGCATTCATAGAGGCCGCACTGTATGGCTCAATATCTGGGAAGTAGCTTTCAAATTCAGGGGGTTTGTGGTGGTTTGAAGGTCGTGGTGACCCTGGTATTTCCACTTTATCTGGTCTAACACTGAAGAGCTTCCCCCTCTCTCTGGACGACACGCCCAGATCAAAAGGCGGAATGGAATTTCCACTGTACTAATTGACAGTAGCCCATGGACTTTTTCTCAGCAATCAATGAGTCACTCAGTGTAGTGTTGGGGCTGTTAAAGAGGCTGAGTGGTTCCGTGTTTCCTGAAGATGGCTGAACGCTTCAGGTTCTTCATTCAACCTGTTTGAGGCAGTGATGGTGAGATCCAGAGGCAGGTGATGCGTTGTACTTGATGGAATGGGACGTCACCAGAGTGTCTCACTGTCATGGTATCCTGGGCCCGCGAAAAAGGCAGCAGCAGCCACACTGCAGTGTGCTGTAGGTCCATATTGACAGGCCAGAAGGGAAAGGGTGACAGGGTAGATTTATTCAGTCCAGAGCAGCCAAGCATAAACGCATCGAGCTTAAATATTGATGTGTTGCTCCAGTGTAGCAGCTCTGCTAAGGCTGGCACATCATGCACAGCTGTAGCATGCCTGTTACCTCCTGAGTGAATGAGGGTGATGTCAGGATGAGCTCAGACTTAGTTTGAAAGTGGCATCTCAGCCAAAGAAAAGCCATTTCTTTCATGTGCTCGGACTGTGCATGTGGCTCAGTTCTTCTGCAGCTGAACAGCGACTGACAGTTACGGGAAGCTAAAAGCTAAGATATAGCATACGGTGGCATCGGTCTCTGCTCTCCCTCACCTGACGCTGTGCAGGCTAACTCATATCTAATCCAACAGACATGCTGTTGCATCGATGCGTGACACAGTCTCGTAGACAGGTCCTGGCAGATAACTATGTACATCCTTGCCGATATATGGAAACTAATAACCAGAATCGAAATTCAGTTGTTTTTATGGGTACCTGGTTCATAACATTTTGGAACTGGTTTTAATTTGGAACGTGGGTTTAGTTCCCGACCCGACCTAACAACAGTAGCTGGACATTTTGCTCTCTTCCCTGTCTCCCTGCAAAGGCAAAGAGCTGTGAGGACAACAGACCAAAAGACCAAAAATTAAACATTGTGTTGCTATGGAGATGCCCTGGCCTAAAAATCACATTCTCCACATTTAAAAGAACATGTTTATTTGGTTTTCATCATCATTTTTATATATTTCTTTCAATGAAAAGGAAATGCAAAAGTTCCTACTAACATCATGACTAGTATATATTAAAATGTCTGAGAAACACTGCTCTGAATGTATTTTACACAGGTTATAAAGCTAATAGCACAAATGACCTCTGGTACCTGTAGGTTCCACTGTGCTCTGCTCAGTCCAGACATCGCCTTGTTTGACCAAGACTGGTGCGTTCTTTGTGTTTCACAGTTGCTGTTGTGTGTGCCGTCTCCTCCCAGTGTCTCTGTGGGTTCAGTTAATGACACATGTTGTTAACAGCATCTTTAAGCTCTTATGATGTCATGTCTGTTGCTCCAGCTTTGTTGAGCAGTGTAAGCCCCTCCCACCAACAGGAAGCTGTTAAGTGAGTTTTCATTTGTGTTTGTGTGTGGGAGGGGGAGGGACGGGGGGTGACCCGCCACCCGTTGTTACAGCAGAACTGCAGTGTTTGATATCACTGATCTGCAGTTGTAGTGTCTGAGTGAACAAGTTCTTCACTGTATAAACAGCTTGTGAATGAGCGCAGCCTCATTCCTGCTCTTTTTAATTTTCCCTCCATGCAGCCTGAGACCTCCTTACATTCCTCCTGCAGCGTCATCACACTGATTGGTCAGATGTCTCACACACAGCATGAATCTGAATAATGGCTGATGCATCTGTAACTGAACCGAGCCTCAGATTATGTTCAGATTCCACAGCTAGACTTGATGCTGAAATTAACACTGTTCTTTATTCACACACACACACACACACACACACACACACACACACACACACACACACACACACACCGTATCTCCTCATTCTTCCCTACAGCCTTTGACAGATGATGTGATCTGTAGAGAAGTGCTGGTGACATGCTTTACTCTGACTTTCATCACTGATGTTTGAAGTGATTGGCAGTGAAAGTCAATTAAACAGTAAATGACTTTTTTAATAAACGTAGCTGCACTGACAGTTAATTCAGATGATATCGTGCTACAACGGCATGAATTACTGTTTGAATGACTGACAGCATGAACATTTTATTTCGGATGAACCAGGCCTGGGCGATACGACTTGAAACCAGTATCACAATTATTTCAAACTTCAAACTGGATTAGGATTAATGATCGATTACTTTGGTAATCATCTGTCTCTCTTTTTGAGCCATGCTTTGTTAATAATCAATAATCTGTTTGTGTCCAAGTGATCAGACTAATTGGTGGTGTTGCTTTTGGTCATTATGCACACTGCATTCACCACTCTCTGGTCACTGTGACTGACAAGACCCAATCAGGAGGAGAGGCAGGTGTCAGAGTGAACGTGGTAAAAGAGATGCGCTTTAAAACTAAAAGTTGTTTGTGTGGACACAGCCTGAGGCTCAGTGTTTGTGCTCGTGTCGTCTACATCACCTGACAGAACCTGAATTGACCAACCTGAAGATGAAGTTGGTGAGAGGTTTTTAGATGTTGGTTTTGATACTTTTTCGCTCTAATATGAAGTTTTAACAACAGTCAGTTCAGGTTGTTTCAGCTGCTTCAGTCGTATAGAGTCAGATTTAAACTGCTGCTCTTTGCGGGAGATGCTGTGAGATTAGCTCACACAATGAAACCTCTGTTTGGGTGTTAGAGGAGTTTTTTTTCCTCTCCGGCTCTCCATGTTTCTGCCCCGCTCCCCCTTCTCTTTGTTTGCCACACAGACTGTACACAGAAACAGGAAGCGAAGGACGCCCTGGGCTTCTGGTGTGGCCTTTGACAGGAGAGGGAGTCCTTTTGTCTCAGTGTCAGCCGTGGCTGATGGCCTTACAGCTGTTGTAACACACACACACACACACACACACACACACACACACACACACACACACACACACACACTGTTTGGCCACAGCTCGTAAAACTCTTTGTGTGTGTGAGAGTCCATTCTTTCTGTCTGCAGAGGATCTGGCTTCCTTCTGAAGCCCCACGTCTTAAGTGCGTCACTTGGAGCCTCATGTCAGAAATAGCAACGACCCCGCCCCCCTCCCTCACCATTTGTGCTGTGCTTACATGTACAGTAATTAAACTGGAAGTACACACAGTTTGGGTTTTTTCCCCTCACCTTACAACAAGCCGAGCCATCAGCTGCGGATTCAATGAGGAGCACGGAGAGTTACTGCTCATGTTTCCAGACCTGTCTCTCTGTCATATCACTGTGTCCCAGAGTTCAGCTTTACCTTGACGAATACAACACAATATAACTGAGAGGAAGGATGATACAAATAAGAGCTGGAGTTATCCTTCAGGTATCTGTTCCAGGAGGTTTACTGATGAAGGTAGACAGAATGAATGTCTCAGCTGCCACAGGCTCCATCTGTGACTGAAGGACTTCTGGTTGATTCAAATCAAGGAAATCCTTTTTATATTTGGTACTCTGGTTGGGGGTTAAGAGACTTGCTCAAGGGCACATCAGTGGTGGTAGTGAGGGACGAGGAAGCACTGCTCTTTCACTTTGGGTGGAAATGCAGGAAATTTAAAAAAGTTTTAAAAAGTTTTTTACGCTCGGCTGAGGTGGAGAAGTTGTTGTTTCAACAAAAGCAAACTGCAACAAAAAGCAATGGAAACAGGCTTAAAGAATAAATCATGACATATATGACGCATGTGACGAAAACACCAAATCTGTGTGGCGCAATAATGACTTAAGTCCCTGATGCCATATTTCCATCATGTCCTTCTAGAAAGGTTTTAATGGCTGGAGAATACGAACCAGCAGCTGTAATATTCTGAACATTCATTACATTTTTTTTTTGCAGAATTTCTCAAAATTTGGTTAAAATTTGCCCAGCTCCTGTCCTGAATGGAGCATTGCTGGAAAATGAATAAATACTAATGTAAAGAACATGTTTAGCCTGTTTGCTTACCCTACATAATGTCACCTCTAACATCACCCTGACACCTGACACCCAACTCCCTGTGTTTAAAGACCTCTGGGACACACATATTGTACATGCCAACCATACATTTCCACAGGCCTGACACAGGTTTGAAAATAGGGAAGTAGTGTTGCGGAATAATTGCGGTGTTTACAGTTTTGGCACCTCCTCCTTCTACCCAACCCCAAACCAACCGGATCAAGCTGGTAAGTGAACTTTTGAAACTAATTATTTGGTAAATGATAAAATAACACATTCTTTCAAGCAATATATAGCAAAAAACATTAATTGTAATAATTTCGTTATGTGAGACTAATTTTTACAATTGGTATTTGCCAATGTAAAAAACATAAATGCAAGTAGATTAAATTGTTATAGGTTTAGTCTAAAGGTCTCTGTCCATGTGTTGTTTGATTATAGATCAGGTCTAGGTTCTATATTAATACTGTGAAAGTATCAAAGCCTCAGTCCACAGAGAAATGCACACAGCCTGTATTCAGACAATGAGCCTTAAAACCAGCCGTCAGGACTTCTGGAACTTTGTGATGTCACAACAAAGCAGTCACCACCCTCTTCCATGCCCCCCCGCCCACCTGGACCCACCATCCAACCTTGCAGGATTTGATTTCTCTGCTGAAACCAGTCAGCTAATCAGAAGAGAGCATCAGAGCCTCCTCTCTTCCTGTTGTTACTAGAGCTCCAGAGAGAAGCCTGAGAGAGGAGATGTAAAACTACACTGAGATGGTTTTTGGCTCTTAAAACCATAAATAAATCTTCTGATGGATCAACACTTCAAATAAAACACAGAAGAAGAGGAAAATATGGAGCTTTAAATTCCATTTTCCATTCTGTAAAAACTGGGATCTTCTCCCATTTAGAGGAGATGCAAGTGACGACCTTCACCACCACATTTCCTGTCGCCTGCAGTCCTCGCTCTTGCAGCTGCACACCGCTCCCAGCACCGCTGAGCTCAGCATTTCACAAAGCACACGCACTATTTTCACTTGGGGGGCTCAGTCATGGTATGAGGGGTGAGTGTTGACATCATTTTCTCACATGATACCAACCCCCCACAGAATGCAGCAACACACTCGTTACTATGACTGGGTGTGACTGTGATACTGGAGGAAAAACAAAGAAATGTGTTAAAAGATTGTCAGTGCCAGCAGGACCAACCGCAATCTGCGCAATCTCACAGTGAACTGTGTGGATTTCCTAGCACATAGTTATAGACACTGTGTTTATCCGTCAGACTGCGTCAAACTGAAAGTAAATTTGTAGTCTTTACTTGTTCTTTGAACAGATAGTTATTGATTTACAGCATTATTTTTGCCAGTATTGGACTGTATTTTATTTAAGCAAAGTAACAGTTGAGAACCTTGGATTATTTTGTTCAATGAAAAAAGTGTTTTTTCATTATAGTTAGACATTGAAAAGATATTCTTTGTAGCAAAATTCAGGCACTAGTATAGGGACATTTCAAACAACACCAAGCCCTGATTTTATCTAAGACTAAATAACCAATACACAGTGTGCATTCATCTCTTAACAGGAAATGAGTGCCGTCTCTTATTCCCTTTATTAACCTGCTCAGGAGAAAGTCAAAGTTCCCAGTTCTTAATTATTCACCTTGAACTGAGGACACTGTGACAATGAGCGCTTGTGTCCGTGTGGATCAGTTAACGTGCCACATGTCTGCGGAGCTGACGTGAGCGTGTTGTTCAAGAGGAAACTGTTTGAACGGGTCAGAGATGTTTGGAGGTCAGAGCGATGTGACAGCAGGAGCCTCGCTCTGCTTATCTGAGCAGAAAAATCAACTTCCTGTGAGATGGCGTTGGTTGGCATCATGGAAAATGAGTAGACGTCCTTTTATATACGTGTTTACAGGCTGCCACATGTGTGTGTGTGTGTGTGTGTGTACACATGCACGGGACATGGCAGGATGTGCCCACGGTCCCCGAACTTCTCATTCAAGTGCAGAATTAGGTTGTTCTCAGTGGCCCACTTCTATAAACACATGCACACAAAGCATGACTGATGGAAAGTTTGAAATTAACAAGTCAGAGGAACTGAAACGCCACAGGAATGTTACAGAACACTCGTCATTTATTTAGCTGAGAACTGAGTGTGGTGTTGTTACTGTGCGGACACAAGGTTCTGCTTGAAGTCATGAATATAATAAAAACTTTATGTCACACTTTTCTTAATAAGATACAATAAAATCAGAACAGAGTAAATAGTTCAAATTGTAAATTAAATAGATCACAAGAAGAATTAAAATAATATAAGAGTAAAACAATGACTTGGGCAGAGTTGACGGCGAGGACCTATCTTGACTTTAATTCTAAACCAGGGGTCTCTGATACGTGGACTGTGGTCTGGATCTGGACTCACATGCCGTCCTACCTGGTTTTGCACCTTGTTCTAACCGACGCAGCTTTTCTAGCCTTTACATGATGCTACTCAGCCAATCATTGTGACTCGAGTCAGTTGGTGAGAGACGAGAGGAGGGAAATAAGTGGGGAAAGTGGCAAAGGGAGAAAACGATGTTTTGGATCTTCGTTTCAGGAAGTTTTGCTCAACTGAGCTCTTTTCTACTAATTGAGCACCTCTGTATTAATACTTGTCATAGAGTTCAGCTGTCTGTTAATCCTTGTAGCTGTTCATCACACTGTAGAAGCAGATTGACTTCCTGCTTCCTGCTCAACCTGCCATCTGCCTGCTGTTGTGGATCCTCTGTCCTCTGCAACAGGAAATTAAGGCATTTCCAGGTGACCACTGTGTGTGTCTATTTTGGTCACACTCAGAGAAAAGTGATGAAGTTCTAGACAGAGTCTCTGTGTCAACTACTTCTCTTCATTGTGGGAGTTATTTAGAGATGTGCTGGTCTACCAGTTTTAATCACTGCATCACTGGACCAGAGGGGGAGAGCGCGCACAGAGGTGGTGTGTGCTAGTCGTTTGTAAAAGCCCAATGTAACTGGTCCATAGTCCATTACTCTGATGTGTCAAGCATCAACACTCAGAAGTAATCAGTGCATGGATGAAAGCATGAACAGATGCATACAATAAGTGTCGTAACGTGCACGTTGATTTTATTTAAAATACAAGCATTGACTGCCACATATTTATTTTCTACTTTTTTTTTTTTTTACTATTTCATATGAGTAAAATCTTATTTCAGTGTAGAGCAGTGTTTTGATTTGCCCAGCCTTACCTTGCCCTCTCTCTCTCACTCACTCACTCACTCACACACACACACACACACACACACACACACAAAAAGACACAAACACATTCTCAACTGACTGTCATATTTGGACAGGCCATTGGGAGCATCGGGAGAAATCCCGCCACAGTGGTTGGCCAGTGGACTGTCCCTGTCTGTCTCTGCATCCCTGCCTGTGTGCCTGTCATTCAGGCAGAGCGTGCTGCGTGCAGCAACCTTCACCAACTCGTGCGATCGGTCATTTTTTTGGCACAAAGTGAAACAATGCGAAGCAAATTTGCACCACCTTATATGTGGTATTATTTAACACTGGAACACAACGCTACTCCAGACAATGACAACGATTCTGCAGCATGTTTCAGAAGTGTTCCAGAAGGCGCTAAAGATATGCAGCAGAAGCTGCGTCAAGCTGCACAGAGCAGATCGAGTCAGGCAGGAAATCAAACACAGGACGGACATAGAGCATCAGATCAGTTTTCAAAATAAAATACCTATCACTACATCAACGTTGTAACTGATGGACCCAACAATGACCAATTCAGCAAGTCAACAAAATTGGGCTTCTCAAACCCTCCCGGTGTCGTATGAAGCTTTTATAATGTAGAAGTAGTAAATATAGCAGGTAAATACTACTAAACCAAGAATGGGCCCATCCCTGCTTCCAGTGCCTCGCACATACTCCCATCCACCCCAAACTAACACTGATAAAACCGCCTCTCATTCCAAGTCCATTCACCTTCCTGAGCAACAGAGCTCCTCACTGTCTGCAGGAGCCTCACTCCTCACCTCTTTTACACTAACACCACAGTCAAATCGTAATCCGACACAATTCCAAAACAAAAATCTCTGCGGTGTGAGGCCGGGCCATTTCAGCTCCATCAACAGACCTCAGTGGGCAGCAGGGAATCCAACTCTGGGAGAGTTTCAGCGCAGTAAAAGAATAATGACCTGAGTGGTGGGAGGTTTTCCCAAACAATGGTGAGATGTCTGAGATAGTGGACATCTGATCGGTTCTCTCAGTCGCTGGTTGAGTCATGCAGGGAGGGCAGGGGAGAGTCGGCGTGAAGTAGGTATCGCCACAGGAGGCGCTTACCACTGCAACGTAAACGGGTGTGTATATCAGATACAGAGCAACACTGGACAGTGATTTATTCAGACATGTTATCATTCCAAGTGGGAAACTTAAATTGCAGACAAGGGTACGGATAAAAAACAGGAGGGGGGGTCACCTTAGCAGCCACCTTTACATTCTGGCTCAGGTTTGTTTTCTGTCATGCTCAGGTTATCAGGCGGTTTATACAAAAACGATTTATACTATAACGACAAAGAGCTGTTGAGTTTTTAACAAATGCTACAAGTTTAACTAGACATACTAACAACCCAGAGAGGCTGCCGCTGTCATTACACTCAAACTACAAAGAGTTCAGCATTGTTTCCAAAAGTCTCCGTTTTAGCTGCTTGAACACTCCAGGATGTCAGGAGTAAACGTAGCAAAAGAGATGAGTTTCTAAACTAAAACGTAGTGGTGTGGACGTAGCCTCAGACTGAAGAAGCTACACCCAGAGAGGGTTTTTGCCTAATAAATTACTTCAACAACAAATGAAGAAATTGTTGTATTTGTTATTAATTTTCTGTCCATCAAGTAATGAGTTAATGGCATTTAAGTAGTACGTACACATGTAGTGTTGCTGTTTACTATCTCAAAACCGAAAATCATCTGCTAAAGAACTGTGAGCTGACTTGAAAACATTTAGATAAATTAACAATAATAATCATCATATGATCAAATAATGATCTATTGTCAGAAGCAAAATAAAGAAGCCGTCCAACTCCTGGCTTCAAGTGTAGCCATGAAGTGTTTTACCTTCAGCATGTGGCTTTTAATAAAGTGCTCTGCTCTTATGCAACTCAACACAATCCTCTCTGTTGAGCTGTAGTGATGTCTGTTTTTCCGTCATGTGGTGTGTAGAGGGAAACGGGCAGCTCCAGCCTCACCAACACAAACACGAGCTGTGTTTGTTTTTTGATTAGGTGAGTTGCGTCAGACCTGATAATTTATAGAGGATAAATTATTCATGAATAAGTCGTCAGCAGCAGAACGTGCCAGTGTTTCCTGGAAGTGAAGCTTTGCAGGTCCTGGAAGGTTTCTGAAAACCTTCCTTGACTTTCAGACTGTTTGTCCAAAGTTAACTTTTTTTTTTTATCTAATTGCATCATTAGGTTTTCTTTTTTTTCTTGTTTGTAACAATGCCTTTCGTGGCAAGTGGCGGTACAGTTTGCTCTGCCGTGCTAAGCTCTCGATGCTTTTGTCATTGTTGTGCAAAGCCAGCCTTTGTGTTGCTTCAGCCATGTAGATAATGTTGACCAACTCATCCTGTGTCGTGTGCATTGTTCTCTGGCTGTGCATTCAGCAGTGAGAGCACTCAGCCTCACCACATACAGATCTTGCAGAGCTCCAGACTGCCACCAGAATGATGTGGCCACTTTTTGAGAGCATGAGTTAAAGTTGCACATAGATGCATTCGTGCCAGTGCGTGACGATCATGGGGCTGTTTCAGTGCCCCTTTGGCACAGGCCTTCAATCTCATCACTGATGATGAAACCTGTGAAACAAAAATGGAGCAGTTTATAGGCTATTATTTAAAAAAAAAAAAACAAAATGAGGAGGGAGAGGAGGAGGCTGGTGGAGAGGAAGTAGAGCCAACAAGAGGTCCCGCCTGCAGAGAGAGAGAGAGAGAGAGAACGTCTGAGCCAGTTCGCAAGAAAAAGTTCTACTTTCAACCACACTGGCAAACACAGGACCAGTGTTTGTGATATGAAGTCCATTGCAGGTAACTCTGTACCTGTTACCGGGTTGAAACAGTTTAAGCTTGAAAAAATCTGCCTCACCTGAAACACTCAGCATCTCTCCTCTTCTTTTCAGCGGTCAGATGAGAGAAATTGCTCAAAAGAGGAGAATAATTGGATGAGCATCTGCCCCATGTGTAGAGGCTACAGTCCTCGCTGCAGTTGGCCCCCGTTCGAGTCCCTTGGCTGCATGTCATTCCCCCTCTCTCTGCCTCCCCATTTCCTGTCTCTCTCTACTGCACTATCAATAAAGGCACAAAAAGCCCCCAAAAAAAATTTAAAAAAATGTGTCACAACAGACCGCAAACGAAGCATTGTAGTGCTTCAGAGACAACCTGCCACACAAATCCTGTTCTCCAGGTGTAAGGGAACATGCTTGTTTGATACAGATCCAACAGAAATCACATCCACATTTTTATATACATCTTTCAATTCAGAAATATACCATCTCCACTAAAATTGTGACTATATCTGTCAAAAAATATTCACAATGTGATAATATTGTATATTCAGCCATACTCAAGGCAGTTAAACACAACGTATGATTAAAAAGTAAAAATAATTTATTTATTGTAACATGCTTTGCCTTTATTTGATAATATTTTCTTATATATACATGATTATATAATGGAGGATGACCTACTTTGTCAGCCACTGCTTATGTCAGGGGAACTTAATGTTCAGATTAAAATATTTAGCAGATATCAAGTCTCTTTCAGTCATTACATTAATTCAAGACTAGTGTTTACAAATTAAGACAGCTGTTCATCATCTTACAACGTCTTTAACACCACACTGCACCAGAACAAAAATGACTGCGACCAAATAAAGGTGCAATTTGAAAGATTCTGTCTTGAATGATTCAGAGTTGATTTCTGAAATTGCAGCGACGAACACACGTTTTACCTTTGCTGCGTTCCAGCTCCGCCCACTGTTTCTCTGTCAGATTAAGTCAGTGGACAAAATTAGACAAAGTCCCTGATCCTTCCTGACAGATCTGTGTCACATAGAAAATGTCTCCTGATCATGAGAAGGATGTTGAGCAGCTGGAGCGTCCACATTCCTGAGCTTCAACATCGTCGTTGTCAAAAAGAAAAGTCGGTCAAAGCCTCATTAGTTAAATCACAGCGTTCCTTCAGTCATCTGTAGAGGACAGAAAACACTCGAACAGCTGTTCATAACACTCATGATATGAGGAACACTGGTCTCCATTAGAGACAGAGCCAGGTAAGAATCTGACCCCCCCTCTATAAATCCACCACACAGATGCTCCTGTCCCTGATGCCACAGAGGGGAAGCAGACCTTGGTTTCAGTATTGCATAATGACATCAGCAGCATGACCTGACATCACTCCAAGCCGAAAATGTGATGTCCCACCGCCCAGCTGTTTCAGTCATTAATGCCAAGAGCAGATGTAATTATTTTTTAATTGTGAAGCTGATTTCATGCCACATAAAGATGCTGGAGGTGAGTTTAATTTTCAAACAGCTCAAAAAGCCAGAACCATTTTAATGAATTACATTTTATCACCCATGTTGGACAAAGTCTGGTTGTAGTTCACCTGAAACCAGCTCTTCACTAGCTGCTGATCAGAGCTGCTCAATGTAAAAGAGGAAGTTTGAACCATTCTTCCTATAGAGCTGCTTCAGTCAGACAGATTCTCAGGATGTCTGGTGTGAGCGGCTCTTTGAGCTCAGTCCACAGCATCTGTACTGGGTTCAGGTCTGGGCTCTGACTGGACCACTCCAGAAGGTGGATTTACTCTGTCTGAACTCCTTCTGTAGTAGAATAATTTGATGTTTAGGGTCATTACTGTGTTTCTATTGCAGTTTTGAGTTTTCTCCTTTTGCAATATCATTCTCATCAAACATGGCGATAGATTTCCAGCAGTCTGCCTCTCGGTTGGAGCTGGCTCTCTGGGGCCTGATGTGGCAGGTGCCGCGACTTCAGTGCGAAAACTGTTTCCATTAAATTGAGTGAAATATTGCTTCGTGGAAAAGTCTGAAACACCACCTCAGGCGAGCTTATGAATCTTTTTGTGACATATGTTGGGTGGATAGACACCCTGACATGATCCTGAAGAGACCTTGATAAACTTGATGATGTGGAGCTGTCCAGGTCCAGAGGCAGCAGAGACCCAGATCTTGATGCTCCCTCCACCCTGCTCCACCTGTGGGAGGATGTTTTCATGGTGATGTGCAGAGACCTGTTTACACCACACATAGAGCTGCATGTTCTTCAAACAGTTCAAGCTTTGCCTCATCAGTCGACAAACATTTTCCCATAGCGTTTTGCGTCAGGCTGCTCTTTGACCAGCGTCAGGCTTGATCTGTGTCTGGTCGACTCATGGACAGAGATGTTAACCAGCTCCAATGATTCCTGAGACCATGAGACCATGATCCATGAGACTCATCATTACCCAGATCTGGATGATATCATTACTTCACTCTACTACTTTATTACCTTTTTCTTCCTTGCTACGGTTGTCGGGTCACCTCACTCCAGTCTCTGAAGTATGGGGTTTCTTACAGAGAACAATGGGTGAGACAGCAAATACCTCAAATTAAAGGATGGGAGTGTGACTCGTGCAGTGAAAGCACACTGCCTGTGTCATGGCCTTTAATTTCCTGCTTGGTACCAGGAGCCTTTGCAGACTGGTTAGCTGTTGGACTTGTTCCACCACAGCTCCTGCCAAGAGTTTTATTTTTACCCTCATTGATTTTTGAGTCAGATACCTGACAGTTTGATCCCAACTCACTGTTTGCGCTGTTAAGTCTTTTGTGTTGACCTAGTCATGAGTATACCTTAGGGCTGGGCAATGGTATGCATCCTTCTATTGTTTTACTGAAGAGAAGGGTGTGAAGGTAACTACAGATATCCATGCTTCCTTGGTTTTCAAGTTCATCCCTTGTCTGGAATTACTTCTAATGTTCCATGCTGACAAAACTTTTATATCTTCTTCTATTAGCTCTGTCAGAGGAACATCTGTTTTCAGTTTGTGAGCTCTTATAATTCCTCACAGTGGTATTGTCCTTGGCAGGAACGTTGTCTCAGTCAGTTTGATGAGGAAACGAAGGTTTGAACCTTGCATTGTTTTCTTTACACTAGATTTTACAAGCATCTTTCTAATAACTGGAAGCAGGGCAGGGTACATTTGAAAGTTTTTGATATCTATGCCAACATAACAGTTTTTGTACAGATTTCAAAACAAAATAAGCCAATAGGGCTGGGTATCAAACTTTGATACTTTCACCAACTGACCAAACTGTTTCGATACTATCAAGGATTGAGAAATACATTGTCATTTGATACCATTTTTTTATTACCAAAGGACTAAATGAGTAAATCTCAGTAGCATCAGTGAGCCAATCAGCATGCAGCATGCTTGGACCAAGATCTAATAATGCTAGTGATTGGCTAGAATTTGTACTGTAATGTGTGTTTTGTGAATTTTCTTTTTCGTTAAAATGGATTTGATAAAATTTGTATCAAAAATATCGTTAAGAATCTGTATTGCAGTCAAGGTATCGGTACTGATATTGGACATTTTTAAATGATTTTCAAGTGAATTTCTATTTATATAGCGCCAAATCACAACAGAAGTTATCTCAAGGCATTTTTCAACTAGAGCAGGTCTACACCGGACTCTATAACACTGATTGACCCATCAACCCCCATCATAAGCAAGCACTTGGCTACAGCAGCAAGAAAAACTTCCTTTCAAGAGACAGAAGCCTTGAGCAGAACCAGACTCAGGATGGGCGGTCAATAACAGCCCTTAACTTTTAACTTACACATTTTGTTCAGCAAAATAATCTTCACAAATGAGCATCACTTTATGATGTTTGAAGCCTTAATACAATCAGCAGAAGTAAAGAGCTAATGTCAGGCTATAAACCAACTACACCACGGTCACATGACTTCAGCCTCACCACCACTAAACTTCAGCTTGTAGTTTGATTCAGCTCTGACCTCTTCTTCCAAAGCCTTTCCTCTGACGGAGTTAGAGACAGTTTGTATAAACACAATGAGGCTGTAAAGGTGGACTGGAGAGTAGATCAGTTTTCATGTTCAACGTGATGATGTTTAATGACGTAAAAGCTTCAAGAAATCAGGGCTGGGGTATTTAATGATGGATTTTATGTTGTAGAATTTATGTTGCATTAACAACAGACCTTATTTCAGTCATCTCACCAAAAACACATTCATAAAATCCAGAGACTCCAGGACCAGGGAACAGGAAGTGCAGAAATGCAACTAATTTCCTGGTTTAATGCTCATTCCTGCAGCGATCTATAGAGAACTGTCTCACTTCCACACCAGCTTCTTCTCCACTAGCTTTTATTCTATTAATTTTGCAAGTTGAATTGTTGCCTCTTTAACTGAACAGAAAAACAGAAGACTTATAAACGAGTTAATAAGGAAAAAGTCTGTTGTCAGTATAAAAGTACATTTGGACCAGGAACCTGATCTGCAGAGGGATTCTAGCTCTCAACAGCCGGTCTAGCTGCCACGGCTTGATTGCAGCAGTTTTGCTGAGTCACTAGAGGGGTGCAGGCAGGGTGTTGGTGTTGACAGATGGCCCAGGTGAAGCGATGCTGAGTGATGCTCAGATCCTCCCTCCCACAGATCGGCTCTATACATGCCAGAGGCCCAGCACTCTTGGATAATTTATACCACCTATTTATACGCCTCTTGTAACAGAGACTCTCTCCTGAGAGATGTTCATTAATGTTTGTTTCATGTTTCCTTTTCTCTATCCTCACACAGAGTTCGCTCCAAATACAGACCATTTGCTAAATGAAGACATGGGGGTGGTGACTCTGTTTGTATGAATGTAGTCTAATTTATCACATCATTTCCAGAGCATTAACTCCAAGAGTCATGTCATCAGCTGTTGCCCTGCCCATCTTTTAGAGAAATGAGGGGAAATCACTCTTGAACTTCATCTTCTACAATCTACTCATTTAATCTGTGCATTTCTCTTAATAATTTTATAATCAGCCTCTGTAAAGGAAAGCTCACACTAAGTCTTTCATTATGAAATGGCTGGGATATGACTCACTGTGGACATAACTGTCCTGGTCAGTGGACATGGATCTAGAGGACATGTCACTGCAGATCAATGAGCATGGCCCGCACAGCAGGCTAGAACCATATCATTACACTTCCTGTCCACTGCTGTAAAATGACAGCAGTGTAAGAGGATCCATAAATCCAAGGTCGTCCATATCCACAGGAAACTGTCTGAATATGTAGAAAGGTTCATGTTGGCCATGAACATATGAAAGTGTTGCATATTTTCCAAGCCAAACTTAGAGGTCAGCATAATGTCACTCATACATTATTTTTAATGAGGTTATGTAACCAACCACTGACATTATTATTATGATGATGGCATTATTCTAAAAATAAAGCATGTATAGACTGTGTGAGTACCTCTGAGTGTGGCAGTGGAAACGTGTTGGACATCAGCAGCATGGCAGTAACCTCCAGAGAGAATAAGTGAACGTTTCAGCAGAGTTCGGACTAAATTGCCCCTTAATGAACATGAGCCACTGTACTGTCACTGTCACATATTGAGAGTTGCTATCAAATGTCTATTTGATCACATAGTCCCTGATTTTAATCAGGGCTGCACAATTAATCGAAATATAATCGAAATCTCAACATGGCCAAGTGCAATATCCAAATCAGAGGAGCTGCCATTTTTTGGATAAAGGTCAAATGTGTCACATTGTTGTGCATTCTTAGCACTTAGGACTATAAGTGTTGTGGTGCCATGCCCTGTCCTACAAATCATATTCTCCAGATGTAAAGAAACGTGTTTGTTTGGTACAAGACCAACAAAAGTCACATCATCATCACTTTTATATTTTTTTTCTGTGAAAATCTAATGAAAAAACTTTGCTACCTTCAGGGCCTGTTTTCATAGCTCTGCTCTGACTGTACTGACCATGAAATTAGCTTTGCCTGTCTGTGTGGTGTTTTGGTGCCAAACTGCACAGCACACAGGTGGGAGGAGTGACACAAACAGGTGGGTGGTTCAGTCAGATGAGCCAGAGCAAAGCAAGTTGTTGGTATTTTGGTGGAAACTGGAGCTTAGACTTTTTGTTTTTCCTAGATTCTGGAACAACATGAATCTGTTGTTAGTAAAAAAAACAAGTTTAATTAATCGATCTTTGAAATCTTTCGTATATTTGATTTTAGCCAAAGTCCAAGAAGAATGAAGCCATTTAACTTGGCAAACAGGAATGTTTGACTAATTAAACTGTGATGAAAGCTCCATATTAAAGAACCTGCTGCAACAACAACAGTCAGTACAACCTTCATTAGTGAGATTCCATTCAGTGAAATGAGGCTCAGACTCTGCAGCAGAGCAGACTGAGCACTTTCCACTGCTCCACATACATGAACTAAAATAGTGGGTGATGTCCACACAATCTGTGCACCCTGTGTTGTTGTGTTGTTGTTGTACTTGCTAAGACTAGACTCATTACTAACTTTATTAGATTAGATAAAGTTTTGTAGCAAGAAATGTTGATGTTTCTCAAAGAGTCCAAAGGAATCTTGTTTTGGTGTCTGTAACATGTAACACATCCTACATGCAACACTTTAGGCTAGACTTTAGGCCACATGACCACCTTTTGTGGAGAGGATAATGGCTTCAGTGGTCATTGTCTCAGAGGGTGAACCATGTGTGTTTTTGGTGACCCAGCGTTCCACTTGCACATAATGTATTACAGAATATCACGGACTGATTGGCTGTGTTGTCAGTGTGTGTTTTGTTCCAGCCCTCTCTTGTACTGTGGCTTGTAATGAGCTCTGCAGCCTCTGGGCTCACTGACTGTCATATAACATTAAACCATGAAGACGACGCTAATGACTCACTTCTGTTCAGCTGTTGTAGGGATTAATGGAGTCATGCTGGGAAGCTTATTTTTATCTGACACCCTTTAATGTAAAACCCTCCTGCTCAGTGCAGCTAGAAAATGCTGTGAAAACTTTCATAATAAATGTAGAGGAATGTTAGTGTTCATCCTGAGGTCATTAAATTCAGGAAGGACAGTAACCATGTCTGAACATTGTCCGTGAAGAGGAGGAAGGCTTTGTGTGTTTTAACTGCTACAGTAACACAAAGACAGACATCCTCTGTCAGTGTGTTTGTCTGATGTAAAGAGCTGGTGTTGCCAGGAGACATGTGACCTGTCTGCCACAGGATTTTTATCACATATACATGATGAGTCTCGTCCTTTTTTTAACTTTTCAGGTGGTTTTCTTGTGTTTTCTTGTGTTTTTTAAAGGTGGCCCCAATATCAGAGGGAGATACAGTCAAGTCAAATCTCTACATGTTTCTCCTTTTCCAAAAATCACTACAAATTTCCTTTAGTGAGGAGTCAAACTCTACACAGAGAGGTGTTTATTCCATCATTGATTTCACATAATTCCTGCAGCACAAACAGTGAAACCAATACAATAAACCAGCCCTGATCTCACTTGTTGACAAAATGAAGTATTGATGTATAAAAGTACCAGTTTTTCTTTGGAAACATAAAATATATTATTTCTCTACAATTTTTTTGCAATTGATTTAAACCACTGGATTTTGAGAATGGTTGTTCTTTCAAGGAGACAATATATATTTCCTTAAATATTATTATTTGCTTGATTTACATTTGTCTCAGCCTATCACATTCAGCCATAAGTGTTGCTTCCAGGATTCATCCCCTGTCACCACATTTCAGTGTTCTGGCTCTAAGATTTCCCTGAGTAGTGATGCATAAGTCCAGGTTTCAGACTGACTGTTCAGTGGATTGTGGGTGACGACACCAGTTTTTCTCCACATATAAACATGGTTTCATTCCTTTTGCTTTTCAGGAGCCATTTGAGGATGGGTTTGCCAACGGAGATGAGCTGACCCCGGCTGAGGAGGCTGCGGCTAAAGAAGCAGCCGAGTCCAAAGGAGTGGTTAAGTTTGGCTGGATTAAAGGAGTCCTGGTGAGTCACTGATGAACTGCAGAGCTTTTAAAAAAAACTCATGAAATCTTCTGCTGTCTTCACCTGTTTTTACTTATTCTCCCTTCTTTACTCTGTATGAGTGCTGTGTTATTTAACATTTTAGACACACCTCAAGAAATAATATGTAGGTCAGTAATGTGCGTTGCTAATGTACCTTGGTGCATTCACAGTGTGAACCAACAGGTACACACAGCTTCTTCCTTTCGTCCAGCTCTTCACTGTCGTCAGAGTTTTTAAATCTGAAATACAACCACATCAAACAAATCAATATGTGGCGCTCAGTGCTGATATTGTGACAGGCCGCCACAAATAAATCAGTGTGTGGGAAACACTGATCCTGACACCCACATCTTAAAAGATTCTTTAACACAGTTAACGGTTAAATGAATATCCACATTATACAAAGTGCAAAACTCAAACTAAATGTTTCTTAAAGTTTTAAATCTCACACGATGAAACAACTTCACTGTTTGTTCATGTCTCTTTCTGTAATTAGCACAAACAGATTTGGCAGCTGAGCCGATGTTAATGTTTTGACCCGGTCATCTCTGTTCATGTTCATGTGGTCAGTTAAACTCAGGTAAACTGAGGTGAACTCACAGTAGTGGACCACAGGTGAGAAGTGTGCCACTACACAGTATAATTTGACCTGTATGTGTGAGTTGGTGACACTGTGTCAAGGATTCTGGAGCATGAGTGTGAATGATCTGTGGCTCAGATAGTGGTTGGTTGTTGGTTGGTCTGTTAGAAGAGCAGCTTAGAGCTGTGCTTCCTGCTCAGCTGTTTGATATGTTTCATTTTATTTAAAGCACAGTTAACAGAGGATGAATTTTTCATATTAAGACATGTCTGGATATTATCATCTTGCTTTTATTTTGGCATAACTATTCTTTCCTTCCTCTCTAATATAAACTTTCCACTTATTCTCATGTCTCCTAGTTTCTAATGGCTTTTATCAGTGGTGTGAGGTATTTTCTTATATAACAGTGTTACACTCACCATTTTTACCCCTGATCTGACCCCATATTTGTCCGCCACATATTGATGTAGTCTAACAGGGAGATCACACATATGAGGGTTCACCCAGACACAGATCAGATACATTTAACGTTGTTATTGCTAATTATCGAAAGACACGTTGTAGATGAACGATAGCGGTAAGTGCTAAGCTCACTGACAAACACTTTGCATTTCTTGTCACTACTTCATAATTAAAGTCAGGTTTTGTTTCACCAGTTAAATGCAGCAGGAAGTGTTAGGTTTGCATCAGCAGCCACACACACTCAGTTCATAATACTACAAATATATAAATGTTGAAATACTTTATCAGCCATAGACTGATTTGTTTAACATGGAAATATTTGAGAGGCCACTTTAAGCCCTAATGACAATCATGATGTTTTATTTCCTGTCAGCCCTGGACTGCTGGTATTGAAACCCTCCTGACAGTGAATGAAAAAAACTACAAGTTTTCTGTCTGTTTGAATATGAATTTATCATAAGAGACAACGAGCAGCTAAAGTCACTGTCCAGGACTAGTAGGTGGTGAACATCTTGTTGTGTAGACAGCTTCCTCTCACTGTCAGGAGCCACATGTAGCTTTCATTTGCTTTGTAAATTCTTCTCTCAGTCTTCTTTGAAAGATGAAAAACTTGATGCTCTGGTTGTATTGAACCTGCCCCCCCCCCCCTCCCTGCAGGTCCGCTGCATGTTGAACATCTGGGGTGTGATGCTCTTCATCCGCATGTCCTGGATCGTGGGTCAGTCTGGAATTGGTAAGTAGAGCTTGACATTTCTTAAACTGAAACCTGTTTATAATGATGCCCAGCTCTCAGTTCATTCGCAGCGTCTTTTCTTCACAATCAGAGAATGTAATCTGCCTGTGGTGAAAATTGTGGCAGCAGTCAATTGTTTGTTCCTTTTTAAAGCTGTTGAATCGTTCTGTTTCCTGTGTTGTAGTGACAGGCTGAGGAGAAGGTTGAGCAGACGACATTCTTCAGTACATCTTACATTTAAAAACATCATGTGTGAACTAGGGCTGCTCAAATAATCGAAATATAATCAAAATCACAATATGGCCAAGTGGAAAATCCAAATTGCAGGATCTGCTATCTTTTTGATAAAGGTAAAATGTCTCTCAACATTGTTGCCGTAGAGACGCCCCGGCCTACAAATCATATTCTCCAGACGTAAAGGAACATGTTTGTTTGGTACAAGATCCAACAACAATCACATCATCACCATTTTTACATTTTTTTCTGTGAAAATGAAAATGTAAAAATGACCATTCACACTGAAATCACAACATCTGCCAAAATAATTGCAATATGATTTTTTTTTTTGCATATTGTGCAGCCCTAGTGTGAACTTAAAAGTCACCTCTACATGTTACATCATTAATATTTGCACATCAGATGTTTTGATGCTCGATCTCATCAGCTGTCACGTCACTCTGAGGCCACAGACAACCACACACCTCGTTACTTTCCCAAGAGTTTCTGACACTTTGTAGTTTCTTCATAGTCAGTGTCTTTATTGTGGTCAAACTGTGGTGTGGTTGATTCATATTGGAAAACTGTGAAGTCACATGATTTGTGGTGAAGTGGGTGAGTAATTCGAAACCACTGGTCTGAGTGTGATGTGGATTATTATTGTTGAACCTTGCACAATGCTGTGTCACACCTGTACAAGATGCAGTCATAAAACTTTACAGGTGTGGAGCTGAAATCAAAATAAAGAGTGATTTTTAAAGATCAGTGTGATCCAACCCATGAGTACTGATGTAATAATGTAATAACTCGGAGTACTCAGGGGTCAGGGTATGAACATGTGATTTTTCCAATGATGCGACAACAACAAACTAAAATCCATTCACAGTTATATCATCCATAGAGAACCATTCAAAACCTAGGTTTCATAAAAACCAATACATTAAATCAACAAGTTATGAAATCAAATATAAAACAGAATCAAATGTGAAGCTGTCAGTAACAAGAAACATGAAGTGGGCCTGAAACTGACTTCAGTCATAAAGATTAAAGAGAGAACAGTAAAAGTAAAGTTACAAAAAGACGAGTAAAATCAGTAAAAGCTCCAAAAAACCAAACCACAGAAAAGAAAAACAACAGATTTAAGAGCTCATGCTGACTCAGCTGTTTTACTGGTTTGGAGGAGATATGAGACACATGTAAATCTGGACACATTAAACCAGAACTGTCTGCAGAGAAGTGACAAGCAGTTTTTTGTTATTTGACCCTTTTGTTACTTATTTTGATACTTCCCTTTAGATGCAGTGACCCAGGCCACAGAGAAACAAAGCCGTCAGTCGGTCTGGAGCCTGTGTTTTACTCTGATGTGACAGAGTCTTCACATAACTGACAAATTCAACCGTCACTGTGTAGAGAAGTCACTGAGCGGTGTGGCACACAGCCCGTGTTTACTGACATCCTGGTTCTTGCTGGGCGCTCATCTCAGACACCACACACACCTCCCTAATGTCCGTGACCCCCCCCGCGCCCCGACAGCATCTGTCCACAATTCTTCACTTTGAAGTGAAATATCACCACAGAGCGACACATGAGGCAGACTCGGCGGCGGCGGCCGTACCGTTATTTTTCACGACGTTCTCAGAGCGATTGGGACGCCGGCTAGAAAACTGTGACCAGTGCAGCACATTCTTTTCATTCGGGAGGTTCCTGAAGCTCACTCTCTGTTCTCCTCTGCAGCTCTCTCCTGCTTGATTGTTGCCATGGCAACGGTAGTGACGACCATCACCGGCCTCTCCACCTCTGCTATCGCCACCAACGGGTTTGTACGAGGAGGTAAACATCACTCTCTTTTCTACAATAACAGTTTGTAACCTTTGACCTCATCCTGATGTTTGGTGTGAATCCACCTGTGTGATTGTGACCAGTATGACCAGTTTGACCAGTTTGACCAGTTTGACCAGTTTGACCAGTATGACCAGCCTTCAGTCATTTACTACAGTCAGTTCTACAGAATCTCTCTCACAGCCCCAACAGATAAGAAATACATTTTATCTTAATGTTAATAATGTTAAAGAGTTTATTTACAGTGTTTACAATACTCACTCAACATCAGCAGGAACAGCTGTATATACTGTTGCTTGTCGCTTGTTATAGTGAAAATAATAGTAATACCCATAGGTAATGGTGTTATCAATAATAGTAATAATGAGTGTTGGAATGGCAGATATGGATCTTGTCATGCAGTTTAATTATTCAACCAGTGATGTTCACAGTCAGCAAACTTAAACATTTATCACTACACACGACTAACACCTGGCACAACACAACAAAAGCTAACTACACAATGATGCTACAGTGAAAGAGTAGATGAATGTAGTTTGACAGTGTGATCCATCACTGGTTGGGGGTCCCTATGGGGGCCGAGTGGTTAGGGCTCATGCCATATGGGTGTACTCTTTACTGCAAGTCTCTCCCCCACTCTCTCTCCTGTATTTCCAGTAAAGGCGTAAAAATACCCCAAAAAATACTAAATAAATTGTAGTTCCCTTTAAGGAAATATACACGATTCCAAAAGTGTCTTTGGTCATCTTTAATGTTTGTCCAGTGTTTAGAAAGATCAGTGAATGTAATTTAATTAAACTTATACTGGAATTGAATGAAGCAGAGTTAACATGGTCGAGCGGGTGATGAGGTGAAACAAACATGCTCTGTGCTCAGCACAGTGGTGGAGCGGAGACGTCAGGCAGAGTGATGTTTGTCTTGATCTGAATCCTCATCATCACAAGTTTTCCAGGATTTCTTAGTTTTTATGCTCCATTTACCCAGTGAGTCCCTTTACTACATAAGACTTACCTTTTGAATATGGTCAATAACAGCAGAACCGACATGTGGCTAATGTGTTGCATAGCTGTTACTATCATGGCAATACATATTTACAATACAAGCCACAGCCACCCATTCACACACACATTTTCCTACACATATAGCACTCTTCTAGGTATACACACATTCACACACACCAAGAAACATCAGGGTCGGTTTTAGGGTTTTGTATCTTGCCCACTTCAAAATGCAGCCTGGAGGAGCCAAGACTCAAACCACTGACCGTCCGCTTAGTGGACAGCTCTGCCTCCTGAGCCACAAACGCCCTGCATCGTAACATTGTAAACCTGCTGCTCCTTCTCTTGGCTGTGGCAGATAATGTCTCTGCAGGTATTAATGTATATTGTTTGTGCACCAAGGATTTAGCATAAAACTCGAACATTAGATTTTTTGTAACACAGTGCAGCTTTTCATTTGCTGCTGAATTCTCCAGTCAGGCCTCTTGGTAACTCTAAGCTGCTTTGTTGTGACTACAGACGAGAGCCCAGCAGTTAGTTAGAAGTAGCGTGCACAGTCATACAACAGCTGATTGGCTGGGTGATTCGCGGGCCTGGAACTAAAACACACATGATTTTGAGTGTAGGTCTGGATCTGGTTCTAAAACACGACACATGAGAGGAGAGTGTGTAATTGACCATTGTGCTAATCGTGCTAATTGAAACCTCTGATGGCCCAAAACAACAGAAGAGTGTGGGGAGAGTTCGTAAGCAGATGAATCCGACTCTACAGGATTTATAATGTGTCTGAACTGGAGGGAACTCACAGGGCTTTGAGCTCAGCTCTGCTGGCACTGACAGTTTGGACCATATTTATGCTTCAGGCTGCTGACAGTTCTTTATCAGTGCAATACTGTCAAGTGCAAACACTGCAGTATCATCCTACTGTATGTATAAACAGCCACTAAAAGAATAATGAATCCATTCTATCAGTTTATTCTAAATTAGTTCACACACAGCTTTTACTGACGTAATTTCCTGTTGTTTCCAGGTGGAGCGTATTACTTGATTTCCAGGAGTCTGGGACCAGAGTTTGGAGGCTCTATCGGTCTGATATTTGCCTTCGCCAATGCAGTGGCTGTTGCCATGTATGTGGTGGGCTTTGCTGAAACTGTTGTGGAACTTCTCGCCGTAAGTCTCTCATTGCCTCATGGTGCTTTTAGACAGTTTGTGATCACTGCTGTGGCTCTGAGTGAAGCCGACCTCCCCCCAGGTCGTGCTGCAGCTCACTGCTGTGGACCAACACAATGAAGGTTAAGCATATGTTACACCTTTAGTACAGTAACTTTAGACAAGGTAACTAATATCAATATTGTTTATTGGCCCTCCATCTATCCATCCATCCATTAGTCATACCTAAACATACAGTTGTTCCAATACCGATACTACCGATCTATACAGGAAGTTGAGCTCCATAGGCAGCTCTTGTTTTAGAGCAGCGAAGAAGAATTGATTTCCAGTAAATAGCAAAACATGTAACACTGAAAAGTCCCAGCAGTAAAAGTCAACGTGTTGAGTATGTAAGGCGGTAATTTGGAGGGGTGGATCTAGTGTAGGAAGTTTTATTTATTCCTACATGTATTTATTTATTTATTCGACTGACAGTCAGATTAGACATTAAAAGAAGGATTGTGTGGCGTTCATGTGTCTGTTCATGTTCTAACCTGAGCCATGTCATACAACAATGACAGCAACCAGATCATACCCACAGTTTATCTGCAGCTGATGTGAGCTTTAGCTTCTGAGTTAGGCTTCTTAGTGTTACTACCATCCACATCAGCTCGGCTCAGAAGCACAAAGACACTATTTTGCCCAGTATTATCTATAATAATTATATTATAATCAATCTTTTGTAACATCAAGTAACTTTAAAAATCCCCAAAGAGTTCCAGCATTTGCACTTTAGTGGTTCATTGTTGTTCCATCTGATGCCTCCTGGTCTCGTCTCCCAGGGTGCAGACGCTCTCATGACGGATCAAACAAACGACATCCGGATCATCGGCACCATCACGGTCATCCTCCTGCTGGGCATCTCTGTGGCAGGAATGGAATGGGAGGCCAAGGTAAGAACAGGACTAGAACCACTCATACACAGTGTAACTGAGTCAGACATTGGTCACTGGTGACTAACACTCTGGATGATTTTCTTCTCTGTAGGCGCAGATCTTCCTGCTCATCGTCCTCATCACAGCCATCATCAACTACTTCATCGGAACCTTCATTCCTGTCAAGGCGAAGGAATCTGTTGGCTTCTTCGGCTACGACGGTATGAAACGTCTTATGTACAACCTCCACCCTCTGACAGCAGAGATGAGCTCCAGCAGTGGCTTGGTCGTGTTTAAACCTCTGTTTCCCCGTCAGGTGCGATCATGTGGGAGAACATGGGTCCGAACTTCCGGGGAGAGACGTTCTTCTCCGTCTTTGCTATCTTCTTCCCTGCAGCCACTGGTATTCTGGCTGGAGCCAACATTTCAGGAGACCTCGCTGTAAGCCCCCCCGCCCCCAATACACACACACACATTTCACATACGAGGAATTTGCTTTGGTGTGTTTGTGCATGTTGGTGTTTTATACAGTGCTTTACAGAGGCATGGAAATACATTAAAAATCGAACATTAAGATGACATTAAAATAGCATTTAAAAACAATTGAAATAAAAATTTTTTTTGATTAAGTCACTTCAAGATTACATAAAATCAGGTAAGAAACTTAGAACAGTGATTTAAAAGAAGTGCTGCAGCAAAGTGAGCAGACAGTTTCAGCAGATCTCAGGTGTTCAGGAAGCTTGTTCCACAGGTGAGGAGCAGAGGAACTAAAAGCTGCTTCACCTTTTTTGGTTCTGGTTCTGGAACACTGAGTGAACCTGTCCCAGATCACCTGAGGGGTCTGGGTGCTTCATGTCGTACAAGTAGGTCAGAGATGTGTTTGGGCCCAAGACCATTTATGTCTTTATAGACTAGTAGTGGGATTTCAAAATCTGTCTTCTAAACACAGGAAGCCAGAGCAGTGATGGTAGGACCAGTGTGATGTGCTCCACTCTCTTGGTGTTAGTGATATCTTTTGAAGACACCATTAGAACAGTCAAGTCTGCTGAAAATAAATGTATGAATAATTCTTTCTGTATCCTGTAAGATGAAAAAATATAAAGACAGATGAAGCAAAGTCAGTGACAGTGGGGTCTCTGACCTTGCTGATGAGGCCAACTGCAGCCAGGAAAAAGTTCTTTTTACACAGTGAGGTTTTAGTCCTGATGGACCGCAGCCTCCTGCCACAGGGGAGGGACTCAGAAAGTTTGTGTGCGGGTGGGAGGGGGGGTACACGTGCTCGCCTTAGGGTCCTGCAGGTGTACAGGTCCTGGAGGAGTACAGGTTCGGGAGGTGTACAGGTTCGGGAGGTGTACAGGTTCTGGAGGGTTAGCAGATTGCAGCCAATCACCTTCTCAGCAGAGCGAATGGTGTGCTGCAGTCTGCTCTATTCTCATTGTGTGTAGATTACTCTGCGCAGATGAATATGAGAGATGCTCTCACAGATTTGGGATGAAAAGGTTTGTGCAGTTCTAGTTGATCTTAACTCTGGGTTGTTGTTTGTTGCAGGACCCTCAGCTGGCCATTCCCAGAGGAACTCTACTGGCCATATTGATCACAGGAATAGTCTACCTGGGTGTTGCTGTTTCAACAGGTGCAGTAGTACCTACTGTTTATCACCTTCTCTGTTCCTCTCATCTCTCAGCAGAGGTTTAATACATACATGATCCGTTTATAACAACAGGCTCCTGCATCGTGAGGGACGCCACTGGGAATGTGAATGACACTCTCAGCTCTCAGTTCATTACGAACTGCACTGATGCTGCCTGCAAGTTCGGCTACGACTTCTCCAGCTGTAAGAATACTAAGTGCAACTACGGACTCCAGAATGACTTCCAGGTACAACACAGCTCCACATGAGGTTTGAAGGAACATTTCAGAAAGAGAGGTTCAAAAAAAAAACATTAGTTGTTCGGGTGAGAGAGTTCAACATGTGTTTAATCTTCGATTCAGGTGATGAGTATGGTTTCTGGTTTTGGGCCCATCATCACTGCAGGAATCTTCTCTGCCACTCTATCCTCAGCTCTGGCCTCTTTAGTCAGTGCACCTAAAGTGTTCCAGGTAAGATCCCACGTGAACTACATCAATGTGTCTAATGAGTTACCCTAATTACTAAAACTCTACATGGTGTTTTCCATCTCCACAGGCTCTGTGTAAAGACAACATCTACCCCGGCCTGGGCATGTTCGCCAAGGGCTACGGCAAGAACAACGAGCCCCTCCGAGGCTACATCCTGACCTTTGGTATCGCCCTGGCCTTCATCCTCATCGGTACGGCTGCACACGCTGCTCATTCACACTCTGACAGTTGCACATTGTTACTGTATGACATCACAGGAAACACTAACGAGACTAAAAGAGCAAATTGACCATTAGTTCCTAGATTCGTTGCCATGGAAGTTTTGGTCGAGGAGAGATTTTGACCTGACGGTAGTTTTTGAGCAAAATCCAGAATTCAACATCTTGATACACTCCAGCCCAAAATATCACGATATACGATAATATCATGGGCTATATTAAGTTTTGTTTGTCACGTGCCAAGGTCCAATGTACAGTAAGCAAAGAACAGTGCAAAACAGTAAAAAATAAATTTCAGTAATATGAAAAATATTGCACAATATCAACCCAAACCTACCTGAAGGTGGAGCTAAACAAAACATGAAGGACTTCCTCTGAGGACCTCTACCTGTCGGAGCACTTCTACCTGTCGAGCTGCTTGACTCGGTGTTTAACAGTCCAGTAAATGGACTGACTTGTGCTGCAGCACTAATTTCTTGATGCCAACAGGATTCACTGGGCCTTGTTCCAGTATGAATTGAAGTTTAGAGGTTTTGTAGCTCACCTTGCTGAAAGGATCAGCGATCATGAAGTTGTAGGTGTGAGCTTTGTTCCATTATGAGCTGACTGCTTCATGTTTTCTTGTTGCAGCTGAGCTGAACACGATCGCTCCCATCATCTCCAACTTCTTCTTGGCGTCCTACGCCTTGATCAACTTCTCTGTGTTCCACGCCTCACTGGCCAACTCACCAGGTAAGATCAAGACCCAGAAACTGTTAGATCCAGGGGTCAGACAACATCAGCTGAGTCACGAGTCACATGGTCTTTAACAGTGATCGTTATGGGAGATGATGGCTTTCAAAAGGAATTACTTGAAGCACTTAGACATGACGTGAGCCTCAGTGCCTCAGAGCCGAGAGCCCGGTCATGGAAAATCTGATGGAGAATTAATGTGTTTCCTCTGGTCACTGCATGACTTGTCATTTTTGTCTAGCAGGGACATTGATCAACAAATTTCTGAACTGTTGTCTGGTAACATAAGTGTAATGGAGATCAATAAATAAACACAATGACAACATGCTACACGCAAATATAAAGTCTGTACATCACAGTTCAGAGCTGACAAAACAATCTCACCTCAAGGTTCACTTACTCATTTGTTCCTGAGCTCTCAGCAGTATCACACAGGTTTCATTTGTAGACTGATTTTTACTCCATTGCAGGATTTAAAACTTTGATTATTCTGAGAACTTAAAAAAACTTTTTAAAATGGTTTTAAAATGTTTTGAGAAATCAAAGTTCATTTGGAAAATTCTCATTTTGTCAGTACAAACTTTGAAACTTCACGAATCATCAGATGTAGCAGAAAACTTATTTACTGTAACTGTAGATATATAATGCAGTCTGATGTCTGATGTGTAATCTCAGTGTTGTAATTGGCTGTTAATATTAGTCATATTTATAGTAACATTTATTTTATGATGGTGTTTCCATTACACTCCTGCCTCCCCCTCTACAGCAGTGTTACTGAAACACTGCCACATCAGATGAGTTATTTTAAATGATGATGAATGACAGTTGTTAAACTGGAACAAAAACCCTGTGGCCCTGTGAAGCCCTGAGAAACATCATGTCACTGTTATTTTGTTGTTTTGTTTTGCCTGCTGTCTAATGACACGCCAGGCTAGTTTGCCAGCAGCTGTAATGCAACTGGGACAATACACCAGCATGAATTATCTCTGGCTGACAAACTGGGTATTATCACTTTACACTGAGGTGAGGGTTTTGATCTCTAGTAGGTTTTTCAGAGGTCATGTTGTACAACATACTAAAAAGAATTGCTGTTCTATTTTCTAGTTATGACTTTGTACAGGGTCGGTTCACCAAAATTATAGAAAGGCATTCTCACTTCCCTCCACTTGTTTCCATCTGTGCAGATAGTTTATTTTAAATTTTTCACCATGTGTCTCTTTCTCCAACACAGTGGAGTTTAGCTTGTGATGAAACAGAAACGGTTCTACTCTGTCACTGTTTACATCTTTTGCTGGCGCTGAGAGGATGAAGTCATTTGATAAAAAGCTAAAATGAAACTCTGGATAATGTGTTCTCTGCAGGTAACATCTGTAACATCACTCTATGATTGACTGTGTTTCAGCAGCTCAACAAAACAAGCAAAGTCATGACTGAAAGAGTCTAGTTGATGGTGTCATGTCAACTTTCGGAACCAGAATCTCCCAGTTCAACCTTTATGTCTATCAACATTTATCAACATTTTAAGCTTATCGACGTTAAAGCTTATCAACGTAATGGTTGTGTGTTAAGATCTGCAGCTGTTAGAGAATTTCAGTGAGCTTCAAATCCTGAGTACTGTATCAGGTGCACAGCTGTGGTTGACTCAACAAGATAAAGAAAAAAAGGCACTCACAGTTAAATAGTCTGATTAATATTTCAGCTATAAGCATCATCAGCGTAAGAAACAGGAGTAGATCACTTTATATACAGGTGAGGTTTAAACATGATTGCCTGATGATGAATCTTATATCTTCTGTTGTCCATCTCATTTGAAGTTGCAGCAACAGGTTGTTAACATGGATGAGACGACCACTGAAAACTGGCTTCTCACCTAACAAAACATATAAACAGAATCTTTGAGTTTTAGTTTTTTTATACATTCAATTACTTACAAATATCAAAAGCTAAATTTGATAATTAGAAAGGATTCGTGTTCAGTCATAGACTGTAAACAAAGATAGACGTAGCCTCTGTGATGCCACCCACAGGTTTCTGAAGAGCAGTTGTGAAGCTCAGAGTGAGCTGCTCTGCTGTTGCCATCTTGGCAGTGTCTGACTCCAGGGGCATGTGTGGAGCTGAGACTTTGGTGCATGCTAGTTTGTGGCAAGCATACGCTCACCCACCTGTCACCTTATCATATCTTTAACTCATAAAATGGGTGAGTTATATAAACAGGTGTCATGAAGGAGGAAATTAGCTCTAGAGACCAAAACTGTTTTGTACCAGGCTGTAAACATGTTTATTTCTGCTGTAAAGTTGGACATTTTAACATGGGAGTCTATGGGGACTGACTCACTGTTGGAGCCAGACTCTAGTGGTCATTAGAGGAACTGTAGTTGGTGCTTCAGTGTTGGCTTCATGTTTTCACCTCAGAGGTTGCTGCTTGTATTTGATAAGCAAAGACAAAACTAGATTTAGATTCTGCTCTAACCGTGGTTAAAACTGTGGTGTTATCCAGAGTGATGTAAACACTGTTTTGTCTCCACTGTGTTGGCGTGGAAATGGAGATCTCCGACACAAGTATCCAAATGTAACCCAAACCATCTGCATGGAGTTTTGTAATTTGGGTGAACTGACCCTTTAGACTGTAGAATGAATGGCTGAATAAAATGCATATAGTTGTTTCTTATATATTGAGCTCTGTGCTTTTCTCCCCCTCAATACCAAAGCTATAGCAGAACTTCAGGTACAGATTCTTTATCTGCTTCTAATTCCTCTGAGAAGGTCACATAATTACACGGGCTTAAACGGTACATGACTCAATCAAAGGGCAGCAGTAACACAGAACCATAAACTGTAAACCACATTTGGTGTCCTGGCCTCTACAGGGCCAGTCTCTCCCCACTCTCGGGGACGCATAAAACCCCTGCATGGTACTGGTAAAAACAGCACCATCAATGTACCCTTTATGTCCTGTGGTTTGTTTTAGACTCTGTCATTGTGTAACCACGCACAGTCCAACTGCATCCCATCACTAAAATCCCACTAGTCTAGTTTCTGTGGTTCCAGTGAATAAAATGGTCCCTAATAGCTGGTATAACCTCCTGGGCTCCAGTCTAACAGGCTGCTAACTCCCATTCTTTAACCCAACTTCAACTTTAACTTGATCCATACTCTTTAACAGCAACATTTACTGAAGACCATGTTAATAATGAGAATGATTGGAGAAGGTTTCCCTTTATAGAGGATTCCCACCGTAACTTCTGATTCTTAGTCTTCTGAATTTCAGGAGTCAGACTTCTGCTGAACCTTAAAGGTATACTATGCAGGATTTTCCTAAACAAGACTAGGTCAGAACCAAGTATATGTCTGGTTTCTGCCGTTCATCTGTTTGCTTCTCTCCTGCTCTCTGTGTGCTGTCATTGCCAGCAAGCCATGGTTCTGTCTGTATTTTTATTTTTTTTCAACATCACAGTGCAATAGCAGGTGATCTGCTTATAGCATGACTGACAGGCTTGCTTCAACTTCAACTTTTTGTGCCAGTTCATTTTGAAAGAGCAACAGCCAATGGGGAAACTCTGTCAAATGGCATTCAGCTGAACAATGGTGGAACTATGATCACTCAGTCAGTAGGGTTGTATCCAGCTGCTGCAGTCCAACCGAAAACAGTGTATAGACTCATGCAAAAGTAATCCGTCCCTCATTGCTTATGACTCACCGGAAGAGACTCCGCCCTCCACCTGTAGTTTCTTATTTTCTGGCCGTCAACCTTTGGACAGTGGATATGTAGCCCCCAGCCAATACCAGCTCGCGGCCATGTTACATCCCGGTCTGCGTCACAGATGTGGGGGTGGAGCTAACATCGCTCCCTCTTTTCATTCACTCTCTAGCTCACTTTACCACCACTGCTATCTCTCTCTCGCTCTCTCTCTCTCTTGCGTGCGTACCCATTGAGCTGGGGAGGCAGAGCCAAATATGATGGGTGTTTTTACAAACAGCAACCAACAAATCCTGCATCGTATACCTTCGATATGAAGTGGATTTCCTCAGTTTACCATAATCATTATAATACCCATACGTGATGACTAGCACTCTTAATATGCTTTGTGTTGGTTGCTGTGTTGTGACTTGTGTTGGTTGGTGCTGCAGGGTGGCGTCCCAGCTTCAAATACTACAACATGTGGGTTTCCCTGGCCGGAGCCGTTCTGTGCTGTGTGGTGATGTTCGTCATCAACTGGTGGGCCGCTCTCCTCACCAACGTCATCGTCCTGGGTCTGTATATCTACGTCAGCTACAAGAAGCCAGGTGAGTTTGTTCCACATGTTCATGACAGTGTTTCTTGTTTCCAGCCACTGTTTATAAGAAACTTTTATACCCTCAGAATAATTTAAAAGATGCTGTAATTATGAAGACATATATATCAATATGTGATAACTGATAAAAATGATATATATTATGATTATTCTGAGGTATTTATGTAAGCTGTTTTTGGTAAATAAGCATTAATTAACCTCTGTGGAGTTAATACTGGACTTACAGAAACATGTAGAACAGTCTGAGTCAAACACAGAGTTCTGGAGCTCACCTCAACACGACCAGGACCGTCATGCTGTGGCATCTACCGAAGACCAAAGCGAAAAATATTTTTGTGTGAATGAATACTTCACACTGCTGATTGATACTGAGCCCTCACACACGTCTTGCACCTCTTCAAACACAAAGCTGTCCGTGGGCACCTGTGTGCACACTCAGTTTGACACACAGCTACACACACATACGAAGCCTTCTCAGTGCCTGCGACGCCACGTGAGTCACATGGCCTTTGGCCCAGCAGCACGACCTGTAAACACTCTCCCTAATCGCACTGTGTGTTTCTGCCTGCATGCGTCCTCCCCTCCAGATGTGAACTGGGGCTCGTCGACCCAGGCTCTGACCTACCACCAGGCCCTGACCCACACTCTGCACCTCAGTGGAGTGGAGGACCACATCAAGAACTTCAGGTACCAAACACGAAGAAGCACCCCCGCTAAAGACTAAACATGCATGTAGTTAGTGATAATAACACTGAAGCAGGCTGTGTTAGCATCTTTTTGTATCATATTGGCATAAAGTAACATACTTACCATATGTGGTGTTGAGGATTATGTAAGAGGTTAATACCATTGTAGCCAGTCCTGCACCGCCCTGAATGATAAATATCCAGGTCAGACGAGGTCACTTCCTCTTCCTGTCACTCCACTCTGGCTGGTCGTTGTGTCAGACACATGTTGGAAGCAGAACTGAATGCCCATCATATGTACTGTATGTACTCATGTATACATGTACCAGGTCATACCTTATTCTGTTTTACACAACTCCTGTTGTCAGTTTGGATACGCCATGCTAGGCCTGCTGGGAAAATCTTTCAAATATTGGTGCCAATATAACACCATCAACAGAACATTAACCCTTTCAGTGTGACAAAATGTGTCAACTGCCAAATGCATTAGTATTAAATAGGTTGTGCCGATGGACAACGATACCAGTGATCGACGATCATCACAACAATCACCTGCTCATGCCTTTGCAAATGTCAAGAGGATATTTGACTTGATTTCCCATTGATGTAGTAACTTATTATTATTTGTAGTATTAAATCAATATTAAATTTAATTTGCCCTTTCACAGTTTCATGTATATAACAACATATAACCATGTTTGCAGTACACGCACACACACTCCGATCAGCTGATTGTAATGGAGCTGCTTGTTGTGAGTAGCAGCTGCTGTGATTTAAGAGCGGATGACAATTTTGTTTTAACATACCCATTGTCATCTTACTGTCATCACCTAGGTTATCCATGAAAGAGAGAGAGAGAGAGAGAGAGAGAAGCAAGCAAAACACACTCACTTTTGTGGTAACTCCTCTTTCTCTCTGGCTCATAGGGTACAATTGGACTATGGTTAAGTTCGTGCAACCATAGTATTACCAACCATAGTAGTATTAATTAAAGCACATTGCCTTAATACAGTAAGTAAAGTTTTCTGATAGATCAAGTAAACAAACCTAAAACCAAACATTCAATACCAACTTCGTCTACTTGTCAGTTTTCAGTATTTGATGCTGTGGACACGTTTCAGGCAGTACTCAGAAATGATTGAGCTTTGATAAACACTTACATACAGCAGCTCATAAATAAATAACAGCTCAGATGAATACTCCATATGAACTAAGCAAAAAGTGAGCTTGGTTGTGGCGCAGTTTGTAAACAGAAGACGGCATTGTGGGTGAGGAATAGCGGCGTGCAGACAAACAACTTCCCATCAGAATAAAATCAGAGCAGGAGCAGGATGCAGATTGTGGATTGTGATTCTAATCAAAAAGATTGTCATATGATCTTTTGGTCAGATTGCCAAGTCATAACGCAGCCCTGCAAATACATGTGTTAAGGTTTGTAAAAAGTGGTTGGATGATTGTTGGAGGGAACTTATTTTATGCTGTGGGTTGAAATTTAAAACTTTATTGGCGGCAAGAGGCTGGACGATATAGCTGAAATTATTATTCCAATATCAATAGGATAATTTCCAATATGCATATAAGGTATATCATGATATGATAAATGTTTCACGTGTCAAATTTTATGAAACATTTGTACAGTTTACAGTTAATTTGTACCATCTGGACGTGGAGGCCGAGGGAAACATATAGGACTTCAAAGTATCTTTAGTATTCATTTATCGTCACATGCAACATGCTAACTACAGGTGATTAGAGTAGGATTAGCGTTAGATAAGAAGAATAAGACAACTAAAGCATGACTTGTAGACACATGCTGGATCATCAAATGGTGTTTATTGGTCAAATTTCTGTGGACGATCCATAAACTAAAGTATTTCAGCACATGAGGCCAGTGTTCTTTGCAGATCCACCATGCTGGTGTTTGTGCTCTGGATGCTTCCACATGTAGCTCATCGTGTCATGCTGTTTCTGAGGATGTATTAGTGATGATGTTCCCATGGCAGCAAACCAAGCAGGAGATTAAAAGGCATCTGATGGTGTCCTCAGAATGACTCGGGCGTTCCTCTGAGCTCCTTCATGTCTCCTCTTACCGCCTCCATTAAATCCCATGGTGCTTAACATATTTGCTTTGATGTGCGCTAGTCTGCTCCTGTTGTTTTGTCCTGTGCTGAGGAGACGAGAAGCTGCTGTGAAGGTCGCAGGGAAAAGTTGCTGCAGATTAGAAACTGAACTTGTTTATATATCTACAGTAAAAACTGACATTAATGCTGCTGTGTCAATGTTTTCTGTCTGACTGTAGACCCCAGTGTTTGGTGATGACTGGTTACCCCAACTCTCGCCCAGCTCTTCTGGACCTGGTCCACAGCTTCACCAAGAACGTGGGCCTAATGATCTGTGGTCACATCCGCACGGTGAGCAGATTCTCTACTGTTGTTTGTGTTTGTGGTTAATAAAAAGACTCATGATGCTCTCAGCTCAGACAAATACCATATTATCGATCAAAGTGTCTAATGAATGTTTATGATATAATGTAAACATGATGACTACAGGTCACACATTAGGGATGTCACTATAATCAAAACTATAACATATAATCTTAATGAATTATAATCAAAATTCAAAGTTTCTCCCACAAAGGCTGATGTCAGAAACTGGTAACCGAGCTGACAGAGAGGCTCCAGTTATGTGTAGTGAGTCTGTAAAGTCCTCACCCAGCTCTGAGGCTGAGCCTTAAAAGTGGATGGGTGGATGCAGGAGTGGATAAGACCACAAGCCTTTTGTCTGTCAAATCACTGCACTTTTAATTTTTTTCATGTTTATGTTATAATTAATCTGAGCTCGTTTAAAATCTATGATGGTCGATGAAAATCTGTCCTCATCATAGCTTTGACACTGAATGGAACATTTGTGGGCGGTGGTTAACTCTGATGATCTGTTCACCTGTTGACCCAACTGTTTGAAGGTCAAATATATTCATCAGATGTTCTGCAGATATTTGGTCTCAACTGTAGCCTGCGTCATACTGAACTTTAAAGGTCAGTTTTGATATTGAAGATTTTGAAAAATCAACCAGATTTAATGAAAACACAAAACATAATAATATTTTTGATAACAATTCCTGACAGATATCTAGAGATCTGGGCATACATACAGGAGGCATTTCTTATTCCTAATCATCTGGCCTAAGCAGCATATACATATGTTCATGCTCTAAATTCATCATTCATTCATTGAGGCTGACTTTCTCTCAAACATGATCACAGCTCTGTGATGTTTAATCATCTCTCCTCAGGCTCAGTGTGACTCACCTTGGAGCTCAGAACTGAGCCTCAGTGGTGACAGGATGATGTGTTTGTTCCCGTACACACACACACACACACACACACACACACACACACACACACACACACACACACACACACACACACAGTAAAAAGCCTTTTACAAATCCAGGCCAGGCAGAACGGCTTCACAATGGAAGAGCCATTTTGATTGGATGAATGCAGGCTCTGTGCGGTCCAGCAAGTCCAGCTCTCTGGAACACGCAACCCTCCACAAGCGGCCTCTGATCTGCCCTCGTGCTTCCATCAAGACTGAGAGAGACCCTAAGTTAAAGGGTATAAACATTCCCAGCTAATGGCGCTGCAGTTTCCTGGCTGAAGAACACCTCAGTGAACTCTTCTCTGCAGAAATAAACAAACTCCTTGATGAGGATTCAAAGCACTTTCAAAGCAGGACTTTGTTCCTCAGGTTCAGTTCTTCAGTCTGTGATTAAATTAATCCTCCTGGAAATGTGGACCTGCAGATTTATCTGTTAGCATCTCATTTGTTTCAAACTTTTAGCAGGCTACAGGCTAGGCTGTGGGATTAGTTATATTAACTGTGTGTGTGTGTGTTTGTGTGTGTGTTCGTGTTCGTTCCTCCCCACAGGGCTACAGAAGACCAAACTTCAAAGACCTGGCCACAGACCAGTCCCGGTACCAGCGCTGGCTGCTGAAGAACGAGACCAAAGCTTTCTATACCCCGGTGTTCGCCGAGGACATGAGGCAGGGCTCTCAGTACCTGCTGCAGGTGAGAGCAGCACTGCTGTGGTGGAGCTATGAGTAAACATCTCAAACGGACTAAACCTGCAGGATATCACTCAGTAAACAGCCAACAACTGCACTGAGATACGTTAGCCGTCTACGTGCAGAGATTAATTCCCAAGATGCATTGCTCAAGCCTCTTGTGGACTTGCACAACTGCCAACAACCAGCAATGTTGGCTGTTTGTGTTTAATGGTTTTAATAAGCACATGCTCTCACAGTTCAGAAATCGTGCAAGACGTTGTAAAGTTTGTTGAATTTAAGTCCAGCATTTCCTTAAAGGACCTGTTTGTAAATTTTACAATTTTCATTTTTTAAAGCTGCACATTAATCAACATTTGTTGCTCTTGAGAGAGTCAGCAGGACAGTGAGCTCTGTGGCACAGAGGAATAGTATCAGGCTCTGGATAATCAATACTTCAGTATAATCCATTTATCAGTTATTACTAATCCTAAATATGGTGTTTAACATCTTACATTTGCCAGAGAGGTGATAACCAGCCTGAGAGTGAATAAAATGAACTTAATAAGAACTGGCACCAGAATGACAGACACAGTGATTCTTACGAAAGCAGCCAGCCTGTATGAAATCACTTATAAGTCGCTTTGTATAAAAGCGTCTGCCAAATGAGTAAATGTAAATGTGCGTAAATGTAAATCATCTGGATTAATTTGATTATGTTTTCCTCTCTCATCCCACTCTAGGCCGCTGGTCTGGGTCGCCTCAAGCCCAACACCCTGGTGCTGGGCTTCAAGAATGACTGGAGGGACGGCGACATGATGAACGTGGAGACTTACATCAGTATGATCCAGTGAGTAGAGCTGCTTCAGAGAAGAGACTTCTTATCAGAGCCTGAGGCAGCAGTGACTTCTGCTAATGCTCCACCGTGATGACCAGAGTATAAGAAAGGGGGAAACAAATTAGTTACTGAGTTTTTTTTATCCCGTCTGGAAAATGAGAGGTGATGCTACATTTAGAGCAGCCTTATATTTGAGCCAGTGTTATTTAATTACATTTTTATTTAAAGGGCCATATAGTCTAAAGGTAGATGTCCATATGTAGTTTGATTATAGATCAGGTCTAGGTTCTATATTAATACTGTGAAAGTATCAAAGCCTCAGTCCACAGAGAAATGCACACAGCCTGTATTCAGACACTGAGCTTTAAAACCAGCCGTTAGGACTTCTGGAACTTTGTGATGTCACAACAGAAGTCACCGCTCTCATCCATGCCCCAAGGCCCGCCCACCTGGACCCACCATCCAGCCCAGCAGGATCTGATTTCTCTGAGTGTTTTTACCTGAAATCTGCTTTATTTTTATTGGATCACTCAGAAAACAGTCAGCCAATCAGAAGAGAGCATCAGAGCCTCCTCTCTTCCTGTTACTAGAGCTCCAGAGAGAAACCTGAGAGAGGAGATGTAAAACTACACTGAGATGGTTTTTGGTTCTTAAAACCACAAATATATCTTCTTATGGATCAACACTTCAAATAAAACACTGGAGAAGAAGAAAATATGGAGCTTTAAATTGATAAGATAAAAAATAAATATTATTAAATGTATCTTTTCACTACTGTGGTGCAGCAGTGAAACAGCTTTTACAGATGCTGTGACTCTGATTGTTTCTGGTGCATGAATACTGAATGAGTATGAATACTTGATAGTAACAGTTAAATGTGTGGGCAGCAGGGAAGCATGTTCTATCAGAGATTGTCTACTGGCCTTTTCTTTTCCAACCAATTCAGTCTTTGCAGACTCACAAATTCATGGCAACTCACACTTTAAAAAGCAGTGTTACAGAGTATGAGGTGATATGGTCAGACATGTACACACAGGCCCGTAGGCAGTATGTATCTATATTATTATTCCAGGTTTCAAGGTCTTGAGGTCAGGCAGCACTGAAACATTTTACTATATTTTCATTATAAGGAGCATCACAGACATCAAATGTCCGACCCTGTTTACTGAGTGTTTCCCATAGACCTAAATGCAGATGTCACTTTAGTCTCTGTTCCTATGGAAACAGCAGCCAGCTGAGCATCTCTGACTGGAGCTCCTGCTCTGAGCCTCTTTCAGAGTCACTCAGATCTTCTCCTCTTGATACTAAATCAGAATCAACTGGGCCTGATCAGTGTTTTCATACCTGCCACAGAGCATGATAGCAAGTTAACTGCTTAACTGCATTCATTATGTTTCTCCACTCATTTATTCTTATTGTGTTTTTCCTTTAATTTGTCACCTGCCTATACATTACAATGAGTGCTCGTTCTATTGTATTAACAGGGGAGTTTAGCGTTTGCTCATGTGAAATCCTGTTTCCCTGCTGCACCCTTTATCAGTCATGTGAAAGTATGCGTGAAGGACTTAAGCTGAACCAGTTCCTCAGTGTAGAGTGTGGGGATTATGGCATTAGAGTAGAAGGTCAGAGATGGTCCAGCCCTACAATATTAAATCACAGCTAATACGCTCAGCAATGTGCCCTTTACTTTCCATCCAGTGAGTAGCTGTGGTGGTGTTCACACTGCAACCTGCAGGACTGAGAGAGACGTTTAATCCTTTAAATGTTTCAATCTGTTGTGTGCAGATCTCTCAGATCTTTCTGCAGTGTTTATTTGTCTTCCTTTTTAAATAGTCTGTGTCTGTTTAGGTCTCTCCTCCGCTGATGTGAATCTTTTATTTATGTTTTTCCTTCTCAGCGACGCCTTTGACTTTCAGTTTGGTGCCGTCATTCTGCGACTGAAGGAGGGTCTAGATGTGTCCCATATCCAAGGACAAGGTACCACATGTGTACACACACACACACACACACACAACATAGAATGTGGAAATCAATATGGTTTATCCCGTATTGATACATAACACAATGTGGCAGATGTATCCTAAATGACATAGAAAATAATTAGACTGATTGATCAACATACAAATCAACACACAAATTGGAACAGCAGAGATCGAGATATTGTATTTATAAGTCCTTCTTCTGAGTCAAGCTCTACATTTCCCATAATGCAATTTTCACAGCCTCTTGTTGATATTATCAGAATTGTCTCAGTTCATAACTGAAAGCCTGTGTTATAAACTTAGGGTGGAAAGTTTGAAAGACAGAGGGTGTTTACCAGACAGGAAGGGTCTAACGAAGAGATCCTGTGAGTTGCATTATGGGAAATGTGGGATCCAGCGTTTTCGGAGTCCTGACGATATAGTAGGGGCTAAAAGTCAGAATATTTCTGTCTCTGCAGCTTCAAATTTGATTATTCTTCCCAAGTCAAATCTCTAGAGTGACCCTTTAATCCAAAATATTTTTATCACCCTCAAACTCTTAAAATAAAAATCTATTTCTATTTCACCATCTTATTTTTCCTCTTCTCTCTCTCTCTCTCTCTCTCTCTCTCTCTCTCTCTCTCTCTCTCTCTCATCCCACTTCCTCCCAGATGACTTGCTGTCCTCCCAGGAGAAGTCCTCAGTGATGAAAGATGTGATCGTGTCCATAGACACCAGCAAAGACTCTGATGCTGATTCGTCCAAGCCGTCCTCCAAGGCCACCAGCCTCCAGAACAGTCCAGCTATACAGAAAGGTTAGCCAGCCTCAGTGTGAATGGATCTTATATTTTATATTATATTCCCTCTTTATCTACCAAGCAGACTTTAGAAGAAAGTTGCTGTTTACTGTGACGCCTGGGTGAGACACTGTGGGAAAGAAGGGAAACAGAAAAGTGATCATTTATGAAGTCAGATGAATATATTTGCATCTCAAGCCATTAAAGCACTTATAGCCATAAACACCTTATTTATGCATTTCGTGTGTGTGTGTGTGTGTGTGTGTGTGTGTGTGTGTCTGTGTCTGTGTCTGTGTGTGTGTGTGTGCGTGTGCGTGTGCGTGTGTGTGTGTGTGTGTTGCTGAAACACAACTCCACCAAGTTCATGACGGAGGAGCTTTTCATCTTTTCATCCAGGAAATCAGTTTAACACCATTCTCACAGATCCCTCTTAATCCATCAATAGCCTCCCTTATTTTGCCTCTACACACACACACACACACACACACACACACACACGCACACAGAGAGAGAGTGAGTCCTGACAGGAAGTCGCCTCAGTGACCCATGATCCCAGTCGTCCCACTGGGCCCAGTTTGTTAGTCCACAGATGTCTTGGACCAGTGTGTGTGTGTGTGTGTGAGTGTGAGAGAGAGAGAGAGAGAGAGAAAACACCATACCATCAGTGTAGTGTACAAGTGCCACCCACACAACTCTGAGCAGAGCAAGCAAACACACTAACTGGCCCCAGATTGTGGGAACCAAACATTCGGCTCGACAGGCTGATCACCAGGCCTCATTCACACTGGACTCATTCAGTCTGGACTCAGGAGGTCGGGTGGAGTGTTTTACTGTTGTTAAATTTGGTCAAGCTTTTGATAAATGAACAACAAAGCCCTCTACTGCAGTATGCTTAGTTTTTTGTCTTAAATATTTAATGAAGGATGAGCCACATTCACACACTGAAACAAGATGAATGCCTTGATTTTTTTAATCCTCTTTGCCTGGGCCAAAGCTCCGACCTGAGCCATCATTAAGACCGAATCTGTGCCCAGTTCTCCTCTCTGTGGACCTAATTTCCACTCTGAGTCACTATGTGAGATTTTCATTTTAATCCATGCATAGTCTCAGTGGAGTTGTCCAGCTTTGAGAATTAGAACTGATTCATATGTATTTAATACTCTCTCCTGTCCATGTGTTGCTGGTTAGTGGAAACCAGTTTGATTTAACTGTACATTCCTGGATCAGATCTGCTGGTTTTATTCTGGTTTTTAGTCTGCTGGGTCTTAAAAAATATTAAAAGGTAGTAAATCAGGTAGTAAAAGTGTAAATTAAGGCTCTTAAAGGAGCTATATGTAAGTTTTGTTATTGCTAGCTGTTTACTTACCAGTCTTGACAAGAGCTTCAGCCATCATAGCGTTAACAAGACAAGACAAGAGGTTAAAATACGTCTTCTGAGCAGCTACTTGTTCAGGGAAGGCTGGCCACTGAGACAGCCCCACAAGGCTAGGGCTAGTTAGTTAGCATGCTAATATCAGTGCATGAAAAAAATTAATAGAAATAGAGGCAAAACAAGAGGGCTGCTTTTCACCTGGATACAGCTGTTGGTGAGAAAATTAATAAAGTTTGATGCTGAATTTACAACGTTTATTCTAGACTGGTAAGTAAACAGCTGCTAATGCTAATGTTAGCTTTATAGCAGTAGCAAAACTTACAAATAGCTCCTTTAAAAAGTATTAAAATGTCTTAATCGCCATTTACGAAGAATTAAATTCGAGCCGGGCAGGAAGTCGGACACAGGAACGGCTTGGAACATTTTCAGTTTTCAAAATAAAACACCCTGTGTAGACTCCTGATCATGTCGCGTGAAATGAATGAATCAATACTGGGCAACCTTATATGCTCACTATGCAAGTTGTGTAGGAACATGCAAATTAAGCAAGGGTTATGAAGGGGAACTATGCTTCTGGCCAAAAAGGAGTTAAAAAATACAACATGAAAGTCATCAGCAACCGGGTAAACTTGTTTTCTCTCTTCCAAGTTTGATGTCAGCAAATAACAGTAACATTTAGTTGACGTGCATCTCTCTCCAGTCTGTCTGTCTTGCTAACCCAGCTGGGCAGTGCGTCTCTTGGTCTGTCTGTGTCTTGCGTTCTTGTCAGCCACTTCAGGGCTGTTCTGTGACTTTGTGCTTTCATAAACGCCAACAATGTTTATAAACTGCAGCTTGGCTGAGATAACCATGTTACACATGTGTTAATATGCACATGCACAAAATGAAACTCATGCTTTCCAGCAGCAACCTCTGTGGCGTGGTTGCCATGGGTACTCATTTGACAGATGCTTTTATCTAAAGAGACTTAGAGTGAGGTTCATCACCTTGGTGTAAGAACAAAGTACTACATCTTTTTAATTAGTGAAGGAGATCAGTAGGAGCTAGTTAGACATGTGGGGCTGTTAGAAGTGTTAGAGAGGAGTCTTTAACAGATGCTGGAAGAGACAGGGAGGCTCCTGCTCTGACAGGCTTTGGTAGACCAGACCAGAACAGTCTGGACTGAGACTGTCTTGTGTGCAGGGATGGTGATGACAGACCACATTCATTAGGAACACAGTGTCTGAGAATGAGCATAAGGCTGAATCCCATCCCCTCCCCTGTGCGAGAGAGGACTCAAACCAGAGACTATAACCACAGAGACCTTTACTGGAGCGGTCAACAGAACAGCATGGTTCTCAAAGGAGGAGGATTTGTTTGGAGGCGACAGTTGAGTGAATTTCCATTTGTTGAAATTAGGAGATTTTCCCGCCTCCTCTGTGGTTCAGATGGGAATATGGGAGAATGTGTAGTTTTTGGAGAGCACAGTTGAGGTAGCAGTGTTTTGTGTTTTCAGGTTTGGTCCAGGTCTCAGTGAGCACCAGAAGCTCAAGGGATGTCTGGTTAGAGACCATACAGTCTGCCATCACTGTAACACAACAATTTATCAGTTGTAATTGTAATTATTGTATGGCCTTATTTGTTTGGCCAAATGAAAAAAACCACAGAGATTTTAATGTGTGTGCGTGTGTGCGCCTTCTGGTTAGTTACTTAGTTTATTCTCTTGGTCTCTGCCCCCCCCCCCCCCCCCCCCCCCCCCCCGGCCTCTGTGATTTCTGTTGTATTGATGCAGTGGTCCACAGAGGAATTCTTAAACTCAGACTGTTTAGTTTTGTGATCTCAAAATGAATGTGTAGTAAATATAAGTTAAAGGTGTGTTGCTGAGGTAACAGGTTACAGCTGGAAGAGTCATTGAGTTGTTAAAACATATTGAAAAGGTCTTAAAAGGCATTGAGTTGAACTCCAGGACTCCTGTGTAAACCCTGTTACTGCTCAGGACATCGAAGCTGTAGAAAAGCTTCACTAAAGGTTCTTGTGTCTTCACGAACATGTTGTGTGTTAGCTAACCGTTCTCCTCCGGACCACACTGTACATGTATGTCTGCTTTGTTGTGTTTTTATAATGTTGTGTTGTAGTATTGTTGTTGTATTACTCTACATTCTCTGTTGTACTTCATCTGAATTCATGATGGAGAAACCTTGGTTCTGAGTTGACAGCACATCAAAACAGCATCTCACCCCAATTATGATTTTTTTTCTTCTCTCCTTTTGTCTCAACTTTCCCAGATGACGATGATGATGGCAAAGCTCCAACTCAGCCCCTGTTGAAAAAAGGCAGGAGATCCACTTTATTGAGTTGCCTTAAAACTCTTCTCTCTCTCTCTCTCTCTCTCTCTCTCTCTCTCTCTCTCTCTGTCTTTCTCTGCTTTGTTTTTATCTTCCTCCATCTTTTCTTCTCTTTGGTGTGCTACTTCCCTCTGAAGTCATACTTTCCTTTCTTCACGCTCTCTATCTTTCTCTCTCCGTCACCTCGTTTTTCACACTATATTTTGAATTCCTCCTGACATACCGTCCCGCTCCCTGCTGTCTCTGTCTTGTGTCTCTGGCCGTCTGTCCCGTGTGTCCGGCCCGCTGGCTTCTCAGCTTCAGGGAATAACATTTAGTCTCTTCCTCTCTTCCTCCCGCTCTCTCCAGCTTGTAGCTCAAGCCTAGTCTTTGAAGCGCTGCTGTGTGTGATGGTGCCTTTGACTCAATCCAAGTCTTGAGTATTTCATGTTGCGAGTGTGTGCCAACATTTCAATTTCCTCCAAACTGTCTTCAGTCTTTCGCCTGCTGTTTCTCCTCTCTCTCTCTCTCTCTGTCTCTGATGCTGACAGTTTGTCTGTAGCTTTCTCTTCCAGGATGAAAACCTCCTCCTGTCTCCATGTTTCCAGCCCTTTCCACTAACTCCTGCTAACTCACAGCTTCTCTCCTGTTTGCTTGCTGTTCAGTATCGATGGTGTCTCCCCTGTGGTTCATTAAAGAACTCACTACACACTAGAAAAATATCCCAACTATGTCAAAATTTAACTTTTAAAAGTAAGAAAACTCATTCTTTCTCTTACTCATGAGAAGTTAAATTTAAAAGCAATAAAAATCCTCACCTCAAGCCACTCACAGGTTTTAATGCTAGAGTTATATAGGTTATAATAGTTTGGGATTTTTCATTAGTTTTTATTTGTATTTCGTTTTGACTTTGTGTGGTTGTGTTTCATTTAAACCAACTGAACATGAAGTCATCAGTGAACTGGACTGTCCAGCTGCAGCTCTGTGGCTCATCACTGAAGTTCATCAATAATACAGACTGATGTATGAAATAAACTGACAGAGACCGAAACAGAAGACATTTTCTCTGTTATTTTAGTTTATTTTAGTTTTGTAAACACACAATACAGATTCAGTTATCATTTTTTTAAAGCCTCATTTTTATTTTTATTCCATTTCACGAAAATGTTTTTTCACATCTAGTTTTCGTTGGTTGTTAGTGTAGTAAACTTGTTACAGACTTACTTGGTCTCGTATGACCAGTAGCTTATGGTGGCTAATGTCAGTTTCCACTTCTTTTTGACATTTCATTTTTAGTCCAACTCAAAATACTTAAGAATGACTTAATTCAAGTTAAAATTATTATTATTATTATTATTAAATCTTTTATTTAAACAGGTAGTCTCATTGAGATCTCTCTTCAAGAGAGACCTGTGTACAAAAATAAACATATACTGTACACATACTGTACATTATACATTTTCACATTAAAGAAAAAGCCTGTGCAAGTGTGATTGGAAATGAGTCAGTGTGCAAACATGAATGTCACAACAGCGAATTCATTTATACACATAAAAATGTAAAAATACAAAAGAAAAAAAAACATACAATAGTTTAAAGCAGCTGACATTACATTCATAACACATTCAGTTCAACTCTAAAATAAACCTGCCGATGTTTTTATACAGTGTCTGGAAGGAAATCAATCTACAAACCTCAACAGTGAAATTCCTTTGAAAGTAAAACCTGCTCTGCTGCTCTGCTCCAGGGTTGGCTTGAAGGCACAGGCTCATAACTCTGGTGCTGTCATCTTATTTTTAGATTTGTTTCTGCTCATCTTCACCTCCTGAGGATCGTTCTCAAAACATTTAATCCAAAATGCATAAAACAGAAAATGAAGAGTTCCTCAGAGTCATCAGTCTGGCTTTTTACTCCCCTGACTTTTATGCTCTAGAAAACAATTTACAAATGTAACAGACTTTTAAGTAATACAATATTTTCCTAAAACAAGTAAAACTACTGGTAAAGTATTTTTTAAATCCTCAAGTAAGGAATAAAATCCATAGTTCTAAAACTATAAATAAATCTGCAACACAGATCACAGCTGCAGCACTGAGGTTCAATGGTTTGTGATGTTAGTTTTTTTTTTTAGAATTGGTTAATATGTGTCACCATCAGTCCTTTTTCAAAATAATAGTCCTACTGTCATTCAAACACAGACATTATCCTAGAGCCACACTGAACCGTCCGTAGCTGACAAATCTACACAACCTTCACACAGTGTGGGGTCAACATGATTGTGGTTTTAGTTTTCTATCTTACCATCTAAATGAGTTTTCTTCTGTTGGTGTTGCTTGTGTGTGTGGTGGATGTGTATGATGTGTGGCTTTGCAGACAAGAGGAGTCCGACTGTGCCGCTGAACGTGTCTGACCAGAGGCTGCTGGAGGCCAGCCAGCAGTTCCAGAAGAAACAAGGGAAGGGCACCGTGGACGTCTGGTGGCTGTTTGATGATGGAGGTGAGTCGGAGAGAAAGAAATGAATCTGTTTACAGGAGATTAGTCCAAAGTTAAGTGTTATACACACACTGAAATGTTTGCCAGGCATCAGGCATTACCTGCTGTTACCGAAGTAAAAGAACTCATTTTCATGCTGCGCACATGTTTTCATTTGTGCAGTCAGAACATCACTTCAGTGTCTAAAAAGTATGAAAGCACCATAGAAAAAAAAAAACGAAGAAATTTGGCCTTAATTATTTACTTAAATACAAACCGAAATTTGTGTTGAAAAAATTAGATTTTGTCTAAAATACAATATGTACTGTGTATATTAACATTAATATTACAAAACAGATGATTTGTTTAAATGTCCAATGTGTGAACACTTTGCACATAAACATGTTAAAAACAGGAAGACACAGAATGAATCCTCAGCTCTTAGCTGTTGGATTGAGTGTGTCAGTGACGTGTTGATCAGTACTGACTGACACAGCTCATATGTTAATGTGTCATTCTTTATTGGACAGAAGGGTTTTGGCTGTTTATCAGAACAGTAAGGTGTACATATGTGAAGGAGGCCAGAGGCACGACTCGTGAGGTGTGAAGCTTCACATCTGATCGTCTTCATCACATCAGCCTCATCTCTGTTGACAGCAGAGACGCCTGCGCTCAGTGTGGTGCAGGCACAACTGATGTTTGGAGGCCAGTGCTCTGACTTGTGGCTCAGGTCTGAACTCCTGCTCTGGATCACAACTTATATGTTCTGGAGTGGAAGTCACATGAAGCATTTAACATCACCCCTGAAGGAATGAGAACAGAATGTTTTTTTTTTTAGTTGAACAGACACTTTATTATAATTTCACAAAATATTTTGTCCTGTCAAACACAAACACAGAAGAACTCAGTGCTGTAGATAAGTAAATGTAGATAGTCTGATAACCATACATCAAGTGTTCGTGGATGAGAAGCTGTTGAGGCGTTATGTCTTAGTTGTTGCACCAGTGACTCCTACTGGATGGTGAAGAGTGGACAAAAACCTGGGGATCTCCTCGTCCTATTTTATCGTCTACCCAAGTTTATACAAATGGAGGAAAGAGTCTGATGTTTAAGGCACAGCAGGTGTGTAATGTTTACATCATGGAGTTCTTCTCTGTATGTGAAACATCATCAGTCACAGTTCAAGTTCTGGTGCAGTTCAGAGTCCACATCCAGCCAAGTACAGACCGAACACCGAAGTGTTCTTGCTCCACCTCTTTTATCGAGGATGTGTCTGTGGCTGACTTGTGTGGACTTGTGGCAGAATGTGTCCCAGAATGCACTGCACGTGAACCAGCAGCAGTGGTGGAGAGTCTGAGCGTAAAGCTGACAACTTTTTTCTTTTTTCTTTATTCATTCAGTTGTGGTATTTGTTCAGGTGATCAAGTAACGATTAAGATTTCACTTTATTCACATGGCGTCTGCTCTGGCATTTTTGGAGATTTGAGGACTGTCTTGTCTCAGCAGCTCCTGATGTGACCAGATGGTCACCGTCGTCCTGGGAGAAAGTTTTATCTCTGCACTCTGTTGTTGTTGCGTTTAGATTTATCATAAAATTCGGTCTCAGAGTTTAAATCTTATATTTGCTGCTGCTCTTTTGTCTGAGAAGCTGAAATGATTTGTTGGGCAGTCTAACAGCAGTGCTGCCTCTGTGGACTCTGTGCGTTCTTACATGTACAGATCTGCCACCACATCTCAGTAGTAAACAAATAAATATATTTAACTAAAAATAAAGAGAGGCAGTAAGGGCCACATACGTTACAGATTAGATATCAAGTCTGTCTTTCACTACACTCACTGTCAGGTCTGCTCTCTACCTGAAACCGTTAGAGTTGAGATGATTTGGTCACAGTTGAATCAGGTTCAGGTGTTTTGAAGTGTGAGCTGCTGTTTCAAATGTAAACAGTCCTCCTGTCCTCAAGAGTCTGAACTTGGACCTGACTGTACTGAAAACGGCCTCTGGTCTCCCATCCAGGTCTGACCCTGCTGATCCCCTACCTGCTGACCAACAAGAAGAGGTGGAAGGACTGCAAGATCCGCGTCTTCATCGGAGGCAAGATCAACAGGATCGACCACGACCGCCGAGCGTGAGTACTGCTCCTCCTCCTCCTCCTCCTCCTCTTCATCCTCCTCCTCCTCATGCATGTGTCCACTTTCATGTGAGGTTACAGAGGAGATGTTAGATCACTTTTCCTGCCTAACCCTCACCTGCCGGCAGAGAACAGGATGAAGTCTTCTACAGCTCTGCTGCTCTTGTATTAGTATTCATTATGTTCATAGATACTGCTGTTGCTCTGTCCACCATGTTTACAGCCGGTCGTGGAGCCAGGTTCTGTGAGAGCAGCTCGTTAGCAGTGAACACAGAGCAGACATCTGCTTTCCTTTCAGCACCACACTCCTCTGCTCAGCTGCTGCTGACAGCATCACACACACACACTCACACACACACACTACAGATACAGTGTGTTCTGTTGATGTTGTGTTAGCACGTGTTTTACTTGTAAATGATCAGCAAATAAAGTTCTTGCCATTTTTCCAAGTTTTCAGATTTAGTGACTTTGGTTGACGTCTCTGGCACCATATTCAGGACACAGGGCAGGGACTCCACACTGTATAAAATGACTTATTACTCATGACCCCTATTACTCACTTATCTCTACTTGACAAACAAAACCTTTTTATGTTAGTTTAGATTTTAGCAACCATAAATACAAAAACTGACCTGACTTAGTCCTGAAATCATCTTTTCTAGGTAAAACGTATAATAATAATAATAATAATGATGAGCTGAAGAAGTAAAGAACTGTTCTGGTGGTTTTACATGAGTTAAAATTTACAACACTGATGACTAGTTAACAAACTATTCTCAGTTTCTTGAGCTTGTTTATATTAACCTTAGAAATAGCACTTGTACAAAGGCCACAAAGATGCAGCTGAAAGCACTGAAAAATTTTCAGTAAGTGGATCTTGTTCTCAAAATTCTTCCTCTGATTTCCCTCCATGATTCTGTCATTAAGATCAACTTGTCAGAGACTTGAAAGCACCTGAGGACAGGTAATTCTCCTGAGTGACTGTGTCACTGTCATGTGGTCTGTGGTGCATTCAAGGACCCTGAATGATAATTTAACAAGAAGTAAAAGTGAAGTTTCAAATCTCGTAAAATGATTTTTATGGTGTTATGAACTGAGAGTATTGACTGTCTGGAGAGAGAAATGAGAGAAGAATATAAAATGTTGTTGAAAGTGGTCACTAATGTAAATTATACTTTGTGGTTAATAAGTGAAAACAGAAGGAACCCACCAGTGTGGAGGAAGAAGACGCTGATGTTTGGAACAACAACAGATGATGTGAACATGGTCTCTCTGTGTTTGTTCCTCAGAGCCAAAACACTCATTTCCTTGTTATTGTGGGAAGAAGTCTCATTACTTGATTATATAACTCTCTCGATATGAAGACACCATTCCCTTCCACTTTAACTCTCTTCAGAAATGAGTTTCTATGTTTGCTATCTATTATTAAAGGAGAAGTTCAACATGTTTCCTTTCTGTGGATGAGCTGGAGTCAGAAGCTGGTTAGCTTAGCTTAGCATGACAACTGGAAACAGCTAGCTGATATCTCTACAGTTGATGAACATGCTGTGTGTTGTTTATGTGACTGTGAATGAACAGTTATGCCTATTATGTGTGTATGCTTAGTTCTGACAAACACACACCCAGTACCTCTGTCTCCAGCTGTTGCCTGGGTTACCAGATACAGTCGCTATGCTTACTGGGCAAGTCCAACCAAAAATAAAACACGTCAAACTGTCAGCTTTTTTTTCAGGTTAGCTTTTTCCTCTGCCTCCAGTATTTATGCTAAGCTAACTTAACCATATGCTGACTCCAGCTCTGTACATGAGACTGATAAATGAGCCTGTTTCCCAAAATGTTGCACTGCTCCTTTAAAGATGGAACGTTTCAAATATGATCTTTATCTGCATCAACCTGAACCTTCATGACAGAAACAGCACAGAAGCATCTGTCACCCTCTGCTGCTAATACACACGCTCTCTTACACACACACACACACACACACACACACACGCACACACACACACACACACACGCACACACACACACACACACACGCACACACATACACACACACACTTTCTCTCTCTCTTTTCCCCCCACTCTAACTGTCTCTCATTGTCTCCTACAGCTGCCTCCTACTTCCTTTTGTTGGATAAAATTAGCTTGGTGCTAGCAGCCGAGGCTTTTATCTCAGCGTGCACTTTGAAATCCCCTTTGTGTTTGCTGCAAAACTACAGACTGTCCATTTCAACGGATTCAATGTTTCCCTGTCAAACATGCACAGACTCACACAGTATGTCTTCACCAACAGGCAGATTTAATGCTGTGTGTTTTTTGATCTCTGCAGTAATCACAAATTGATCAAATTGATCTTCGTGTGAATAATCTGATATCGACTTTACAGTCTCCTGTGGACGTGTGGGGCTGTAACCTTGTGTGACCAGCCTCCTCGTGCTACGAGATCTGGTCATGCGAGAGACAAAAACATGGCAGACGCAGCTCCTCTGAAGGCAGATGTGAGGCTGTATTTTCTAATTTAAAAACAGTAAAGATGGAGAAGAGCCGGACAAAAGAAAAGTCATGTGCAAGAAGAAGCCGATAGAAGAAGACCCTGTGTGCAGCTGTTCACGCTGTAGCTATACCAGCGTATGTTAGCAAGGCACAGTACTGACTGCTAAACTGTGGGTCATGTCAAATAAAAGTGCATTAATATAACATCTTGTAATGTAAATATTGATATTTATGCCTCTGCACCAGTGACAGTCAGAAATGGAGCCAAATTGTTTTCAGGTTGTCCGTCCGTCAGTCCGGCTCGTTCTCATGGACACGATATCTCAGTAACACCTTGATGGAACTTCTTCAGATTTGGCACAAACATTCATTTGGACTCAGTGATTTACTGATTAGAGGTTAGGTGAAAGGTCAAAGGTCACTGTGACCTCACAAAACAGGTTTTCGGCCATAACTCTATGAATTTAACTCAAATGTCCATAAGGATAAAATGAAGTGATGACATTTTATATCCCAAAGGTCAAAAAAACACACATACAGCAACCAGGAGGAGGTGATTCTTGTTAATAATGCAGCAGATCAGAGGAGAAACGTACAGCTTTACTTCTCTGAGAAGCTCATTCAGTAGGTTGTTGTTGTTGTTACTGAACCAAATCAGGACCTTGTGAATTGGAATTAAATTGATTCAGGAAATCAGGAGCAAAACCCAGGCCCATGCGCTGGCTCCTGTACAGATTCAAACTGTGCTGGTACGAGGAACATGGCAGAGATACAACAGCTGGAACCTGCTATGGTCTAAAGCTCTCCACACCTGACAGATGATGCTTTCAGGCTCTTTCTTTGAAGTTGAGCATAGAGGAAATGACTCTCATACACAGAATGCCACAGTAAACCCTCTCCCACCTGCCCCCGTCCTCCCAGAGACTCCACGATCAAACAGATCTTTAAAGCGGAGTCTTCTGCCTCTCAGGACGACTCGCTGCTCTTATCTCTGTCCTCAGCTCCTGGGATCGAAAATCTCTTCCAGCTGGTTTCCTGTATTTACTTGAAAGCTCTTTGTTTTTGCGCTCTCTGTGCAGGATGGCCACTCTGCTGAGCAAGTTCAGGATAGACTTCTCTGACATCACTGTGCTGGGAGACATAAACACCAAGCCCAAGAAGGAGCAGTAAGTCCTCTTCAATAACCTTCAAACAGCAAAGCTTTTCTACCAGCTCAGTCATGTTTTACCTGTCATTCCTACACATGCTCAACTCAGTCTAATGCACCTTTCTACAGCACTGATTCCATCCCTACAACAGCAGAGTCACTGATTCAGTCCCATTGTGTCTGATTTGTCATTTTTCAAACCGTTGTTAAGCCACTGTCAGTAAAATCTCTCTTCCTGCAGATGTTTCACATTAAAAGCCTGTTAACAGGGAGGGACTAGGACCACTGAGTCAATGGAGGCTTTTAACTTGAAACCAAACTGCAGAAAGTGTTGACTTTCAGTCATGGTAACTTAATAGTGTTAGATAAAGCTGCAAAGTCAAAGCAACTGACTTCGCAGTTGACTGACTTTGTTTAGTGAGAAGAGAAAGTGAGAGCAGCAGAGTAGTAACTATGACATCACTCTGTTGTTGTCAAATCAAATCTATTCATAAAGCACAATGTAAAAAAACAGCAGCAGCCAATCAAAGTGCTGCACAAAGACAAGATCAATAAATGAAATCACAAAATAAAATGTCAGCAGGACACTGTTGTTAAAGGTTATTCACTTAAAGTTACATTATGATTTAAGTTTTATGGAGTTCCACCTTTTTCCGTCCGTCATTATAATCATTAACTACTGTGGTCGATTCAGGATCATAGACCTGGATTCCTCCTTCCTCACTGACCATGTCTCTGTTGCTGTGCAGCGTGACGGCCTTCGAGGAGTTGATCGAGCCGTACCGGCTGAAGGAGGACGACATGGAGCAGGAGGCGGCTGAGAGGCTAAAGAACAGTGAACCGTGGAGGATCACAGACAACGAGCTGGAGCTGTACCGCGCCAAGGTCAGCACCTCCTACTCACTCTGTCTCACTGTAACTCACTGTATCAGTCTGTTTTAACTTCACCAGTTTGAACACTGTGTCAGTGCTGAACAAAGGTCCATATGATCACATCTATCAAAGCCTTCGCAGCAGCAGAAAATGTCAGGGGAGTGAATGTGTTTCTGGTTCACTGCAGTCAGAGTGAAACACTGTGAGCTGGTCTGCAGCTCAGTGCTGCGGCAGCTTGTGATAATCATCTGGTAAGTCGATACCTGAGTGTTTGAACCTGTGTTTGTTTGTTTCGTCTTCAGACTAATCGTCAGATCAGACTCAACGAGCTACTGAAGGAGCACTCGAGCACAGCCAACCTCATCGTCATGTAAGCTGCACGTGTGTGTGTGTGTGTGTGTGTATGTGTGCGTGTGTGTGTGTGTTGTTAGTGTAACAGTTTCAGTAACAGTAGTTGTGTTTTACTCTGCTCTGCTGATGTTTCATCTTTACTTGAAATGACCTTCAGTCACCTCAGGACAGGAAGTTCTCAAACAAAAACAACTTGTTGGCTGAAGCTTCTGTTTGAATGGAGGAGTGTTTGAGGGGCTGTTCTTTTGTAGCATCAACATCGCTGCTCCTCTGGTCTGGAGAGTGTTGAGACACGTGAAAAGACAGATGGATTCAAAACTTCCATGTGATCAGAGCTGGATGATGTGACTTCGAATCAATATCATGATTATTTCAAACTTTTACCTGCATTATGATTAATGATCTATCACATTGGTGCTTATCGGTCTTGAGCCGTGCTCTTCATATTCAGCAGTGTGATTGTGACTATTGTGTCATTATCTATGTTGCATTCACCACTGTCTGGCAGTCATGACTGATAAGAACCAATCATGACGTGAGGCAGGAGTCTGCCTCATATATTTAACATTTTGGGAAACTATATTCATCTTATTCCAGTCGGTATCTCAGTCCAAGGAAATTAAAGGCTGGCCCGACTTCATATAGAAAGAACCGGCAAACTGCTCAACATGACACACTTCTATGTATGTTGCTAACGTACGTCGAGACGTAACCAGGAAGTGGATGGGGGGGGGTTTGTAGGGGGGACGGTGTTTGCTTTTCCAATAATGGTTGGAAAATAAAATCAGATTAAGGGCCCGGCTCTACTCTGTAGTGTGGACACCAGGAGCAAACGTGGTAGTGTGTATGTAGCCTGGTATTGGGACAGAGCCAGTCTCTCCAGACATGTTATCATGCTCTTATTTTGTTAACAAACAGGGTTTTATGGAAACATTTATTTCTCCAAATATACAACACATGATTAGTTTTGGGTTCAGTACGTATCAAATGATTTAGATGAAAGCAGCCACACTGACGATCACCCTCTACTCTTCCTCTGTGCAGGAGCCTGCCGCTGGCCAGGAAGGGCGCCGTGTCCAGCGCTCTCTACATGGCCTGGCTGGAGGTGTTGTCTAAGGACCTGCCGCCCATCCTGCTGGTGCGCGGCAACCACCAGAGCGTCCTCACCTTCTACTCTTAAACGCACACGCAGAGGAAAATCAAGTTTTTAAATCTCACATCCCCTGTCTGCCTCTGGGTGCAGACACACACACACACACACACACACACACACACACATACACACACACACATCCATCCCATTTCCAGTCGACACCTCAAGGTGCAGCACATAAACTTCAGAGACGGTTAAAACACACACACAGCCACTGATGGAAATAACGCTGGTTATGTTAGTAAAGATGAAGGAAGAGATATGGGTTGAGATGTGTAAATGCTCTACAAGTAATGGAGGAATGTCAGGGTTGGGTTGGGGTGGGTGAGGGTTGTGACGTTGCCCACTCTGCTCCTTTCTTTCACTTCTTTCCAAGATGTCTGGGTTTTTCTCCTGTAGCTCCAGTTTCTTCTAATTTTACTCAGCAAGAAATTCAGTTTTGTCAAAGTTGATTTCTCTCAGGCTCCAGACCAGTCGTGCACAAAGTTCACGTTGTCGTCCTCATGAATATCTTGATGTCATACTTGTTGAGTTAGTTGGACCAGTCGTTGTGTTTGTGATGCAGCAATAATCACCCTGTTGTTTTCCTTAAGTCCTGAGATAGAACCATGCAGAATGCTTTGCAACACCTTCTAAAGCCTTATGGATGTGCCTTCCAGTTGAATCAGAAGAAATAATCTCTATCCAGATTGACAATAGTACCTATTATATTGGTGGATAATAGTTAGTTTTATTGAGTTTTTAATGTGATTCCTTCATAGTTGGAGCGTTGTGTTAATGCCGGTGGATTGCATGGATTTAATGAAGGGTCTCCACTTGATTGCAGACTTTCTCTGTCGTTTCTACTTTACCCGAATCAACATGTTTATTTTGGGCCATAGCATTTAAATTTTAGTCAAATTTTGGGGTCTTCCTTTTTAGAGCTGGTAAATATTTACACCTCAGCTACTTGATAGAGACACAATTTATCTTTTAGGCACAGCGCCTAAAAAATTGTACATGGGTCTTAAATTTAAGATCTTTTTTTTTTTTTTGGGAACTTAGTTTTTCTCGAGCCTCGTCAGGCGTTAAGCTAACTCTCCCATGTAGCTGCTGATTGACTGAATTACGTGTTTCTTTGTGTTTCTGTGTCTATGTTCTTTCCCTGTGAAGAAATCACTCGACCCAACAAGCTAGTTAAAACCTTGCCTTAATGCTACAACTATTAACAATTGTCACGAGTTCCTTTCCTCTTATAAGCCATACTGGCTGGACGGTTTGTGGGTCAATTCAGACGATAACAATCCAATAGTAACGTGTTAGAAGTGTTTCAGCACAGCGGTCTTCTGTACTGTATATGCATCTCAATTTTCTTCCCATAGTCCAGCTGCAGGGGTCTGTTAGAGCGCTGCCTGCAGGCCTGCGTGTTGCTGGTGAGGTGGTCGGTGGCCTGTGTGGCTGTATGATAGACGCTGGTCTCCCACTCCCACTAAGAGAGAATGAATGACGTGCAGGCTTCCCCCTGGAAGACTTGCTAATAGGAAGAATGTGACATGAGAATGTGTCCAGGCTGAGTAAAGCTTTACCTCTATGCATATGAGCTTGTGTTTCATCAGTACTTGTAATAAAAGTCCGTCGCTCCTTTTCGTGAACGGATCCTCTCCCCTCGGTCCATTTAAAGGGGCACGTCTTTGCTTGAATCATTTCTCTGAACAGCACTGGCACTGTGGCTCCAGTAGAAGCCACATCGATCATTTCACAGTTTGAATCACTGATGTTCTGAACAGCTCAAATGTATTTTCGGATAACCACATAGCTCTGATGTAACTACCCTGATTTAAAAGCTGGTTTCTGCTGTTACTGATCTGCAGCTGCTGCTTTCTGGAGAAGTAAAGTTACGTTTATTTTGAAGGTGTGTTCAGACTGAATGTGTCACTACTGCTTATGAAATCAATGCAAAGATGCAAATGGAGGCAAAGACACATTTGCTTGAGTTTAAATGTTTCGGTATGAAGAAAGATCCTGAGGTTTCATTTCATGAGGAGAAACAAAACAAAAGGAGATGAGTCTCTGTAAAAACTATTGAAACAACAACACGACACAAAGATGAGTGTTCAGTCTGAACACGCCTTGAGTTCACTTTAACTTCCCTCATTAATGTTCTTTTTGCCCTGAGAAATCAAGAGTCCATTTGAACAGTGGACAACCTGAGGGGGTCGGTGTGAGCAGGATGAGGTTTTCCTCCCTGTCCAGTTCAACTGTTAAACTGTTCAGCCTAGAACTGGGGATTATTGATTATCGATCAGAAACTGCCACAAAACTGATGGAATAAAACAAGGTTCTTTTTATTTGTAATCCACATCTTTTCCCTCAGAAACAGTTTTAGCATTTAGCTCGTTACTTTAATGTATCCTGTCTCTTACTGTATGCAACTTCAGAAGAGGAATGTGACACAATGCTTAGGTTAGTTGAATGTACTGTATAATAATGAACACTACCGCTAGGAAGTAGCACACATAGCCTCCTTTTCTTTTGCATTCTCTTGTATATGAACTGTAGTTAGCAGCGTGCTGTGTGTCGGCTTCACTGAGCTGTTAGGATTCACACAGCTGCGTCCCATCACTCTGCACTATGCGTTATGAGTGTGTATATACATTCAGTACATACACGTTAACTATATGCTCACCGGTGTATTGAATATACCCTTAGTAAACTTTTTTAAACCTTGAAGGTGCAGTCAAAGACCATCCCTGGTTCAGATGTAGGAGACAAAAGCGGCCCCCAAAAGACAAAATGTCTTCTTGGACCCGGTCTGGGTTGGACCTGTGGAAAACCTTCCCAAACACACTGCACATTAATAATGTTTCAGTAGAAGAGACCAGAGGAAAAGTAAACCTGATCCAGAATGTGATCCAGAACCTAATCCAGTTAGACCGAATTCAATTTTTTTTAGGACTGGTGAATGTCTGGTAAAATCAAAATCTCTCTACCTCCGCTGCTTTGATTTAAAAATCTGTCGCGCAGCTTTATGAAAGTACAACACTAAATCACTGCAGCAACACTTCCTTCATGTATGTCAGTGCAAGTATTGAATCATTTCCTCTTCGTACAGAGTAGTAAAGTACGTTAACACAGGTCACATGCTGTACTTTATGTCAGACTTGTTTCAAACACCCAGGAGTCAGAGGGAGGTTTTGATGTTTGGGGGCCGCTGGTGTGAACTACCACAAAATCGAGGAGTGTATCTTTAAAGTTGGTTCATTGTTCTGCTGTGAAGCGCTCACCCTCCCTCGCTGTTAGAGAGCAACATTACAAACAAGAACACGGGTTACTCTATATTTGTACATTTAAAGAAAAAACTATATATCTATACACATATAAATGTATCAGTCTGAGCTGGAGGGGATCTCTGTCTTTATTATGTAACTTTCAACAAAACTAAAGATCCTCCTGTCGACATTGTGCAACCAAATAATAGTGTTTGTGTGTATTGTTTTCTTCATTTACGTCCTGATAGATAGTCTCTGAAGCTTGTCTAATAATATACTGTGTTCTCTGAACAAACCAAATGTCACCTTTGCTCATACGTCAGCCGCCACGTCCCGTGACATCCTCTAAACATTGTATGTCATTTTTTTGCCAAAGCCCCTCTACTCTCCAGTCCCCCCCGTCATTGTCGCAGCCATGATGATGGATAACAGTGTAACAAAAACCATAAACTGGTCTTAATATCTCATGGTGGTGGACACCTGGTCCACACTGCAACTTCAACTAACCTGTAAATAAACTTTGTAGTCTAATGACATAAATTAAGGGAGTGGAAAAACTACGTCGAATTTCAATATGGAGAAAGATATTTATTTTAGTTTAGACTCTTCTCCGCTTTTTTTCTGTCTTTAATATTTTGGTTTTAGATGTAAGTTAATTTGCATGTTGATTTTTTTTTTTTTCTTTTGTTGCCTTTTTGATTTTAGCAGATTGTCTCTTTTCTCTTTGAGTCTGTATTTCTATCTTTTTTTCAATGCCTTTTGAAGAAGAGACATCACGACAAAGGCAGATCAAACCTGTTTTCTCCTGCTTTCACTCTTAACGTGGATGGAATCGACCCAGCCGGTTGAAGCAGTAATGTTTTGATACACTGTACTGTTAACAGTTACAGATATGCTTTTTCTAACATTTTAACATTTATGATTACCAATACTTTGTACATCTTTATTGCAATAAATAAAACAAATGAAATCAGTTACATTTGAAGTCTCCTTTTGTGCTCAGTGCAGTGGTTACAATAAGTAGCTACAAAAAACAGTGTGCTCAACAATCAACTACAATTAAGATCCTTTAAAGCAGTGGGTCCCATCCTGGGGGCTGCAGCCATAGACTGTAAATAAAGATGGGCGTAGCCTCCATGACGTCACCCACAGGTTTCTGAGGCTCGGAGTGAGCTGCTTACTGTTTCCGTCTTGGCAGTGTCTGACTCCGCCCCTAACTCCCAGTCCTCCAAGTTCACTGATTGGATAGTTGCATGATTAAGCAGGTGTATAGGTGTTCCTAATAAAATGCTCGGTGAGTGTATACACTTAACATACTGTATATTTACTACACTTTACAGACAGTTTATCATTAATAACAATACAAAAAATAACATAATTTAACAAAAGATGAAAACAAAGTTACATATATTTACAGGGGAGCAGAGCAGCTGCTCTAAATATTTTTTTATTAAAAAAATATGAAATATATGAAGGGGTTGCAGTATAGTTTTCTTTGGGGATAACAACATGATTTTCTTCATTAAATGAAACAATTGACTGGTGATCTGGAGATAACCTTAAAGGTTTCACTGCTCTCACTGGCTGAAAGTTTCAGTCTGGTCAGATGTGTGTGTTGCACCTTAACCACACAGTGATGTCACAGTGTACTGAATGTAACATCACTGCAGGTCAGAGGTTACACCACTAGAGGGCAGCAGAAACTGGACCTCCACTTGGTGTCACGTTACTGTGTAAAGCCACTGGAGCTTTTGTGTGATTATGTCATTGTTCGGGGTCTAAATAGGCATCAAGTGCAAACTGGTCATCTGTCTGTATTTTCAAAACTTGCAAAGCCAGATTTTTAAGCTACTACAGTATTCACCAGGAAAATCTATGACCACTAACAAAGAGGTGAGGTCCTAAGAGTTGTACTATACAACAGCATCCTCCTCCATCAGTTTTTCTTCTGTAGAACCACCACTGGTACTATAATAACAATAAGAACCACACAAACAGAGAAAATGACGGAAAACAGAATTTTACAAAGTCTTTTTCTTTTATGTTTGGCTTCTGTCTTCTTCAGTAAGGAGTCAAATCCTGGTGTGTAGAGGTCCTCGAGCCAGAAGTCCATATCTTTAGGAGTCTTCTCTTCCTCCTGCGTGGAAAATGAAAATACACTGAAACATCACCATGAACAAATGAGCTCTGAGGTTCCTGTGGCCATTAATACCTCTGCTCACTGATATGCATTAGTTTGTAACCTGCCTGTTGCCCTGTGTCTGTCACAGCTGAAGAGACCCAACCCAAAGATGAAATTTGAGGACATTTGTCAAATGAATGGTAAACTTAAAGTCATGATTGTTGTTGATTTAATGGAAAACAAAATTATAGATTTTAATGTAATCAGTGTTCTCTCAATATTCAATGTAATCATATTATTTTTCATTTTAAATATTTTTTATGTAAAATGAAATTATATGATTTTTAATGTAAAAAAAATCTTGTCACTTTTAATTAAAGAAATTATATATAATCAATAATACATATAATTTCCAATGTAAAAATATATATATAATTTTTAATGTTAAAAAAATTTATAAAAAGAATTTCCTATGTTTCCCTTGTTTATATGATAATAACATGGGGGCATCCACAGCAGTGATTGGTCTGGGTAATGTGCAGAGCCTGAAAAAACTTTTCAGATTATAAATCAGAATCACTACTACAATTAAAACAACTTTAAGTTAGTTGAAAGATCTGACTTCATTCAGTTAGTTTTATTTACAACATGAAGTCGTCAAATTGAATATATCAAGTCTGATCATAATCAACCAATAAAATAACCACAACATGTCAGTTTAAACACAACATGGCTGTTAGCCTCAGTCCTGTCAGTGTGGATACAGCCTGGAGAGGAGTGTGTGAGGAGTAGAGGCCCTTCATGAACAGAGGGTGGCAGTGATGCATCACATCACTGTGTCAGATACAAACCATTTAATCACAACAAGCAGAGACACTATTCATTCAGCAGCTGAATAATGACTGAAGGAGTTCAGTTTGCAAACAAGCGAAAAGAGAAAAGGAAAATGGTGAAGAGAAGTTCAACTTTTCTCTTTAAACTGGTTATTTTACTGGTTATTATTACATACTAATAATATCTACTTATTGGACATAGCAGGGACTAGTTGGTAAAAAAGAAAAGAAAAACCTCAGTGTGATGGAGTTAAGGGTTTTCCGTCCAAAACAAGCTGCTTTAACCTGTTTTGTGCAGTTGGATTAGTTTATAGTAATTTGATTAAAACCATGTCGGCAGAATAAAAACTACAGCAGAGACAGAATCCTTCTGCAAGACCGGATCACTGTGTTGTGTTGTGGTGCAAATTTTCACCAAAATCTACAATCAATTAAAATGTCAAAAACCATATGACCTGCAGTGAACCTGGGGCTTTTGGCAATGGCTCCTTATATTAACTGCTTTGCAGAGTGTGAAGGTGGAGTAACACTAATAAACACCAATTAATCCACAGCCTTCCTCCTCTTCCTCCTCCTCTTCCTCCTTCTCTTCCTCTCCCCGCATTACCTTTAAGTAACTCGCCAGGTTGCCGTGGATGGTTTGTGTGTCGTACTCCTTGACAGTCCAGGAGGGCTTGGACTTCTCGTTGTCCACTGGCTCCGTGGATCTCATATCAGAGTACAGAGGGTTCTTCTTGATGTTGGACTTGAAGGTGACTGGAGTGATGTGCTTCTCCAGGTATCTGTCCACAAACACCACAGGACTGCCCTCTGGGGACGGAGGAGAGCTGCTGTCAGGCTTCACCCTCCCCTCCCTCTGTGGAGACAGAGAGGATTTAAAGTCTCACCACATCACCTGTTTGTAGCCTCTCACACTCTCTATAGATAGAGAGGTGATAAAGTACATTTACTGTGGTTCTGTACTTAAGCATGTTTTTCCACTATCTGTTCTTTACTTGAGTATTTTGTTTTTTTTGTAAACTTCTGAATTTGATTCCACTACACTTAAAGACAAAATACTGTGCGTTTGACTCCATTACATTTCTATGAAGTACTCTTACTTTGAAGCAGAGCTATTAGTCATTGGAATGAATTTTATTTTATTTTGAAAATGTGATAGAACATACACTGTGTTCAACACAGGAGAAAAACCAATCCCAGCCAACTCCTCCACTGTCAGTCATGTTTGAACCTGTCAGTGTCCTAATGATGGAGACGTTAGATAAAGATGAGGCAGATTCTTCACCAGAGACCTGATCTGATCTGAAGTCTGTGTTTGACGGTTTTGAAATAAAGAAAGATTCATTTAGTTTAATTCCAGATAAACCTTTAAACAGTAGTTTCTAGTATTTGGCTCATTTTTCCTTTTGTTGATCCAGTTGTTTTTACATCCACGTCTTCAGTCTTTGTCAGTCGGTCGGCCGGTCGGTCGGTCGGTCAGTCGGTCAGTCGGTCGGTCGGTCAGTTGGTAGGTCGGTCAGTCAGTCAGTCAGGTTGTTTTAGGGTCATCAGGCTCTGTAAATGTGGAACAAATCAACAATGTGTTGAAATAAAAATGTACTTTTCAATGCATCACTATTCTAAAATCAAGTGCTCCAGTTCTTTCACTCAAGTAAAAATCTGACTGAACAAATTGATATTAGACACATACATGAAACCTCAATCTGAATTCTTTTGCATCAAATGATGATGACAGAGACCTTTAGACTATATGGACTTTTAAATGTATCACATATTCATAATAGTTTATTCATCATCAAACAAAAATGGACAGATACTCATCAACTGAACCTGGTGAAAAATGACACGTGTATTTATAAAGACATATATTATATTATTCTTTATTACTTTTTGATTTGGTGCACAAATTATCTCCCACCTCACTTTATTTGACTGGACCTGAAGCTCTGAGCTCAAAGCTCCTTCTGTTGTTTCACTACATGATTGTCAATCACACATTAGATCACACTCCTGTCCACCTGTATAACTCACTACATCTACACAGGTCCAGACTGTGATGAAGGTCTCTGCTAGAAGATGATACATATTATAAATGGTGAGGTCTGGGTTGGTCTGTAAGTCAAACAAGAGAAACAAGTCAGAGGATCTCACACAGAGATGAAGACACAGTACGAGGCTGTGGGAGAGTCCGTACCTGGGAGTAGACCCTGTTCTGCCAGTGTCTCTGACTGGACATGACCGCCCCGACCTGGAACATGCCGTGTGTGGCCGGCAGCATCCCGACGTCAAGCTGAAGGAACTTCTCTGGATGGTTGTTGTTGGGCAGAACGGAGATGTCCATTCTGCCTCTGAGTGACTGACTGACTGACTGACTGACTGACTGACTGACTGACTGACTGTTTCACCTGTCTGCTGCCCGCCTGGATGGACATGCTCACTACAACCTGCAAGCTCAGGAATAATTTATGAGGAGCAAGATATTTATGACCCTGTATCACTTGCAGGTGTGTGTAACCCAACCTGGCCATTAAGAGCCTGCAGCTGAGAACGACAGTGTCAGCAAGAGAGAGAGAGAGAGAGAGAGAGAGAGAGAGAGCGAGAGAGAGAGAGAGAGAGCGAGAGAGAGAGAGAGAGAGCGAGAGAGAGAGAGAGAGAGCGAGAGAGAGAGAGAGAGAGAGAGAGAGAGGGAGGGGGTCACCCGAGTGCTGTGTTATGTAAAACCTGCTGCTGCCTGGAGAGTCTTCTCTGTGCGATGCGGGACTCAGGCTACAATCCCTGATCTCTAACCTCACGTTTGCTGTGCTGTGGTGGAGCCTGAGGATGACCCCTGACCTTTCTGCTAGTTCTGTGATCAGGCCACTATTCACTGTTGATCAGCATTTTAACTCATGATATAGTGAGCTGAATCTGCTGAAAACTAATCACCATATTCTGATGCAGTCTGCTGTTTCCTTCTCCTCTAGTGCCACCATCAGGTCCGAATCTGAACTGATACGCGAGAAAAACCAAAACTGAAATGACACATATGTTTCAGACCTTCAGCCTTTCCCATGCTAATCTCTTCTTTAACTTCTACAACAGATTGCATTTATAATTTGTCATCTCATTGTCTGTTGGTTGTATATTTGAATGAATATTTAGATGCATTTAAATACACATTCTGATTGTTGTCCATATAAATACAGACATGAATGTAATATAATATATTTAAATCACTGAAATTTTGTATCTCTGTTATTAATATTTCTTTTTGTGATATATCTTATTTTGTAGACCTGGATCTCATCTGGATGAAGCATTGCAGTTAGAACCACAATCCATGAATCAGCAACTAACCCTTTAATAGGAATAAATATCCAAATATCCAACCTTTGTACTGACATTATTACGTTTTAGAGGGATAAAATGACTTTATCACAACCTGACAAACCCAGATTTGTTTTTAATGTTTTATAACTTCATTATAGGTATTAAATGATTATTAACCCTTAAGTTACAACTCGTAACCCCTTTGTAACGTGGCATTTTAATAACATAATAACATAAACATTTTCAGTGTAAGTGATTTACAATAATTACCAGCTAATTATTTTCCCAATTAATCAAGTAAACATTTGATCTATAAATGGTTTGGTAGAAAGCAGGGATTATAAACACACTCAGCTGGCTCCGTTTATTAGGTACAACTAACTAATGCAGTCTAAATCCACCTCAAGGTTATACTGTCATATATGATGGTTACATTAACCTGAACCTAACCTCAGCTACTCTAACCTGCTCAACCTGACTAAAACCTGATCCTAGACCTGATCCTAAACCCACCATTTACTAATCTGCCTGATCCCAAATGTCACTTCCTGATGAGAGCGTGAATGTGCACAACAGATTGAAATATGTTCCTCTCAGGCAGGAAGATGAAGACGGAGGCAATCACAGCGAGCGAGAGGGAGTAAGGGAGGGAGAGAGAGAGAGAGAGAAAGGAGGGAGGGAGAGGTGGGGGGAGGGAGGGCGGTTGCGGCCACATAGATGTGGATGGTGCAGCGGGGTTGCGCCATCGTTGGATTGCTCCAACGATGTAACGAAAGGGAGGAGGACGTTAACGCGGATATTTCACTTTCACCTTCTGCACATGTCCGATGTCGTCATTGGGAAACCACCGTCCTCGACAGAACCATGGATGAGCTGAGGCTGCAGCTCCGGGCTGATGCGGTAAGACGTGGAGCTTTTGATTTGCAGCACCGTGTTGTCGTGCTCTGCGCGCCGCGGCTCTGCGGGGACACACACATCAGATGATGCGTTTTACTACCACAACCCGCTCCGCGTCGTGTTGTGCTGGCTCCCCTCCTCATATATGTTTGATTTGACATCACTGCGACGGTCATATACGTTCCACACGGTGGGGATCGCGCAGATTTTCGGATGTGTGCACTTATTAAATTCGTTTAGCCATTTAGCAAAGCGTGTGGTTTTAGTTGTGAGCTTGTATGATGAAGCACGGAGGGTTGCCGCGGGTTGTGTGTCCCCTTCATTAGACTCCTGAAGTCATTTCCCTGCTGGCTGATGTTGGACTAACGTGTTCCCATCCTGAACACTGACATCATCCTCATCAGGATTCTGGCTCCAGGCAGCAGCTCTTCATGCAGCTGCAGCAGCAGCAGCAGCAGCAGCAGTCAGGAGACTCAGCACTACGCAGCGTCAATGCGCCTGTTCGGACTTGATGCTTTACTCTGCGACCAATGTTAATTTCATTTGGAATAAGGCAGGTCCTCAGCACTGCGCTGTTGCAGGGTTACACAGGTTGCATGGGCTGTTCTGGTTTTGTCATGAGCACACCGGCAGAGTAGCTTAGCCAGATGTTGCAGAGCTCTATAGAGGCCACGGTCTGTGTGCAGATACATCCACAGATATTATATCCAGCCACAGCAGCCAGTTTTACTATTTCTTCCCAATCTTCATTTCCATGCATCACTTCCCACTTGTATAATTTTTGGAACAATTTTGAGCATTTCCTATGTATTTGTCCACAGGCCTGAGGACCATACTGATGATTTATCCAGCTGACTAATTATTAAGCTACTGACAAATGTCCATGGGAAACAGTCACAGTCTTCAATTTTTAAAGAGACAATCAGCAAACTTTCACACAGAAGCTGGAACACACGTTTGGTATTTTTATTATCAAAAGATAATGTAAAAGTATTTTCCGCCCCAGGTAGATGTAACATTAGTCATGAATGAATTTCCAGCCAATTACGCACCAGTTTATCAAGTGATCATTTCAGCACTGTCTTTGTATAATTCATTCAATAAGTGATATCAGCAGAGAGAGGTTCACAGTCAGCCTGCAGCGTCCAGGTGGCCTGGATACTGTTAGTCTCTGAAGACACTGTAGTGATGGTGGAAACTGCAGCAGAGGCCAAACCCAACACAAACCCAGTGCCTACAAACATACCAAAGAGGGATGAGTGAGTGAATGAGGTGATTCATTTAAGACTAATGATGAAGATACACTGAACGTGGTGCCATGCAAAGTTTATCCTTAATTATCTTATTATAAACTATATATATAAACTATCCACCATTAAATTGTGAGATAGCAGACACCAAAGACTGACTGGTGAAGCTAAAAACATGAGGGGAGTTCTCAAGTCAAAAATCGTAACTTTGTGCAAACGAAGGCAAAAAGGCAAATCTCCATGACGGCCACAGATTTTCATTTTAAAAACCCATTGCTTTTCCTACGTTTCCTCCTGCCATCCACATGACTCTGGAGTTTTCAAGCCCTGAAAACTGAGACTTCCAAAAACTCTGCTGGACCTGTTTTAATTTGAAAACTCTGGGGTTGTGTTTTATTTTGAAAACTCTAAGGTTGTGTTGTAGTCTGGAGAGGTGAAAACTGAGTCCTCTGGAAATGATGATGTAGACACCCACGGTCTCTCCTGATTGGCTCTCATCAGCCTGGACTATCAGTGGTGAATACAACATGATAATGAATCACAGTGTCTCTGACCTTGTTGTCTTTGCTAGCAGCTGTTGTTCACATACATTCTTCAGTTTAACGCTACAACTGTCTTTGCTGTTCCTTGTTCAGAGGATTTTGTGCAACTAATCAACTGCAGAGTAGTTAATCTGCTTCCCGTTTAATGGTCCTGTATGTGTGTTTTTCAGGTGTGTGTTGGACATCATTGTCGTTTTAAAATGCCATTTTAAAATGAAAATGTAGTAGTGTGGACGCAGCCTTGGATCCCTCATTTGTATGTCCTCAGTGTCACACACACAAAATTAAGTACTAGATTCACCAACTTTTCAGACCCACCTTTTTAAAAAAAAACAGCATTAGCGATTTTGGGACAAACCTTAACTACTTCTGTAGATAAGAATCGCCAGCACGAGGTCGGGCTTTCCCTCCACAGGCACACCTCTCTATGCCTGGCTTTGAAGTGACTGTTGGTTAACATGTAGTCTTAATGGGCTGCGTTTCAGTCACTGTTTCATACTTTCTGTTGTCTGACAACGGAAACAGAAAAACTTGTTAATGAGAAACAGCTTTAATGTGAATTCAGCTGTATTAAAATACTGTATATGTGAGCACAGAGGAGGAGGGAAGAGAACAGCTAAAGAGCTGAAACCCCCTGAAACCACTAGGCTGAAGGCAGATATGACGTCATGAATATGCTATTTAGCGCATTACTTCATATAGTGACATTTAGCAACAACCTCAACTACATGCTCAATTTTGCACATTGAAGATACACAGTCCAGCCATATACTAGGTTTTAAGTGTGTCTTATTGCCAACAGCAAATCTATTTATCTATCTATCTATTTGAGCAGAATACTCATATCAGGATGCTTACATGTTCACAACAACACATATTGACCTTGAGTCATTGAGCAACCTGGCAGCAGATCTTCTATGCTAACCAATCAGGGAAGGCCAAAGTTAAAGTTATGGGTTTGCAGCTATTAACACTCACACTCACACTTCTGGACTACTATTCCTCTTGCACTGATTCTACTATTAGCTGCTGAAAGATGTTGCTATGGATGACTCACAGGTTAGCAAGCTCCCTATTCCTACATTATTTGAGACAGTGAACACAACAACAATGTAGGTGAGGGGCTGGGAGCCGGGAGAGGGAGGGGTTGGAGGAGTGTAGTGGTTTCAAGTAGAGTCTCATGCTAGCGCTGGTTTGATTTCCAGAACTTTCATATCGTAGCTTTGCCTAGGTATAATTTTTACTATGGTCACCATTTTAGTTTAGAGTATTAGCAAGCTAACATTTAACATTTCCTAACAAGCACTACACACAAATTGGACTGTCATTAGTTTTGCAGGTATTTGTTGATAAAGCAAAGTATTGAACAAATTGAAAATTGTGGAACGGGTGAAGCTGTATGGAAGCTACGTGAGCCACCATTTGAGCACCAACGACCTGTGGCCACATTTCGTAAATATGCACCCAAATGAGCAACTATACAAGTAGTTGTGTCTCTCGTTGTGTTGGTTTGCACACAATTAGATTTTTTTATGGATTAAATCAATTTTGACAGTGCTGCCCTGCAGCTAGGTGGCATAATAACACAATAGTCCAAAAATAGCAACCACCCATACGTCATTGCTGTACCAGTAGATTAAACCAAGCTACCAGTGACTGAATTGACTCTCAGCATAATCTGTTGTCTCACATATGAGCATGTATGCATGCACACTGGTCTCCTGATTTAAGCTGTCTGATCAGTCAGATGTCTGTACATGTGTCTTTGACCCTTTCTCAGTCATCTCAGAAGCTGAGGATTATTAATACCAATTTATTATCATATCATACTGAGACTTATTTCATAGATCATACAAGTCCCTCCCTGTTAAACTGTTGGCCGTCCCACATTTATAACACAGGGACCACCCACAAGTGAGATGGCACTGGACAGTATGCAGCATTCAAGAGAAAGCAAAACCACGTTTTCATCTAAAAAGGCCTCTAACAAATAAAGAGATGAGACCAGAGCACAGGTTGACTATTCACGAGGACTACCATCAAAACGTCCATTTCAAAGTTTTTACCGGCTACGTCAGTGTCATTTGTGTGGCCGGTCCCAGTGGATAAATCCAAGGCTGAATTTCTCTCCCAGTCTGACCGTGGAGCCAATACTGGTCTGGTTTTACCGAGAGGAGAACCCAACGAGCTGCTAAAGGGACCAGCTTGACCTAGAACTGGTTTTTCTTCTCCTCCATGTGTCAGTAACTTGATGGTTCATAACGTTACATCTGTTTTCATTAGTGGAAGCTACATGATAACGTTAGCTAACTTGCTGTTACTGATACTATGACATTGTTTGGCAAATGTTGCTATTGCTAGCTGGCTAATTGTCTCAGTGGAGCATATCATGGCAATGTTAGCGTGGGCTGATGGTTGTGGTTAATTTTAGTTTGTTGGCTCTCATGTCAAAGGGTAACTTCATTCAGCTGAGCTTCTTGTGTGTTTAGTGGAGGCTTTCACAGGCTTTGTAACACCTTGCTGGCTGAGAAGGTTAAGGGAGGAGAGGGGGAGCTAAGGCCAACGAACCATTCGTTGTGGTCTGAGATGCTGGTGCGACCTCTAGTGGCAGTGATGATCATTTACAGAATCTTTAACCATAACTTAACCATAATTCAGTTGCTGCGCAGATCTTGTAGAAAAAATAAATAATTAAAAAAACCTTGATTTACAGAATCATGCAACATTAAAAATTAATTTTTGATCATGAGGTTGGAGGCATATAGCAAACACATCTCCTACACAACACATATCCATATATAGAGCTGAAGTCTCAGCCATGGGCTATATTAGTGACACATGGGTCCATGGTGCTATAAGTAGCTGATGTGTGAATCTCATCTGCAGCAGAGATTCTTTTAGCATCATGGGACATTTTTTTACAGGGCATAATATGTGAGCAACAAATTGAAGGACTGATGTGGTAGAGAACACAGGCCGACCAATATGCTGCTGAGGCATGATGTGTCTTGGGGCTACTAAACTACAGTGGCAGATTTATCCCCAATATGGCCACTACATCAGGAGCATCGAAGAGACTCAAGAGACAATCCTGCAAATGGATACGGGAAATGGCGGAAACAGCATTTATAGAGCTGAAGAGTCAGCTAGCCCGCTCAAATGTAATGGCATACTTTAGTCAAGAGGCTCAGACATGTGATACTAGAGGCTACTCCAGTGGAATTAGGAACAATGGCCAAGAGATGGAGCACTGCCTTCATCTGGTCATGTGAGAAATTTAATGTAACAGAGATGATATACAATATATAGAGAATATGAAACACTATCCAGTATTTACAATAGGCCAAGTAACCAGGCATCGAGTCATTTATTTAAAAGGATGTTTCACCCAAATTAGATTAAAATACATTTTGTCACTACTCTACCACACCTAGTTGTATCTAGACACGTTGATTGTTTTGGTTTTATTTGCCCAGGTTTCTAATATATAGCCTCAACCCTAATGCAATGGAAGTAAAAGGAATTTCATTTGTCTCACAGAACGGAACAAGAGCATTCAAAAACATCTCTTTCAAGATACCTCAGTCCTGCTCACAGATTTCACTATGTTTTCACTGGAGCTACTTTTCACTATAGTAATAGACCCTCTGTTTCTGGGAAGAGATGTTTCTGTTGAAGTGTGTAACTTTAATTTTTCATTGCTATGAACAGCACAAATGGTGTTTTAGACTTGTTGTGCCTCCGCCTTGTCTGTTGCCAGGAGGCATATGTTTTCAAGTATTCTGTTCGTCCATCTGTCCCATTCTTTTGAACGCAATATCTTGGGAACACCTTTAGGGAATTTCTTAAAATTTGGCACAAATGTCCAGTTGCGCTCAAGGATGAACCAATGGTGGTAAAAGGTCACTGTGACCTCATAAAACACGTTTTTCGCTTCTTGAATGTGATATCTCAAAACTACCTGGAGGGAATTTCTTCAGATTTGGCTCAAACATTAGCAAAGATGGACGTAGCGTCTGTGACGTCAACCACAGGTTTCTGAATAGCGATTTTGACTATCTTGGCCCTAACTCCCAGCTAATCCAAAAATGGGCAAAGAGGAGCATGTGTGGAGCCGTGACTTTGGTTCATTCTGGTTTGTGGCAAGCATATTCTCACCCACCTGTCACTCAAAGTGGCACGCCCTTAATTCTAAATAACTTTAAGTCTTAATAAAATGTAAATAGGTGAGTTATATAAACAGTTGCCATGAAGGAGGAAATTAGCTCTAGAGACCAAAACTGTTCTTGTACCAGGCTGTAAACATGTTTATTTCTGCTGTAAAGTTGGACATTTTAACATGGAAGTCTATGGAGACTCTAGTGGTCATTAGAGGAACTGCAGCTTTTGGTTCTTCAGTGTTGGCTTCATTTTTTAGCCCCGGACATTGCTGCTTGGGACTCAAAGACGAACTGATTAGATTTTGGTTCTTGTTCGATATATCATGAATGCCTAGAGGGAATTTTATTACATCTGGAGCAAACTTTCACTAAAGTATGAACTGATTAGAATTTTATTGTCAAAGGTCAAAGGTCAAGGTCACTGTGACATCATAATGTTCTGCAAAAAATTCTTCTGGCCATTATTCAACGCTGTAACTCAGGAAGGGGAAATTGTGACCCCAGGTTGGTGGAGGCAAACAACCTCGAGGTGGATGTTCTAGTTTTGTAAGAAGCTGAATTTGAACAACTGATGGTAGGTACACAAAATGTGTAGCGGATTTTTGTTTTTATTCTTGTAATGTGTTTTTGGTTGTCCGTTAGTTAATAGCGCCCCTTTTTGGGGTTGTAATGTCATGGTGATGTCTGAGAGGAAACACTGACTTTGATTTTGTTCCTTGGCCTGTTGCAACAATTTGCGACTAAAGATGCCACCTCCTAAAGTATGACACAAAAGTAATATTAACTGTGACAAAAATTTTGAGTAGTGGATAAATAACCCCTTTGCCTTTGTGCTGTATCTTTGGTTTACTTGTACACAGCAATGTCACCGGTATGACATGTATTGTATGTTGTAATGTGAAGAGATTCAGTATGATCCCCACCAGCAACTAAAACCTCTAGTTCTTTAAAATAATATATATGGCCACGCTACAACCAAAACAAACCAAACTGTCGGCCAGCTTCCTGTTTAAATTACAGGGATAATAATCACAGCACAATAGTGATTTGTTGACTAACGTCAGAATGGTTAAGATTTAAGGCTGAAGACCAAACTTACACTCTACTGGTCCATTGCTAAAGATGGTTGAATAACAGCACAGTTTCATCCTCTCAGGCTTGAAAGACTTAATTATTTAACCCTCAACTAACAGCTTCTTCACTGCAGGGTTATGGGTCACAGAGCACAAAAAAAGCATCACTCATTGAGTGACTTATAATGGAGCTTCCTACCCATTCTTAGCATGTTGCTAAGTATCACTGCCTTTGTATAGTGTATAGATGCTTACCAGTTGTATGAGCAGGAGAGAGGGAGAATGACATGTAACCTAATTTGTGATACAAGCAACACAGTGGAAGACTGGCATCTATTTTCTTCTGTCCTCTGACCTTGCTATGTACTGTCTCTGACATACATTATCTGACACCTTCCTGCAAGCATTGTGTTGTCTTGGTACATCTTACTACACACATTATATCTTAACACACCTCACTGTAAACATTTTCTAATCTAAGAAAAGTAAGTCCATGGAAGCAAAGCAAATCATAAGACGGTTCTTAAACATTAAGGTTTAAAATATGACATAGCTTTCATTAAGAAAAACTCTAAATGGCTAAAAAAAAAAACAATTTTTAGCCATTACTCAAGACTTCACACATGAATTGTGACAAAATTTCAGTCAAATTGTTTATTATTTTCTATGACTCTGGATAAACTGCTATGTAACCTGAAAGTAGTCTGAGTACTGGAGGGATATGACCATGAGGAGATAATTCTAGTTTTTAGATGTATATTGCTCTCCAGCACTGAGTGGTATACACTTAGCTGTTTTTAGTAGGAGATCCAGATGAGAAAGATTAAGATGCAGTGTTAGCGGTCTCTCTGAAGCACTTGTGACACATCATTTCTCATTATGTGTCTGTACTGGCACCATCATCCACCACATCACCACAGTGGCTTCCTGCAGTATTAAGGAATCTGGGAAGATTCAAAAAGATCAGATAAGAACAGTTTTCAGAGTGAGTGACAGACAGGACTACAGAGCACTGGTGATAAAGACTGAGTTAATGAAATTAGCTGGGGAGCAAAAAAACAGCTGCCGAGCCAGGATTAACTATTTCTCTTACACCCTTGTAAGAGAAATAGTGATGTATGGGAAAGACAGAGGGATAGAGATTGTGGTACATTTTGCAAATCATGGCTGGTTTTGGATAAAAAAGTAGCATCAAACTTCATTCCTTTACTCACCAACATCTGTTTCCAGAGGTGGAAACAAACACCAATGTTAACGCTTGTCTCTATCACATTTTTTCTTCTATTTGAATTCAGCACACTAACCAGCTACTCTCAGCACTTCCCGAACTCAGTGTAGCCAATCTGCCCTGAAGACATAGCACTGCTCAGAGGGCCTATTGTATTATAAAGACAACAATGGCTGAAGCTTTAGTCAAGCCACAATCACCACCACCTGCTCTTGACAAGAAACCACGTGCAACAGCAGAGAAAACGTTAAACCTTTGAACCATTAAAGGATAAGTTCACCATTTTTTCACATCAGTCACAATAGTCAGGTGCTACAAAATGGCTCAATGTGAAAGAAATAAAACGTCAGAGAGAGAGACAGAGGAAGAGAGCGAGAGAGGACAAGATGGAGAGGGATAGATGTGGATGTGAGGGATGAGCAGCCCGGTTGAGCAGGTTGCACGGCCCACTGTTGTTCTGTGTGGCCATCATCTCATGATCTGATTCTGGTAGTGTGGCATGTGCTGTACGTGATGGTGTGACTCCAATGTGGACCAGTCTGAGTCAAAAGTCCTGGCACAATTTTTATTCCCTCTCTGCCCCAGTCAGGTGCCCATACAGTACCAACAGCGAAAGAGGCTTTTCTTCTGTAATCATTCCTCCTATTCATACTGGACAAAGATCCCTTCTCAGTGAGATAGGCTACACTATCCTCATTCCAATATATTCCAGAGTTACAAGTACAAGTTATTTTTTTACAGTTGCTAACATGCATTTTACTTCTTCTGAAGTCGTCACACAGTCAGAGCAACAGAAATCAATGTGGACTAAACTGCATTCTGCTTTGCCTTTGAGTGTGGCCATTCAAAACAACTATCAACACATTTGCCTTTAGCATTTCATACAAATTAGGTAGAAACATACCAAATCCTTTATGGCCGATGATCGCCTGTTTCATGTCTATATAAAATCTAAAAAATCACACAACAAAAATGTCAACTTCTGCTTTACTTTGCTTTCCCCAACTATACTGAGAACAGCCCCTGACCCTGAAACCATATCAGAGGAATATACTGTACCCATGCCACTACAGCCACTGCAATTCCCCAAATCCCTACTTCATTAAAGGTGGCACATACAGTATACAGCTGTGGAACAGAGATCCCCTCCTTTAAAACTCCAGTATATCATGGTATAAATGTGTATTGTAGTAGCCTATGGGTGAATCAGTGTGTAGTGTTGCATGTTGATGTAGGGGGAGGGTGAGTCTAGAGAGGATGAATTAGTTCTGCCCGGGGAGTCAGACATTTTCTAGGGTGTTCAGTGCCAATGGTGCAGTGTTGCAGTGCAGTCCATAGAAAATACCCACAACTCACCATAAAAGCCACTGCTCACTATGCTCACTGACCATGAGTAACACCACTGCACTTCCACTGGATGAGTGACGTCCATTACACTGGACAGTCATTCACTTTCTCTTGAGCGAGATCAGTTTGAGGCATTAACCAGCTCTTTATACTGTAGTGTCTCTATGTTACTGATCGAAGGAATCACCCACCTTATGTGACCTTGTATGGAAACTACATTGGTATCAGTATTAAGATTCTTACTATGATGGAGTATTAGGGCCACATTGAGGGAAAAAAATCAGAAAATTTGAGAAAAAAGACAAAATATAATGTGAATAAAGTCATAATTTTGGGAATAAAATCATGATATTTAAAGAAAAAATGCTAATATGAGAATAAAGTCGTAATTTTACAAGGAAAAAAACATAATATTATAAGAATAAAATCATAATTTTAGGTTCCATGTTGTTTTAGAGGGGAAATATCAGAAGCTTTAAAATGAGGAACATGGAGCATCCTGTGAAGTTCTACTTTAGCAGAGGTTTCACAAATAAGGAGAAACTTCATCTTCTGGCTCATCACCATCATCATCATCATCATCATCATCATCATCATCATCAGGACATTGAAAAGATTGTGAAGAAACTGAGTCTATTCTATTGTCAGACAGATAAACAGCAGCTGCTAGAAGCAGCTCAGACTGATACTGACTGTCCTTTCACCTCTTTGATTGGTTGATGTAATATTCCTAAAAATGATGTTTTTTTTTCTCTTGAAATTTTCACATTTTTAACTCTCGTAATATTACGACTTTATTCTCATTTCTTTTTTTTCTTCAATGTGGCACTAATACTCGGCCTTTCTCTTACAGTCAGTGATGTAATGTGAACACCCTCTAAAGTTTCCCTGTGAACACGAGAGCCAACAAAAAACAATCCAGCCACAAGCATTAGCTGATGCTAGCATTGCCATGATATGCTCCACAGCAATGCTAACAGTTAGCCAGCTAGCATGCAATATTTGCCAAACAAATTCGTAATATTGGTAACATCAACATAGCTAATATTAGCATGCAACTGTAGCTGTCACTAATGAAAACAGACATGTAACATTATGAACCATCAAGTTACTGACACATGGAGGAGAAGAAAAACCAGTTCTGAGTCCAGCTAAACCCTGTAGCAGCTCATAGGGTTCACCTATCTGTAAAACCAGACCAGTTTTGGCTCCACAATTGGACTGGGAAAGAAATTCAGTCTTGGATTGATCCACTGGGACCAGCCGTACGAATGACACTGATGGAGCTGATAAAGACTTTAATAACTTTATGGATGTTTTGACAGTCCACCGGCTGACCGGGATTTGAGCCGGTAGTTTCCATGGCCAGTCCACCTGTGCTCTGGTCTCAAAAACAAAGAACAGAGAAACTCAAATTACAACACACACAGAGGGATTGTGAGTTTGTTCTCTGCTCAGGCCCGGATTAAGAAATGCAGAGGCCCCTGAGCACAAAGTCTTGGGTTAGGGTTAGGCTTTCTTTTCTTTCTTTTCCAGGCTTTTCTTTTTTCTTTTCAGACATAGCACAGGGCATATATGGAATAGTTCTATTTCATTGCAGAGAGCACCACAATCGATAAGGACAGCATGACCATCTTCGTCGATTGCCCCCCCACAACGCTGGGTCAGACACCTAGTAAATCCACTGTGAGCTGCTGCTGCTGCTGCTGCTGCTACAGCTAGCCTCAGGTTGTGGTGCACTGCTAACAGTAGCCTCCTCTGGTCCCAGGTTAGCTTGCACATCATCTTCCACAACTTCTTCATCCTGATTCTCCCTCTCCTCTTTTTCTCTTTTTAACTTGTATTTAAAACAACCATTTCTATTACTTTCATTCATTTTGAGCTAGCTTACTACTTCTTCCACGGTCCGGTCCGTTCAGCACTGGGTCATTTGAAGACAGTGGCGTAGGGGTGGGGCGAGTTGTTACCATGGTTTCCACACTTGCACTTGACCAATTACGTATATCATTCTGTTTAGGTTAAAAAACATATCAGTGTGCTTTTTATTGGTTATACATGGTGTCATTATCTGAAATTTAAAGAGAAAAAAAAGAAAGAACTTTTTTTTCTTCCCCAAACTGCTCGCTCAGGCCCCAAGTGCGTGTGGGCCCCTGGGCCAGTGCCCATAATGCCCATTGGATAATCCAGCTCAGCTCAGGATGCCATTACTCCACTATATCTTCACATAGAGAATAGTTGTTTGCTGCTATATTATTGTTTAAAAACGCATTTATATAACCTTTGAGGTCACAACACTTTCAGTTGGTAAACTTACATTCAGCTTTTTGATTTCTTTTACATTTTTTGTGGTGTTGCAGTTTAAGTTTTATACTTTTTTTCCTGTCCTCTTCTGAGTTTATAAAGTGTTTGACTGAACACATTTACATTCATTAAAATAGTGAGCAGAGTTGAAAGCTAGTTTTGAATTGGATCCATTTCCTATATATATATATATACACTGCACATGTGTGCTGGCTGTTTACAGTACAGTGGAGCAGAGCAACACTTGTAGTTTTTGTCTTCATTACATTTGAATATGACCTTTATGAACTGTTTTTGCACTCTGACAACTGCACTCTTTTAAAAGGGCATTTACAAATGTGCACTTGAGTGCAGTTGGAAGAGGATTTTAGGAAGACATCATCCATGTCAACACCACAGTCAGTCTCCATCTGCTCCGGTCTGAGCGTCTGCTCGACCAGTTGCTCAATCTGGGTCAGCTCCTTCTCTCACGGGTTAGAGCAGCTTGTATTTTTCATTATTATGTAAGCAGTCTTTTCATTTCTGCATCTTTTTAATCCTACTTTTTTAATTTCTTGCATTTGTCTGACAGACATTCCTATAAATACAGATTATGGTTTTACAAACAGATGCCCAAATACATTTTGTTGAAGTAAAAAGCATTAATGAACATCTTGACTTTTTACTTTATTCATGAATTTTTCTAGATCAGAATCATCAGGACTTCTCTCAGAAGTTGCTGATCGTCAACAGATTCCACCACTGCATCTACCTGTCACTTTTCAATTACAGCCTTAAATCAAGTCATGCATTTACTGTGATCAGAAGCAGGAAACAGCAGGTTTTAGTCAAGTCATTGACGGTTCGTGAGTAATTGAATTAAATTTGCCATGCTGTGTGTGGTACTGCCAAGTCTTGAACTGAGGCATATTCAGCCACTCTGGATCCCGTCCAGAGCCTCTGTGCTGGCTGCTTCCTGATGGCCTGTCTACAAGATGCAGAAAAATCTAAATGAAGTTCCTTTCCCTGAGAGATCTGCTGCTCTGACCTGCCCTGCTTCCACATCTCTCATCATGTGTTTGCTGTCAATCTCACCTGTTGCTTCTGCCCTCGCTGGCTCTCCCACAGCAGCATGTTGGCTGTTGTCCTCCTCCTCCTCCCCCACATCTCTCTCCTCATTAGCTGCAGCTCTCCCCTCCTGACCCCCTCTTGCTGCTTCAGCTGTGGTTAAAGCCTGGACATATCCTAAACAAATGACATGGATCCAATATCACACTAGTGGGACTGCTCAGCTTTCCCACGTGTGTTTTCTTAAATTTCTAGGTTCTCTGTTTCACTAATATCTCTGGTGCAGACTGAGACTTTACGCTTCCTCAGGATGAGTGTGTATTAACTTAAAGCTAGCCTTACTAGCTTGGCTCCTCACTGCTGATAACCTATCTGAAAAGCTGGGTCATTGGGAGATTGACAGTGTTGTGTTCATAACAGATTAATTTATACAACTCTGTCTACTAGTGTGTTTTATTACAACTAAACTGCAAAAACAAACACATACAAAGCACATGACTGTCACACCGGAGACCAGGTTCACATCCAGAGTCCCATCTGTGGTTTAGGCAACAACAGATCTTTGGTTAAGATCAGTGGAAGATGGTGGTGTTGGTTATATGTAAATAAACAGGTTTTGTCTGAAATCACTGTGACCTGTTTCTGTAGTAAACCAGACCAGGGTCTGTCCCTAACCTGAACCAGGAGCTGTGAGTCTGAAGAGAACCAGAAAACATACAGATGATTTGGTGGAAAACAAACACGTTGTCTATGAACATTGTACTAATATGTATTCTGCTAATTATGTAAATTAACAACAAATCCTCATTATGTGAATCTGGTCACAATTACATTTCCTACAAAACATGTTTGCTGTAATTGCTTGGAGACAAGGTTCACGTAATAAGAGTTAACTTGAATGAATCCATTTTGGACAGTCCATAATACTGACCATTTGTTAACTGTGGATAGAAAACAGCTCTCTGTCTACTCTAACCTTCTTTGTGATCACTCATTTTAAATGTTAGTAACAACTCTTCCAACCTGAACAACCACACAGATCGTTTCTTTCAGCACTGATACGACTCAGCAGTGTCTCCTGAAATAGCGCCCCTAGTGCTCCTACAGCAGCGTGCATATTCCGGACCTCGGTTGTCATGGTTACCATAATAAACACGCAACTGTACTGTGAGTGGTGTACCGATCATTGCTGCAGTTACTATAATAACGGTCATGCCTTGGTTAGGTTCAGGGTTAGGGTTGTGGTTTGGGTTAAGACACGTTATACTACGTCACCGCACTTTTCCCTTTGCTTCTGTCATAATTACTACGACCTAGCAACAAAATGTAACCATAGGTCATAAAACCCTGCTGCACAACAACCTATTGGCTCGTTTTTTACAGGAGGACAGTCTCGTACTGTACTGTGGTACTTAAATAACCTGGATTATTTTCACATGTAAACACAATTTTCAAAATCAGCTGGTTCAGGGTGGATGTAGTGTAGAATGATGTTGCTGTAGCAGAGCTGAAGAAAATAACGAATTGGGACTTTTCTTGGACTTGTCTTATTACACTTGACATATTGAGTCTTGACTGCCTTAGGACTGGATTGACTTGGAGATGTGAATGGTGAGGAGACTGAACCTCATATTAATAAATATTAGAAAATGACATCATCATTTTGGAGCAGTGCCAAAGTGGCATGAATAGCTGTAGCCTGACCTGAATGACTAACTGCTCATCTACCAGTCTGTGTTCTTCGATTCATCCTCTGTTTACAGTTAGTCATTTGAATTTCACTGATTCTCTTACAACTGAACAGATACAGTGAAACTGTGCTAGAAATGATTTCCATAGAACTCTACTAACTCTAGCTGTAGAGTTATATGTGATTCCTGAGGAACGAAAAATTATATTATATAATGCCACAAAATCATTCTGTTTATTTATCACTTTCTGACACTGACACAACAACACATCATCTTGTCTTCAATAAGGTGTGTGATTTAATTCATGAAGCCATCAGGTGCTCAATCATAAGTAAGAGATGCCTGGATTTTGCTAGCTGTGATTCAGTGGATGTAAACAGTGTAGTTTACTATCTTTCTACTTGAGGGTCAATTTAACCTAAACCATGGTAAAAGTTTGTGCTAGGGAATGCATTAAGTAAATGAGCTGTCCCCGCAGTGATACAGAAACAAACATGTATGTGTGTGTGTTTGTACTTCTATGTTTGTGAGGACCAGTTTGAGTTATAGATCTTACAGAGTGAAGATATTTTGATGTTATCAGTTATGAATTTGTTTTTCATGCTCCGCTCTCTAACTGTATTTTTGTATATCAAATTGAAATGTCCAGATACCACAGGGGTTAGGGTTAGGTGCGAGAATATGTCGGATGTTAGCTTCCTCAGAAATTAACTTTTGAAAAGTCATCATGGAGCAGAACAATTTGACTGAATGTCAGATGATGATATGAGACACGCTTGATACATTTGATAACGTGTGCATCTGATGATGTCTGATAACTGAAACCAGTAACCTATAACTTTCTTAACATTATTTTGGTGTGGAAATAGCCTCAAATCTCTCTCATTGTAGTCTAGAGAATAACTCATCAAGACCCATATTCTATTACGTTTAGTGAGAGATTTAATAAATACAAGTGTGATATGATGATATGATATTGAAGTAGACGAAGCCCTGGGGTCAGGCATTTAGTTGTGATGGTTAATGTGAGGGTAAGGGGCTGGGGAATGCATTATGTCAATGAGTGTCCTCAAAAAAACAGAAGTACAAGTTTGTTTGTGTGTATGTGTGTGTGTGTGTGTGTGTGTGTGTGTGTGTGTGTGTGTGTGTGTGTGTCCTAATTTAGCAAATTTGCATTGCCCTGAATGTGACAAGAGACAGTTTTATGCACGCCTGCTGTTTCCATCTAATGAATAAACAGTGAATACTAAGTACAAATCAGGATGTCATGTGAATGCAGTGTGTAAACAGCTTTCAGTGCTGTCTGTAGACTTACATCATAAGAAAACACTGATACTTTATTATCATTATAATGTGTATTGCATCTCTGCACACTCATGATGCATGGGGGTCCCACTTTCACTAATAAGCTCTATTACACTAATAGTGGTAAAAAAAATTAAAAAAAAGATTACCATGACGTTTCCTTGATTTTTAGTGTAAAGTTGTGGGTCTGTTACTACACTGACATTGGACTACACAAGTTGAATGGATTACTTCAACACTTCTAAGTATTAAACTAGACAACACAGCCACTGTACTGCTTATTATTAAAAATAACCAGTGCTGAATACAGATTTAGACTCAAGCATTTATATTTGGGTATACTTTTGATGCTATCACCATCACTGAAGACAGCACGAAGTGGAACTCATTAAAAAGAACTTATTTTAAACTTCAAATGAGCAATTACGTCAAACTATATGAAGGATCACAGAATAGTTTGTTCCATTTGTTCAAAACCCTTCAAGCATTACTGGCCCCAGGAGTATTCAGCGTTGTTTGTGGAATGAAGTGAAGAAGCTCTGAAGCTGTGAATGCTTTCAGTGTGGGTCAGTTTTAAGTGAAAATAGATCACATTAGCATTTCATTAATGTTTCTGTATAATCCTGAACACACAGTTAAGGGCTTATTTTCATAATTGAATGTTGGCATCTCTAGATATCACTCAATAACACTGAAGCCCTTTTATGATTTATAACCTGGTGATAGAGTTCCCTGGAAAGCTTTCTACCATTCCTGCACCACCTGAATTTGCCAAAATTAACTTCAGTGCACACTTGTCATTTGTGAGCAATACAGCTGTTTTCTCCACAGCTATGCCTGCCAGTTCTGAATTTTGTTTAATATTTCTGCCAAAATTTAGTCAAGGGACAAAAGCCGGGCCCAGACTACAGGGGTTTTAGACCAGTTTAACCCCAATTCCCCCCTACCAGATTACCTGGTAATGTGAGGGGTTAACGGATCCAATCTTAAACTTTCCAAACTACGTTGCAGACTCATAGGGGCCGCCCCAATGATATCAAACATGGATTTAGGAGTAAAAATCGGGATGATTACAATTATGGTTACTTCAGTCCCGTGCTCAACTCTGACATTAGCTAGCATACTACTGTTGACATATATTAAAATTTCACCTCCAGTTGTCACTGAAGAATATACGTCCAGTGTTGACCATTTTCTCATCCAGACTCGTTTAACCTTCTGCTTTTGTTTTTTCTGACTTCAAAGTATTACTAATGTTATACTAAGTTGTTGTACCACAGTCTCCATTTTGTTTACATCTGCTTACCCTTGACATCACGTGAGATGAGTTCACATGAGGTGGTGCATTGCTCCCTGATAGCCCCCTCTTGTGTGCATATTAGAGATTGGAGAGAAGTTTCTCCTTCTGTGCGTGAACTTGATTGAACTTGATTTCAAAATAATTTTGTAAAACTCCTGTAGTCTGAGCCCGGCTTAACCTGCTAACAAGTATGCCATAGTCAATCATATTTTTTCTCTATGCATAGTTGGTTGAATGTCACTGACTGAAATTTTTGTTATCTCTCCAGGCAACATCAACATTAAAGCAACTTGATGGAGAAAACTAGAGGAGTCCCTTTAAGATGACACGCACAGACCCGCCTGACATAATCGTATCAGCTGTGCATCGAGATATAAAAGTGATTCCCATTTCTTCACACTACAAGTCCTTGCAACCCTCCAAACAATGTGATTCTATAAATTACAGCACACTGGAGGACAGTAAGAGCAAAGTCAATAAGAGGCACTGCCGTACCTTTGACTATAAGTCATTGGAGTACCCAAAATCACACAAATACTCAATGGAGTCCCCATACAGAAAGTCTGATAGGCATGCAGCTAACCCAGATGTTGCCTGGAATGCATTGGGCCGCCAGCAGAGATACCGCTTTTCTGCTCCAGACATTTTTAGCCATAGGTTAACTCCTCAACCAGTGGCTGCTGATATGGCCAGTGAGATCACTGCCCCTGAACAAAAAAGAAGGACAAGGTCAAAAAGTGCCCCTCGGGTCCAGACCAGTCTCACCCCTGTGTCTTTTGAAGGGTCCTCATCTTCCGGGAGGAAGGGGAGGGAGTCCCAAAGGGCTCCAAGAGACTCTCGCTGGCGACCAGAAGTATCACCACGTAGGGAGTCATCCTATGCAGCAACTAGGGCTCACATGCATGAAGTACATCCCATTAAGTTGCAGCCTCAAGTGAGTGACAACAGTAGATATTCACCTCACTTTGCTGCTGATAATTCAGAGGATGGAGGGCTAGATAAACCAGCAACCAGCCCTCATGTCAGGTGTCGGGTGGACATCAAACCTGATGACGGAGCATTGCATCATTCAGGACGGAAACAGACTTCACCTCAAGTGGACATACCATGGCAGAGGCACCACAGTAGGAGTCTGACTGTTCCACGCCATTTCTCCTACTCTAGAACACCAACTCCCACTGACTCTTTAGGTACAGAGAGTCGGCAAACTTATCAATATTCCCGTAGCATGCCAAATAGTTACTTGCAACCAATGGAGATTCCCTTGCAAAGGATGCCTTCATCAAGTGAATACTATGGAAGGGAACGAAGAGCTCATTCTAGTCCTAATGTGCCAACCAAGTTCTTTTATGCAGACGACCCAGGGAGATATGTCACTACTGCTCCTCCTCAACCAAGTTCTTACTTTCATGATGAACGTTACACACCGGGACAAACATATACTCCAAAAGTGCAATATGTGCAAGATCCAAGGACTCGAGTGGTGCAAGCTGTAGCTACAAGACCCTATTATCCTGAGATGGAGCCCTATCCATACCCTGTGCAGACAGGATATCCCAAACCCTATACAGCAACTGAACCAGGGCCGTACATCATACAGACACCTCCAACTAGAATATTTTATGGGGATGATCCCAGGTCTTATCAAATCCAGACTGCTCCGCCAAGGTTTTATTATTCCAGTGATATGTATGCAATGCCACCTGAGCACCATATCCCAGCAAGGGCATATTACACAGAGGGCCGAAGACATGCTAGAGTTATTCAGGCACAAACAGATGACTGGTATGGCTCAGATGCTTCTGGTTATTCCACCAATCCTGCCTCTTATGTATCTCAAGTCACTCCAACCAGAGTCCGGCAAGAGCCTGGCTTAACAACCTGGTATGCCAACCCATGTGTAGAACCTCAAAGAATTGGCACAGATTCTAAATCTTACTCCAGGTCCTGGGACAATATTCTCAACTCTCGTGTAGAGAGAGAACAACCTCTTCCTGTACAGCGGGGTCAGAGCTATGATGATCTTCTTGACTCCAGGAAGCCTGCAGCAGCCACAGGTGACAAACCACAACCAGTGGTAGTCAATCTCTCCAGTTCGCCAAGACGCTATGCAGCCTTATCAATGTCTGATAATTCACTAATTGACAAAAGCCCAACAGAGATGTCAAAGAGCACTGCTAGTAAACTCTGGTTTGTTACCCCTGAGATAACAATAACTGATAATGACATTCGACCAGGGAACCTTAATAAGGCTGAAGGACGGTCTGCTAGTTGGGACATCCTTGACTCCAGAAGTACTGAGGGTCCAGAACTGTCTCATTGTGACTTTGAAACCTCAACCAAAGAGAAGACACATGACAACGCCTCACTACAGCAAAGCTTAGAACAACTTGATGAGCTTCTGGCAGATCTTGTGACTGACTACAAGCCGCCTAGTAGAAGGGCAAGTGAGGACATTCTGGATCAACTAAAGAAGTTAATTGATGAGGAAGAAGCTGTATCTCTGTCCAGAAAGAGCTCAAGGGCAGGTACAGAGGAACCAGCTCCTCTTGACAAGCAACCAACCTCAATAAGAATGAATCCTGATGCTTTTCGAGATATGGATGGAGCTAGTGATGCAATGAAGAGTGCAGATGAGTGCTCCCCAGATCAGAGCCCTGATGAGGACGACACAATGATGTGCTCCAACAACAAATGTCGGAGGACAGAGACCCTATTCAATGCTTGCCTATATTTTAAATCCTGCCACAGCTGCTACACCTACTACTGTTCTCGTAACTGTCGCAGGGAGGACTGGGACATTCATAAAGAAAGCTGCTTATATGGAAGAATTGGCAGCACATGCCGTCACATCATCAAACACTGCCGGGAGACTGTTGAAGTCCACAAAGCCTTCTCCCGTATTGCCAAAGTTGGGTACCTTTCTCGAGGTAGAGGAGTTCTCTTCCTTGGTTTTCCAAACCCTGCGTCATCCAGTAATTTCCTGCAGTATGGCCTGGATAGTCTACTTATGTCTCCTACATACCTGTCCCTTCGAGAGCTTGAAAGCTTCAAGGACAACCTAGGGGAGTATTGTAAGGAGCTGCAGGAAGCTGGCAAAGAGTATGACCCAAACGAATGTTTCATCTTGAATGTATCGATTGCTGTTGGAGACCAACTGCCTGATGGGCCATCACCAAGGAACCAAGCTCCAACTGTCAGAAAATATGCAAAGGTTGCCCTGGCTTCCTTCAGCCCTGAGAGAAAGGTTCAGAAGAAAGAGAGTGACATGGAAACGCTGATCCTCACTCCACCACCAGGAACAGCAGACATCGACAAAGAAGGAGAGGAAGGCAGGAAGGCCAGGGAAATCTGTTTTATCAATATACAACGAGAGTTACGAATTCGAGGGGTTTTCCTACGGCACGAATACCCACAGGTGTATCAGCAGCTCTGTGAGTTTGTGGAAAGTAACAGAAGGTTCACACCCACAACTATTTATCCCATCGATAAGAGGACCGGTAAACAGTTTATGTGCATGATTATGGCTGCCTCTGAGCCCAGGACATTGGACTGGGTAGGCACCCCGCATCTCCTTGATGACATTATTTAAGTGCACCTTTTGTTGTAAATATATATGTATAAAAATACATATATATTGTTACACATATTTATATATCAATCCAATTACAAACATTTGTAGATAAGTATTTTGTTATCAAAATGATATATATTCATGTCTGCTTGGTCAGTATTATTCATTATCAGAATATTTCCTGTCAGGTGCTGAATGACTACAGTACATTATTTATTTTAATGTTTTTAACAAATACATACTTTTTATCCACCACAAGTCATTTATCTGTAACCTGGTCATGTACTGTTACAATACATTCCCTTTGGTTGGGATTCTCTAAGCTGACATGCTGGTTTTCAACTTATTAGCAACTACTGTTTGTTATTTGTAACTCAGCCTCTTTAAATGAGTCCATTTCTGTGCGTACAACATGACTATTTTTCATATACATACTTTAATGGTATACAGTGCATTCAGAAAGTCTTCAGACCCTTTCACTTTTTTCACAATTTGTTATGTTGCAGCTTTATGATACAATTGTTTAACTTCATTTTCCCCTCATCAATTCACACTCAATTCCCCATAATGACAAAGTGAAAACAGAATTTACACTTTACACAAATTTATTAAATTGGAAAAAACTGACATATCACATTGACATAAGTATTCAGACATTTTTTGCAACGACTAAAGCCTTGAGTCTTCTTGGGTCTGATGCAACAAGCTTTGCACATCTGGATTTAGGGATTTTCTGCCATTTCTCTGCAGATCCTCTCAGGCTCTGTCAGGTTGGATGGGGACCGTCAGTGAAAAGACATTTTCAGGTCTCTCCAGATGTTCAATTGGGTTCAAGTCAAGGCTTTGACTGGGCCCCTCAGAGTTGTCCTGAGCCACTCCTGCCATGAGGGACCAGGGGACATATCCAGCTCCAATATACAAAATAATTAAATTTTGACCTCTACTTTTGACACACTCTCTCTCTCTTTGCCCCTCTAATTTCTCAATGCACTGTATCTTTTAGAAAATATGAAAAGTATTTTCTTAACTACATAAATACTTTCTATGCAAAGTTGCTTCATGAGTTAGCACCACTTTCCTGTACAAGGAGTTGTTTCTGTTATTATATTATATTACATTATATTATATTATACACATCTATCTAAAGAAAGTTTTTGTCAAAATTCTGATAAAATGTTGAAACTTTTGGTTGCAACATGAATCCTCATCATAAGAAAATAATGAAAAACTGGAAAAGAGACAGTTCTACTTGAAACGTTATAAAAACAGGCACGAAATCTTCTTGTTGCTTAGGTAGGAGTACCATATTGAAAGATAACATTTTCTTCTTGACTGAGTCTAACGGCACAGTTTCAGAAAGGCTAATTGCAGTAGTTCTGTAATTCTGCTCTGAGGATCTGCTGGAGCCATGTTGGACTTGAAAGGAACCTTCAGAATGGAAATTGAAATGGTGCCAGTTACCAGCCACACAGTAGGTGTTGGCCTGTACTGTTCAGTTTTAAACACTGTGAAAAGTGAGAGTTATCTACTAAAAATCATGCAATTTCCTATAACACTGAAGTTGATGAGTTGTATTTTTAGATATATTTAAAAATAAAAATATATGAATTAGCAGCTGGAGTTATTGTCTTTAGAGCAAGGTTTGCCAGATTTGGCACAGTAGCTATATGGTACATAAATGCTTGAAGACGACATTAGTTGTGTATTTGTGCTGCACTAGGTTTATTATGTGTGATTTATACTGTCCTTTTTGGTTTTAGCAAATCGGAACCATTATATTGCTCATTGGTTGCAGAGGTTTTAGAAAGATTTATCAATGCAACTCAGCCGTGTTGCCTCATTCTTTCTTTACATTTGTTCATTTTGTTTTCGTAGCGTCCTAAATCACAGATTTCCTGCTAGCATACTGATGATGATGAATTTTAGAAACGCAACAGTCTAGCTGGAACATATTGTATGTTTGAAATTATATAAATTATTTAAACTGACCCCATTTGACAAATGACTGAACATATGTGGAAGATGTGACGGAGCATTTGTCAATCAGTCCTCATTACTTAAAAGTCGAATAAGCTGTTTTCTCACAGTCATTAATCATTCTTATCCATTTAAACCTTTTTTTCTTTCGAAATCAGATTTCCTCAAAGTTTTCAAAGTCAAATGAAACTTGAAGCACATACGGTGAGGTCACTGTTTGGCTGACAGGATGTGCTGTACAGAGAAAAGTCGCTGGCTGCATGTGATTCTGTTTTCTATGCTCTGATCTTATTTAACATGACACTGATGATAGTAACTTGCTCGATGAATGGATTTGTGAAAGTGAAAACTACTATGCTGTGTAAGAAAAAACAAATGAATTTTTCATTTTTGTCAGTCGTTCAAATTATAATAACATGTCAAAGGCAATGAAGAAGAGACCTCACTAACATGTCGAGAAAATCCTGTAATCTTGTATTTTTTATACTTTCAACATATGTGTCTCAGTGTGTCTATTTATAAAGCATATCTAATAAATGGAATGGGAACTCTGGGTTCTGTCGTCTGCCTGTTCTTTAGGTGAAGTCTGTGCTTATAAACAGGACAGTGTCACAGGGGAGAGATGTAATGTTTGTAACCTGTTTGGCTTGATGATATAAAATGTAATAATGAAATATGAATATATTAAAATATACAATATATAATATTAAAATATAATTTGTATTTTTAGAAAAAGAATTTGGTAATACTTTATGATTTATTGGTGTAATCATCAAAATTAAATGTTCACAATAAAGAGCAAAACCCATACATGATATATTTTATTATATGCTACACAATAAAATTTATTTGATTCACAATGCAAAGTATAAATCTGATTAATGGGACATTTTGGCAGGTTTTCATTTAAAGCTCTAGAAAAAGTTAGTGAGTAAACTTTGAATTTAGGACATTTCACCACAAAAACATATAAAATACATGGTTTTATTATTCATAGTTTTACCAGCTGAGATACATATATAAACTTCATCCACAAAGCGTTACTAGAGGTTATTAAAGTCAAAAGGCTTCGTCTCCTTGAGACATGAACTTTTTCAGCAAATGTGGTGGAAATCTGCATTTTAGATTATAATGATTTTCATTTTTCTAGAAAAGGATGCCAAAGGTTGGCTTAAGAGTTGGTTAAGGCTATGAGGGCAGTCTCAGCGCCCAGCCCCTCACTGATGTCCCGTGTCCGCTGAACAGTGTCGGTGAAACACCGACTTTACATGTGAAACTGCTTTATTCAGCATTTTTAACGGTTAGAATCAGCTGGTCTGTTTGTTATGGAGAGGAGGAGACCTCTGTGGATAATTCAGCTGCTGGTAAAAACCTGCTGAACCACTGACACTGAAGGAATCAGGAGAAGCTTACGGTAATGGTAGTGAAGAAAACAACTCCCATGATCCCACACTACTATACAATGTCACCAAACACCACAAAATACATACTGTGCATTTAAGGCATGTGGTAGATAAACATGAGGGTTAAAAAGTGCCATGGTGGACAGGGCAGGGTGGACCACTCATCCTCATGATCAGAGGTGTAGATATAGATATAGATATAGATATAGGTATAGATATAGATATAGGGGTAGACATAGATATAGATATAGATGTAGATATAGACATAGATAGAGGTGTAGGTATCGATATAGGTGTAGATATAGATGTAGATATAGGTGTAGACATAGATATAGATATAGGTGTAGATATAGATATAGATATACAGTAGGTGTAGATATAGATATAGGTGTAGACATAGATATAGATATAGTTGTAGATATAGATATAGGTGTAGACATAGATATAGATAGATGTAGATATAGGTGTAGACATAGATATAGATATAGATGTAGATATAGATATAGGTGTAGACATAGATATACTGTAGATATACAGTAGGTGTAGATATAGATATAGGTGTAGACATAGATATAGATGTAGATATAGATATACTATAGGTGTAGATATAGATATAGGTACAGATATAGATATAGGTGTAGACATATATATATATATAGATGTAGATATAGATATATGTGTAGATATAGATATACAGTAGGTGTAGATATAGATATAGTTGTAGATATAGATATAGGTGTAGATATAGACATAGATGTAGATATAGATATACAGTAGGTGTAGATATAGGTATAGGTATAGATATAGGTGCAGATATAGATATAGGTGTAGACATAGATATAGATGTAGATATAGATATACAGTAGGTGTAGATATAGATATAGATATAGGTACAGATATAGGTACAGATATAGAAATAGGTGTAGACATAGATATACAGTAGGTGTAGATATAGATATAGGTGTAGACATAGATATAGATATAGATGTAGATATAGATATAGGTGTAGATATAGATGTAGATATAGATATACAGTAGGTGTAGATATAGATATAGGTACAGATATAGATATAGGTGTAGACATAGATATAGATAGATATAGATGTAGATATAGATATAGGTGTAGACATAGATATAGTAGATATACAGTAAGTGTAGGTATAGATATAGATATATAGTTGTAGATATAGATATAGGTGTAGATATAGATGTAGAGATAGATATACAGTAGGTGAAGATATAGGTATAGATATAGGTACAGATATAGATATAAATGTAGAGATAGATATACAGTAGGTGTAGATATAGGTATAGATATAGGTATAGATATAGGTGTAGACATAGATATACTGTAGATATAGATATAGGTGTAGATATAGATGTAGATATACTGTAGATATAGATATAGGAGTAGATATAGATATAGGTATAGGTGTAGACATAGATATAGATATAGATGTAGATATAGATATAGGTGTAGATATAGATGTAGATATAGATATACAGTAGGTGTAGATATAGATATAGGTACAGATATAGATATAGGTGTAGACATAGATATAGATAGATATAGATGTAGATATAGATATAGGTGTAGACATAGATATAGTAGATATACAGTAAGTGTAGGTATAGATATAGATATATAGTTGTAGATATAGATATAGGTGTAGATATAGATGTAGAGATAGATATACAGTAGGTGAAGATATAGGTATAGATATAGGTACAGATATAGATATAAATGTAGAGATAGATATACAGTAGGTGTAGATATAGGTATAGATATAGGTATAGATATAGGTGTAGACATAGATATACTGTAGATATAGATATAGGTGTAGATATAGATGTAGATATACTGTAGATATAGATATAGGAGTAGATATAGATATAGGTATAGGTGTAGACATAGATATAGATATAGATGTAGATATAGATATAGGTGTAGATATAGATGTAGATATAGATATACAGTAGGTGTAGATATAGATATAGGTACAGATATAGATATAGGTGTAGACATAGATATAGATAGATATAGATGTAGATATAGCTATACAGTAGATATACAGTAGGTGTAGGTATAGATATAGATATATAGTTGTAGATATAGATATAGGTGTAGATATAGATATACAGTAGGTGTAGATATAGATATAGGTATAGATATAGGTACAGATATAGATATAGGTGTAGACATAGATATAGATAGATTTAGCTATAGGTGTAGACATAGATATAGATGTAGATATACTGTAGATATAGATATAGGTGTAGATATAGATGTAGATATACTGTAGATATAGATATAGGAGTAGATATAGATATAGGTATAGGTGTAGACATAGATATAGATATAGATGTAGATATAGATATAGGTGTAGATATAGATGTAGATATAGATATACAGTAGGTGTAGATATAGATATAGGTACAGATATAGATATAGGTGTAGACATAGATATAGATAGATATAGATGTAGATATAGCTATACAGTAGATATACAGTAGGTGTAGGTATAGATATAGATATATAGTTGTAGATATAGATATAGGTATAGGTATAGGTACAGATATAGATATAGGTGTAGACATAGATATAGATAGATTTAGCTATAGGTGTAGACATAGATATAGATGTAGATATACTGTAGATATAGATATAGGTGTAGATATAGATATAGGTATAGGTGTAGACATAGATATAGATATAGATGTAAATATAGATATAGATATAGATAGAGGTGTCAATATAGATAAAGGTATAGATATAGATATAGATATAGATATAGATATAGATATAGATATGCTTTTCTGGCTACATGAAGATTTCCTGTGCCTGTGTTTCAGTGACATAGTGACAATGAAAGTCAAATGCAGATGCCTGTGTAAGCAGTTTGCAAAAAAGTAAAAGACAATCAATAAGTCATCAATAACAAACCAGAACATTCCTGATAGATCAACAGAAATAAAGACAAGACAATTATTGGTTTAGTTTTGCTCTGTCACAGCCCCCCCCCCCCACCCACACCACACCACCACCCCCACCACCGCTTTCGTCTCCCCTCTCTCCCCGCCGCTCTCTCTCTTCTCTTGCGCTCTTCTTCCTCTTCCTTCAGGTACCTCAGGGGGACTTGGTGGAGCCTCGGACTCTCAGGATGAGATGAACCTCCCTGTCACTGTGACCTCCATCAGTCCTACATCCCAACATGCACCACCTTCGATTTCACAATCATTCAATAACTCATCGAACTCACTCAGGGATTTGTTACAGCTGTGTGTGTGTGCATGCGTGCGTGCGTGCGTGCATGCGTGTGCATGCGTGCGTGTGTGTGCTGGCTGGGTATCAAGCTGCTCGGCTCAGCATCTTTTGTGGCTGCTGGCAGTCTGACAGAGTGCAGCACATTAGTGCACTGTAGTTCATTCAAGAGAGCAGCTCAACTGTAGCCACAGTCAATACCAGTGCTCTGAGAACCCAGCAGAGAGTGTGTGTGTGTTCACACAGAATGTAGGCCATGTGAGTGAGGAATCTAAAGCAAAGGGGGAGGTAGACTGGGCCTCAGTTTCCTTTAGAACACTGCTGTACTGCGAATGATTTATAAAAATTTTCACTGGTTGAATGGACACGACTATAGAATTTGATAATCAACTTGTACAGTTAAATCTCAGCCTGGACAGTCTCAGCCCGAGTCGTCCTCTATGTTTGTGTTTAACTGACCAGTAACCAGTGGTGGTCTTGTGAGGGAAGACTGTTGTCTGTCAGGACCAGCCTAGGGAAGCAGTGCATCATGGAGCCACAAAACCTCACAAGGAGGTGGTCAGTGAAGTGTAAGTGCTGCTTGTTTTTTGTTAGAACAACAACATGAGCAGAGACTTCCTGGAGTCTTGTAGGTCATTTGCCACTATAACTCCCCTTGAAACTACAAATTGTCACATTTACATTTCTGTTTTTGTACACATTAAACAACTGAGACTCAAGTTCTAATCTGTAACTTTTCCACATTAAAATCTCTAAAAACAACTGGACCTGTGTTCTATATGTTGTTGAGTTGTGTTCTTACATCATCTCAAATGTGTCCATCAATTCTCAAACCAGAGGAATCTGTGATTTTAATCATGGTAACATTTCATTGGTCACCTGTCAATTACATCATATCCTCTATGATCATGTGTCAGTGTGTTTGTCTGACAGAAGCTCAACATTGACTTTTATCTAGTTTTAAGCCACATACACTTTTTCCACCTTGGTGGTTTTCAGCTCTATATTTGACCCAGATGAAGGATTTTAGTCGTCGGACGTCTGGATCTGAAGTTATCAGAGAAACAAGCTGAGGAAATGTTAGACAGCTCAGCTCCCAGCTGCTGGAGACGTCCTGTCCTGTGTCACTGAAGAGCGTCGCTGAAGCTCTGAGTTTTAAAGTCAAACTGCTTGATTCAGTGTTTGTACTGGCTTTAATCTCCTGGTGTGTTTGTTGTGGAGAGGAGGACACCTCTGTGAAATAATCACATAAATCACATAACTGAATAACTTCAATGTTGTCACACTGTAAATAACCCACATCATAAGGCCAGATACTGTCAGTTTATTTTAATTTAATCATTTTTATAACCTTGTAGCCTATATGTGCAGTTTCACTGAAAATATTTGTTTCTGAGATGTCATTAGAAATCATCCAGGGAATGACACAGGGCCCTTTTAGGGAGGTTTCCTTATGATGTTACATAAACCTGGTTATTAAGCATTCTACTGATTAGAATCACCGGGTCTGTTTGATTCTCTGAATCACTGGCACCGAAGGAATCCGAACTGGGAGGAGCTTATGGTAGTGGTGGTAAATACAACAACTCACGTGATCCCATGCTATTTCATGATGTTACCTAACGCTGTCTTTTCAAGAGATATCAAGGTATAGAATGGTGCTAACATGTCAGGCACCAAAAATGACACATTTTCACCAGCAGGTGACGCTGTAATCAAGGTAAAGACCTTTTGGCCAGTAATTCCCATGATGTACATCACTCATTCGCTAACAATGTTAATCCTGAATCCCTGCCTCATCCCTGCTGAAAAGACTCAGTATGGTGTCTCTGGGTCGAGCTGCTTTAAGGCTGAGTCCGGTACAAAGTTCTACCAATCAGCCAGTGAACCAGTCATCACGATGGGCCAAGAAACCATGGTGGTCCCTGAATACTGGCTCATCATAAGACCTTCATTTGCATAATCCTTCAACTGGGCTTCATTATATAGCATCACCATCTCTCCTTAATAAGCTGGAGGTAAACAGTGGAGCTGTTACACAGACCAGCTGAGGCTCTGCTAAAACGCTGTCATACAACAGTATACACTGTATATAGTGATTCTAGAATCTGTTGGGACCCTCACCAAAAAAATGGCAGGGGCCCCTCTTATCAGTCATATCACTCATCACAATTATGTAATAAATAATCTGACACCAATGTTGCAAATTGTCCATTAGTTGTTTAAGGGGGAGAGAGCTGCATTTAGAGATATTGCTGTGGAGTAAATTCATTCACTCACTCATGGCGACCAGATGGCAGCTTTAAATAACCAGGTTTATGCAACATAAACCTGGTTATTAACCGTTTTTAACACCCTGGATTTATTAGTACTGTTGCATAAATTCATGTTTGACTGATAAATGTGCAACACATTAAGTATATTAGTTTGTATTTGTTAACACTGTAATCTTAATGGATTGAAATGTTACAGTATATGCAATTAAAATATTTTGCCATATATTAGCATATATATATATATATATATATATATGTATATGTATTTTTTGAGTGATTTCAAAGTTTTAATTTCTCACCACTATTAAACATGTTTTCTCCAATGAAAGCATGTCTTCTTTATTTGAAAGCAAGGGAGACTGTGACTGTACTGGAAGTTTTGAAGTCTGGATCTGAACACAGATATGACAGTTCCTCTACACAGCCTGTGCCTTCAGGCCTCAGTGTGCTTCCAACAAAGTGTCAAAACAACAAAGACAAAAGATTCACTCTGAATCCAAATGTCCAGACTTCACTGCACTTAAAGGAGCTATTTGTAAATTTTGCTATTGCTACAAAGCCAGCGTTAGCATTAACTGCTGTTTACTTACCAGAGTTCAGCATCAAACATTCACTTACTCACCAACAGCTGTCTCCAGAGGTGGAGACAAACACCAATGGTAACTCTGGTTTTGATTCTTTTACAATCAGGAGAGACTTCATCCATTCTGAGTCAATGAATAAACTTTATATTGCCATGTGCACTTTCAAATGTGATGTTATCACATTTTTTGTTGTTCATTTTTGTTGTTAAATTATGAACTTCTTGACATTTTTTCTTGACACTTGCCTTTGTAGGTAATAGCACATGTTATTAATGCCAGTTATTCACAGATTAAATCTAATTAGATTCATACATTTTGATTCACTGAGAAGGAAGCAATTGTAGCATTGTTGATTACTGCAATGTAAATAGAAAACCAAATAACATACTGTACATTGATGCTGAGTCATAACTGAGAGAAAGTGCATCCGAGATGTGGATGAAGGCAGTGCATTTCCTCAGAAATGTGCCACTCTGTTTATAAAGCTGCTGCATGCACAGAATCATTGAAGTACTGTGAGAAACATTCACCGTACAGCACAGGTTCAGTGAGTGAACTCTTCCTCAGTCACTTATAGAGCAGATTATGTTTGGTGTTTGATTTGGCCTCCACCTGCTGGCTGCTGTGTGTCCATACAAGAAAATACATTCAAGTAACACTTGGAGAGTTACAAGAGTCTGAGCAGCAGGGAAACACATGGTGTAAAGTAGTGGAACATGAACCCTCAATAACAAAGCTGTTGCTTTGATTTGTTTGGTTCATTAAAAAAAAAAGCGGCATTGACTACGACTGAACATTTACACAAAAAAAAAGGAAAGGATTCTTAAGTTCAGCTGCTGCAAAAATGAGGCGTCATTAGTCCAGATTAGTCAAATCATCAATGTAGTTGGATCCAATCTGAATCCAGTTACAAATAAAATTCCTTTTCAACTTCCGTATCGTAAATCAATAGGCATTAATAATAGGAACTGCAGAAAGAAGTGTAAAATAATATATAAATTAAATTAAATTACAATAAATAAATGATAAATCCATCAATAAATAAAAATGGATTTACAAAAACATCAAAACATCATAAAACACTCATTAGATAAACCATTTATAAATACATTTATTAGTTTATTAATAAATAATAAAACTTTTTAGGCTTTTTAAAAACAGGAATAAATTCCTTGATTCCCTCTATAATTGCGATTTCCTTTTTCCAGCTGCTTTTTAGCTAATCAATTAGCTTAGTCATTTAGCTTCTCCTTTTAGCCTCTCTGTGACACTCTGGACCTTCAGTGCTGGTAAAACCAGGCTAATTAATCCCATTTGACATCTCTCTGATTGGTTGGAAAGCTAACCAGAGGGTCTTAGGAAATGGAAACTGAAGAAGGAATCCAGGTATGTATACTCATTTTTTAAATGCCTTTTCAAATTGTTTTTCAAATTTCAATTCAGTTATTTATTCATGAATTAATAAATCTATTTATGAATGGTTTATTCATTCATTTTTCCAATCCATTTTAAATGTTAAGTATTTAATGATGTTATTAATCGTTCATTTATAAATTCTTTTTACAATTCCTATTTTTAATGCCTATTAAAATATGAAATTATGGAAATGCTTTATTATTTTTCCTGTAACATCTCTGTTCCTCCATACAAGCACAGAGACCCTGCTGTGCTGACAGGGTGCAGGGCTTTAACCACATGTTACCACTGCTCTGTGACTAACTGACTCACTTTGATTTTTGCTGCGAGGGAAGACTGTGTTTGCTCCCTACTGGGGGATTGTGTAATATTAATTCCAGTCATTCTGCATGCATGATGTACTTAATACTTACGGTCCACCATGTTCAGTCAGTCAATCTTGTTAACTGTGTGGCTGACTTAGTGCATGTGACCAGAAGCTAGAGAGAGATCATGATTGAAGAAGTAAAAGAAAGGATTCACTGGCTGTGGACCTTCATGAGTCCAGGTACTTTACCAACCTGGAACCAAATCCAAAATAGAACCGTCTACAGCCTCTTCCAAAGTTACACAGTCTTTTTAATACAAAATTGCATTGTTGTGTGGGAGGGAATACATCCTGGTTGTCACAGAGATGATTCCACGAGAAAACAAACCTTCTGCCAGGACAAGATACACACTCAATCTGACTAAAGCTCAAATGATGTGTTTACTGTCATGTAGCGTTGAGAGTTAGCGTGAAGTACATGTTTACATGATACATGAACACAACATGTAGTATAAACAGAACCATGCTCATATCTGGTGTATCAGAGCCTGAAGTCAGACTGCTGAAGCCTCACGTCAGCTTCACCTGAGCGCACCTGCACAGGCCCTTCATCTTTACATTGTAGGCGCTCTACAAACAGACTGCTTCACAGAGAGTATAGGCAGAGGGAATGAGAACAGCAACCAATAACACTTTCAACATAAACGTGGTGTTACGGCTGCGGTTGAATTGTGGGGTTTTTTTGTTGTATATGTTTTCTTCCATGTGGCTTGAAAGGTGGCATGACGTGTGCACGAGCGAGTGTATGTAAATAGGTGTGTGATTGGTGCGCATAATTGGCGGTTGCAGCTGATTGGGTCCTGTTGGATGTTCACCAGACATAAGGAACCAAGATTGCATCACGTTTTTGTTAGTTACTGTAGGAAGGTTAGCTGATGTACTTTGGTTTTGGTTATGTTCACATTTTGTGTCTAGATAGATTTGTTTTGTTTATTATTTTGGCGTTTGTCCACCCTGAAGCTGGAACACACTCTCCTCCTATTGAAAAACACTTCCTAAATAAACACACCACTTAACAGTCTATTATTTGTGCCTGTGGCTATTTGGGCCTTGAGGAAGATGGGCTATTCATGTCGTGGCCTGGCCACCCCTAGACAGGACCTAACAGTGGTCTGTGATGAACTTGAAAGTATCTCATAGTATCCTTTAAAATACACCATGTGGAGTTTTCTTGTATCTCTCCAATACAGTATCTATTGTGTACTCTGTTCATACATATGGACTCAAACAGTGGAGGTGTGACAAGACGCCATTCACTGATGACTGAAGCTTGAAAATGAGCGGTGACATGATCAAGCTGAGGTTCCCCTCCCATATGTAACTTGAACAAGCTGCTGGTACTTGAAGAAAAGTGATGTGTGAAAACTCAGCCAATGAAACAGTTTGTCATGTGCCACTATGGTTGCACACTTACAACCTTCAAGCTCACGAGCAACAAGAGACTTCTTTCCTCTTTGTACCTGTTTGTGTGTGTGAACACAGCTAACGGATATGTTGAAATCTTTTCCTCCTTTCAAAAACATTTAGTGGATTTTTGGAGTATTTCCAACCCTGCATTGTTCACTTGGACGTCACATTAGCTCACAGCCTTTTACTGGAACACAGTTACATGTTTCGGTGAGATACCAGCAATAAATGATGGTGAGACAAACAGGCAGGAATGTGTGTTGTGTCATGGTAAACATTAGATTCCAAGGCTCTGGAGTTGGCAGAGAAAACCGGGAAGGTTAAAGTTTCTGGTCAGATGAAAGGAGCTATTTGGAAGTTTACTCTGCTGCCGAACTTGGTTTCTAAATAAACCTGAAACCTTGTCAGCACAGAGAGAGAGAGAATTAGCATTAGCACAACCACTAATAATATGTCAGCCACTGCCAGTTACAAGCTAAAAAACAACATAAACAAAATAAAATAAAGGCTCAAACATGTGGCTGAGTCTCTCTGATGTTTCCTCCTCTAACCATCCTGATACTCTCTGCTCTCTCACCTGTACACCTGGAGCAAGCAGGTGGTGGGCGGGGCTCAAGGCCTGATCCACATTTCTCAATCAGGAAGTAAGAGGAGATGAGCTTTAGACCCAGTTTTTATGTGTGAAAACATGTTAAACAACATATGAATCATGGCAGAGGATTTTTACAGCGTTCAAAACATGTCTGGAGAGGAACTTAAAACATCATAAAACATGATTGAGGATTAGTGATAAGATTAAGTTCAGATCAAGTTCAGGAGAAACATATCCTTCACTTTCCCCAGAATTGAGTCCTGAGACTTGGAATCTAATGTCAACCAGTGCTGCATCTTCATCCAAACACAGGTGTTTCTGCCTGTCTCACTCAGCCATGGTGCTTGCTGCTCGCTTTGACCAACCTCAGCTCCACCACGATGCAGGGCCTCACATCAGTGAGTGATGAATGACAGAGTACGGCTATCAGCAGGGACAAAATAAAGACAAAAAAAAGCAGTCAAACGTCTTTTAAGTGACCTCCATGTGTATCCACATGTGTATTTTAATATTCCTATTCGCTGCTGCTGTCTCTTCAAAGCTTTCAAATGAGCATACTGTTTAAAATCCTAAAAATGTGTTGTGATCACACCTGAATCAGCACTGTCAATACACTCGGGTGGCAGTTTATTAGGAACACTTAAAAACTAACACAGTCTGATAAAACAGTCCGGCAATAAATAGTTTTGTTTTAGAGACTTCACTGATCAGTGTCACAAACTACAGCGTCCTGGATAATCATAGTTTAATTAATCTAACCCTCTGAAACCTTCATGAACGTATCAGGTGTTGTATTAGCTTTAGCTATGTGTTCCTAATAATCTTGCAACCGAGTGTAGATAATATAAAGGATTTGCAATCTGGATTTAAGGCAGAAGCGTATTGATGTGTTGTTTAATAATCCAGACTGGGCTGTTTCATCATTATTATTATTACTTGATTTCCTGAATGTAAAATGTTTATGTACAGAACATTAAAATGCAGAGGGCTTCTCTTTATGCTGAGTTAAATCTGTTAAAGATAAAGGACAGAAGCAAAGATGAAGCTTTGATTTGTTGTCAATGTGTTGAAGCTGTACAGATCCATCCATGAGGACGGAGCTTAAATTCAGAGGCAGTGAATAAACAAAAAGCTGAAACTGATGGCAACATGACACAAAAACTCTGTCCCGCAAGTCTCTTTCTTTGTGAGAACAGTGCGCTTGTTTTTGCTTGTGCTCTGTCTTTGCTAGCAGAGTTTCGGAGGCGTCCACCTCACTCGGCTGAACAGAGACACGTCTGCTTTATCTTCTGCCCGTCGCTCTCCTGCTCTCATCTCCTCTGACGTCACCGTCCTGTCAGTCTCCACCTCTGTTTCGCCTGACGTCGTCTGTGTATGAGACTCAGACCAGGCCTTGTTTTTGTGTCTGTCTGTGCGTGTAGAGACAGACAGGTGGCTGAGCGGCTTCCGTTGGCCGTCTGTCTACTGGCCGGTCTTCTTGTCCTTCTGGAAGCTGAAGCTAGTCCGCCGGCTCAGTTTCCGCTGCTTCTGGGCAAAGTAATCAGCCCGAGAGGAGCTGGCCCGTGACTCCAGGATGTAGTTCACCTGAGAAACAAACAGTTTTATCCATGAAATGGTTTCAAATGTTACTATGATACATTCAGCTTTACATCTGACATCCACAGGCCTTTACCAAAAATACAAAGACGACATATCATCAGAACAACAATGACACTCTTACCTCCGCCCAGGCCAAACAATCGCACATGTCTCTCTAGAATCCAAGTGAATGTTTGTACCAAATTTGAAGGGTTTCCCTTGAGGAATTTTCAAGATATTACATTCTCATGGCCAAAATCATGTTTTGTGATGTCACTGTGACTTTGACCTTTGGCCACCAAAATCTAATCAGTTCGTCCTGGAGTCCTAGGTTGTGTCTGAAATCACTCACTCATTCACTCCTCCCTCCTCACTATCCAGGGCGTTCCATGTCGAGGACTATACTGTGAGCTCATCAGTAAAATGAAAAACACTTTCAGACACTCGGGACATTTTCTCTGCACTGTTTGTAGATATTGCTTGGTTAGTGACCATCGGTTGTACACTACTTTTCACAATGCATTGTGGGATACTATGAGTCCACTATATATAGTATAATAATTGCCACTATGCTATAAATTCCGGCAACTCCCTACATAGTGGTCTATATAGGGAGTAGTGAGTGATTTCGGACACAGCCCAAGTGAATGTTTGTGTCAAATTTGAAGAAATTCCCTCAAGGCATTCCGGAGATAACGCGTTCACAAGGCCAAAACCATGTTTTGTGAGGTCCCCAAGACCTTGACCTTTGACCACCAAAATGTGATCAGTTCATCCTCGAGACCAGGTGAATGTTTGTGCCAAATTTGAAAAAGTTCCCTCGAGGTGTTACTGAGATATCGTGTCCACGAGAATGGGACGGATAGACAACCCAAAAACAACATGACTCTGGCTCTGACTGTCGCCGGCATGGAGGCATAAAAATAAAAGTCGTCTGATAACATGAATGATTTTGGAGATAGGAAAGGTCCAGTACATTTAAACTACACTTCAGTTCTATACTTTAGTCTCTGCTGCCACTCATCTCCTTCACATGTCACTATATGATATTTGATTGAGTACAAACGGAGACAGAGACACCCTGGAACAGACTTGATCCAGACTTCAGTCTAAACTGTTAAACCTTTGACCTAAGAAAAGACAAATAGGAAGAGAACATTCGGACAGAACTCACCTTCAGCACTATCTCATTGACAGTAGCAGCATCAGACTCAAAGTAGAGAGGCTTGTAATCGTGGTTGCTGAGATACGTGAGCTTGAATATTGCGTGGCCTGTAAGACAGAGAGGAGAAATATCACAGAAACTGACAACAGCAGAGGTGTACAGATCACACCTTCTGTCTCTGTCTGCACATCTTCAGTCACGTCTTTGTGTGAACTGAGTCATCATCTCATACTTTCAGAGGAATCATGAATTTACACATCATTTCTCATCTTAGAAAACAGGACATTGTAAAAATTGAAAACAGGAAAACAACTGGATGTATGTAAAAAATAAATTCTTATGGAAAGACAAAATGTTAAAATGTACATGATTGATATTTGCCAACAAGACAGATAAGTGTGATACCACTGTTAGAAGACTGTGAGCCTGTAATAGAGTTCAGAATCAATGTCATCTAATACTGATCAATAAATCAACTTCAGCCCAGACCTCAGAACAGAACAGAAAAAAACATTCATAGAATAAATGAGTTTCTGATTTACAGAATGAACATAATATCCACTTTAAATTCATGTATAATGTATTTTATCTAAGTAACATCTTCATATGAACTTGTTTTATTCGGAATGAGGAACTTCTTAGAGTCTGACCAAACTTATGTTAAATAAAGTGTTTTATGTATCTGGTTTACTTGTCTTATTTTGTTCTAACTTTAAGATAAACATGTAGAGAGAGTCAGAGAGTCAGAGAGAGAGAGAGAGAGAGAGAGAGAGAGAGAGAGAAGAAGAGAGAGAGAGAGAGAGAGAGAGAGAGAGAGAGAGAGAGAGAGAGAGAGAGAGAGAGAGAGAGAGGGCAGGCTGTAAGGAAGCTCTAAGTTAACTGAAAAAGATGTTTTCTATTTATTTTTTTTAATCTTAGGCAGTTTAACTACTGACCTTTATACTTGTTAAGATTTTTCACTGGACTTGAGCTTAAACTTTAATTAAAAACATGAACTAAGGAGGAAACAGAGGTGGTTTCTACTGTGAACATCATGCAGAGACAGTGAGTCACTGTGTCCGTGCTTCACTCACTGGGGCTTCTCTCCTCTACAAGGTCACAGGCACAGAGGTGATCCGAGTCGATGGAGATGGGTTTCTGCCGAATCCAGAACTTAGTGCTGGCCTTCTGATTGGTGACAGGATCGATCTCCACCTTCTCTCCTGAAATGCCTGAAGAAAAAGATATCCGTCAGTTCATGATGAAAAACACATGATGACCCACTAACACACTCATCATCGTTGGAAAACAAATTGAGTAGAAACAGAGGTTTATGTTTTAAATTTGACCATGGACAAATATAATTGCTGCATCACCTGATATCTTTATCCCACTCTGACACTGAGCTCTCAGGATGTCTGTCAGTGAAAATGTCTGAACAACTATTGGATGAGTTGTCATGAAATTTGGTCCAAACATTCATCTCCCTCTCACGATGAACAGTAGTAACTTAGGTGATTCTCTTACTGTTATGTTCATTTGGTCAAATTTTTAATTTGTCTAATACTTTGTTTTTTATACCTGCTGAACATCAGCATGTTAGCATTTAGCAGAGTTCTTAGCACCGTAAAGCTCTTTATAATCTTGTATGTGCAGCCTGCCGATGTGTCATGCACTTGTACATTCCTTGAAAAGCCAAGAGTAACTGTTTGATTGTTTTAAATCCTTTTAAATGGCAGTAAACAGCATGTGAAGATCCCTGAAAAAGTGGGACTCGACAGAACGGGGACACCTCAAGCTCCATCACAGCCGCCAGCTGTGACAGCTGTGTTCACATCATAGAAAATCTCTCTATTTGTGTTGGGTGAACTTCCATGATCTGAATTTGTGAAAAGATATTAAAGCAGCAGAACTGTGAACTAAATAGCCAGACACAGGACACACTCCTCTACACACACCAACACACATGGCTGCTGGTGTATGAAGATTTGTTGTTGGTCAGTCACACGGTTGAATGTGAGGAATAAAGAGATATGATAAATCAAGGTGTCAATCAAAAGGCAGCATCCGTCTCCTACTAGGTCTGCTCGATTATGGTAAAAATCATAATCACGATTATTTTGATCAATATTGAGATCACGATTATTCAGCACAACTTCTCATTAACTTTGGAAAAGAACATAAAAAATGATTTCAAAGCAAAAAGCGCTGTGTCTATGTAATTATTCCCTCTATACACAATTTGAGTTAAAGATATCTGAGCATGATGACATAAAAACTTCTGCGTAGGGAAAAGCGAAAATGCATCATAGATAAATGTCTTCATCACAAACAGAGTTGGTGAATGTGAAAGAGAGTTTTTATGCTGCAACAACAAATATGAAATCTGTTTTCCTAATTCCTTCAGTATCGAGAGCGGAACCGATAAAAATTTGTTGTGAAACAGAACGGCACACAATGGCTTTTCACGATTATCTTGTTTTTATAATCGTTGGAGGCCAAAATCATAATTGAAGAAAAAATTCTAATAATTGCACAGCCCTAGTCTCCTACTGGGACTCAAAGTGAGGCACTGGTCCTCATGGAGGTCTGAGACATGATGAAACCTTAGCATTCCTGGCGACCTCACAAGCTACAATAATGACTTCTAAGGCCAAGAGTTGGCATACCATTGCCAAACTGCATTATTTTTAGGTCACAGGTTTTGTAAGAAAAGTCTTATTAAAGGACTAGAACCGTCACTGTGTGGGAGATCAGAGCTGCTGATGTTAATGATGCTAATGTTCATGTTGAATTTGGAGAGGTTTATCTAAAAGATGTTTGTCCAACTCATCCTCGAAGCATTGTGAGTAAGCAGCTGAGCACGGCTGTTATAGGGAACTAAAATCACCTCCTTGTGGTTGTATCTCTCCTCACTCAGACTAGTTTCAGGTTACATCCCTGTTTATCCAGTCATAGAAAATGTGAACCATTTGTATGAAATTTTGTCATAATTGCTGTGTGAAGTCTCAAGTTATGGTGTTTTGTGCAGTCACACTGACCTTGACCTTTGACCACCAAAATCTAATCAGTTTATCCTGAGTCCATTTTTGTACCAAATTTGAATAAATTCCCTCGAGGCGTTACTGAGATATTGTGGCCACGAGAATGGGATGTACGGATGGACGGATGGACGGACTACCTGAAAACAATGAGGAATAAAAACTACAGCCTGACTAGCTCTACCATGCAGTACCTTATTTCTATGTTTGAGTTAGCATGGTATCGTGTATGTAGCCAATGCATTTTAGGAGGCAGAGTTTTCATTTTAAAATGAGTGTAAGAAAAAACAAAACAGTTGTCTGAAGGAGCTCTGGGCGTTAAAATAATATCAATAACAATCGCGATATAACTTTCACAAAAATGTTTGCTATAATTAATTTCAATGCTTAGAGAGCACGAAAAGACATGTAACTGCCAATCTGTCTCAAATCCAGGACCTATTATTTCTGGTATGGAGTGGTAAATCTGCCAATGACAGTTTTACAGTTTTACAAGCTGCAGTAAGAAGTACTTACCTAGCTGGACGTCTGTGGTGAAGCGCAGCTTGTGGATCATACTGATCTTGAAGGACTTGTAGTGGTGACTGCTCAACATGTCTTGGACTGTGGTGATGTCAATAGGTGGGTCTTCCTCTGAACTCTCCTCCCCCCTGGAGCCTGGAGGCAAAAGGGAAAAAAAAGAGAAACATTAAAAACTTGAGTCTTGGAGCGTCGCGTAGCGCAGTGGGTTACGCAGGCGCCCCATATATAAAGGCTACAGTCCTCGCTGGAGCTGGCCCCCGCTGACTCCCGCTTTAGACGGCCCTTTCCTGCGTGTCATTCCCCCTCTCTCTTCCTCCCCTTTTCCTGTCTCTACTGTCCTGTCCATAAAAGGCACAAAAATAATAATAAAAAAAAACAAAAAACTTGAGTCTTGTTTTGGCTCCAGGCATTAAAATACAATCACACTCTACATTCAGGCCTTTGGGATTTTATCTTTATATGACAATGATGCTGTCTTTGTATCACATCTGTTGCATCATTAACACACCCAATCATCCTGAGCCCACAGGCTACACTTGGCTACAGGTGAGCTCTTTGAAACACTGGAGAGAGTGGATGAGTGGACAATGTGAATTTAGAATTTTATGCTGTTGCTGTTGAAATAAAAAAAAGTGTATCCTTTACCAGCAGCTAACAATCCTTTTGTTTGTGCTGTCTACATAAAGACAACATGGACTGCAATAAATATTTTGTGTAGTCCCCTGATTCATTCTTTAGTCCAAACTGTCCTAAGATGTGAAATCAGTGTTTAAACAGTTACATCTATGACCACAGAGTGAAGCTGGTGGAGTGGAGCCAGCTGTGAGTTATTCACTGAGAACATGAGGCAGTTGTGGTGATGGAACGTACTGTTTTCTCGGACAAGGCAGAACTCCAGGGTGCTCTGGGTCTCCAGCGTCAAGTCCAGGTCTACTGCCACGTTTGGCTGCGTCTGCTTCTCCAGACGATACATGGGCCCTGTTGGAGAGAGTCAGACGACAGCAACACACCTCAGCGTTTGGTGAGTTTTGGAGTTGGGTGGAGGACAGCTCTCATTCTTGTTGATGCTGGAGAGCTCCATCCTGAAGGATAAGTGTGTATTTTTTTTTTTTTTTTTACTTCTTTTCAGGTCAGTTTTTGGTCATGAATCTTACTGGTAATAATCGGGCCATACTCATCAGCGGCCGGCAGCAGTAATCTTTTTTCTTTTTCTTTTTTTTTCTTTTTTCTATTTAGGATTTTGTTTGTTTTTTCAACATCTTATCTTGAAAATATGAGTCTAGACTGAAGAGGAGAGCAGGAGATAAAGGAGGGGTTTGGTGCTTTGATGCACAGTGCTGACTCTGCAGATGTGGAGCACTGATGAACGTCCATCATGATACTGTAACTGATGCGGACGTCGTTCTACAAGAGTTTGATGTAACGTTCAGAGGCAGAATGAACTTATAGGCAGGAAAACCCATTTCATTTTATCATCTCGTGTGGTTTGTTGATTGTTTATTGCTGCAGCTTGGTTTGGTCGTGATGTTGAATATTGTTATTAGTATCTTTAGGAGTTAGTCAGACAACTGCTCTTACGATGACGATGCTAAATGAGGGAATCTGTTGCCGACTCTCACTGCACGTTTCTTAGGGATATTCAGTATAGTATATAATAGTATATTGCAGCCTGTTATTTAGCTGCTGTTGTTGGTTGCTCTTTGAAATACATGTGGTAAGATAATCAGAGTTTTATGGTGGTGTTGTGTCATAACTTTAGCGCTAAAATACACTGATCAATCTCTCTCTCTCTCTCTTACTCGCTCACTCGTTCAATAGGTAGACATACTGTATGTGTGTGTAGGAAACCTAAAGGTAGCCTACAATCAGACAGGTGGTTGTTGTGCATACTATGAAATATAATCCTGCCAGCACCAGTGGTACTCATGAACTTAGGCTAAACTGTTGGTTTATTTCCAAACCAGCGTTGCATGTCTGTAAAACTGCCTTCTCAGGAAACAATTCAAATGTCCACTAGCCATAGTCTTTAGAAACAGAAGTAAAGCTGGAATGAAAGAGATGAGGCCAATCTAATCTTGTCTGATGTGTCTTCTGATCAGGAGGAAGAGTATCCACATTAACAATCTGCTGTTACAGCCTCCTCCTGGCTGCATCCCGCCGCCTCCCTCATCTCTTATAAGCAGTGTTTGGCAGTTCTATTTCATATCAAGAAGACATCACACTTCCCTGTGTCTGGTCTGTCTGTAGTGTCACTGTCAGGATAAAGGGAGCGAGCAGTAAATGATACCTGAGCCTTTCTGTGAGCCTTTCCTCTTCTTCAGTGCTTTCTGGAGGATCTCTTTCATGGTTACCTTCAGACTGTCCACAGGGATCAGAGAGAAACCATGAGCAGCGTTTCTACAAGGAAGAAAGCAGACGAAGGTTGAGAATGACTGTGTATTTCCCTCCATCATCCAGACAGACAGAGAGGTGGACCACTGGACCTGGAACAGGACAACTGAAGACTGGCTTCTTTAGTTATGACTGAAGTCAAAAACTGTATGAGCCCGTCATTTCACAGCAGTAACACAATCCGCTGATGTGTTTGTGTTGTGAATATATTTTGTTTATTTATCTACTCTGTTACCTGGACTGGACTGACAGTCACTACAATATTATACTGGGATATTCTGATAAAAACTCTTACTATGTTCACTCCTGGCGTCCACACGACTCCACAGAATTTTTTGAGCGCCTAAAACTGAGACTTTTGCAAAAACTGCCGTTTTAGTTTGAAAACTCTGGGGTTGAGCTGTATCTGGACGGACAGAAACTGAGACCTTTGGAAACAATGACACAAACACCCATGGTCTCTCCTGATTGGCTCGCACCAGCCTCGACTACCAGTGGTCAATACAACACGGATACACGTGTTACTGACCTTGTTGTCTTTGCTAGCAGCTGTTGTTTATGTCTTTATTTTAATGCTACAATTGTCTTTGCTGTTCTGAGCAAGCTCTCTTTTTCAAGGACGCCATCACACACAATATATACGAGAGACAATAATCCATAAGTGTAAAAACTATTTTGAATGGATATGCAATATACAGTGTAATGTATAAAAACAATGAAAGCCACAAATAAAAGCCATGAAACATATAATATAGGACATAGTCCATAAAAGCAATATGACTCAGTTGAAGCACACATTCACACTGCCATGAGTCAGCAAAGATTTAAAAACATTAAAAGGGATTAACTCATCTAATTTGAATCTTTTCCGCGTGTTATTCCATTTGTGTGGAGCATAAAATTTAAAAGCCAATTTCCCAGTCTCAGTGCTAACACACTGATTCTCAAGGACCAAATAGTCTTGGGACCTAGTGCAGTGTGAAGTTGAGCTAAAGCTAATAAGAAATGTCAGGTACCCAGGAAGTTTGCCAATAACTGCAGAGTAGACAATCTGCTTCTTGTTTACACCAACACACCAACGTGTATGGTCATGTGATGTGTGTTTTCAGGTGTGATAGTGTGGACAGAGATCAGAGATGATTTCTGATATGAAGCTAAAACACTCAACTGGACAGAGATGGTTTTGTTTTATAATGAAAATGTAGTCGTGTGGACGTAGCCTTAGAAAATGGGTGAAATAATGATTTTAATAAGGATCCGTCTGATCAAAGAATAATTAAACATCATGATCATGAATCTGAGCAGACAACCAATGCTAGCTTTAGTATTTGACAGTTTATGACACTTATGACGCTACAGACACATTTCAACAGGCAGCAAAGGAGTGTCAGTACACACAGCTCAAAGGCAACACATTCTGCAGTGCAGATGTTGAGCAGCATTGTGCTGTATTCTACAACGGGCCTGGAAACATCAGGATAAACATTTACATATACACCCACATGTTGATTATATGCATGAGTATGTTTCTGACTTACATTCTGACAAACAGTGACTGTCTGGAGGCGAGGCCAGGCGAGGAGTATTTCTCCACCAAGGCCAAAGTGCTGAAACCAAACTTGTGGATTGGCTCATTGGAGTCGAGAGGAGGGAAGTCAGTGTCCACCTCGCCGTCATCCTCTGCGATGTGGAGGCAGTAGGCGTTAACATTCTCACTGTGGAGAGACAGAAGCAGAGTGTGTTACCGAGACTGTCAGTGTAGGAAACTGCTGTTAACACACCTTAACACACTCACTTGAGTTTAGGTTCTCGTCCCTCGCTCGTGTACTGCCAACAGATGAGACCGATGAGGTCGTGGACGCGGGCATTGGCGATGGTTACCACTGTCATGGGATGTAGTTTCTCCTGAGCCACCTGCATTGACAGGTACACGTCGATCTTCTTTGTAGCTGTTGTGCCAATGTGGCCCTGAAAGGTGAAGAGGGAGAGAGCAGAGAAAAATCCTGATTACATAGAATGAAAAAAACTAAAACTAAAACCTTTCACTCTCACTGTTTGAATTTACTTCTTTTCACTTCAAAAAAATCTACAAAATATTTTAAAGTTAGGGTGAAGAGCCAGGAAATGATATGTCAATGAGTGTGCTCATAACTACAAGGTCAGCGTGTGTGTGTGTGTGTGTGTGTGTGCGCGCGTGTGTGTGTGTGTGTATGTAAAATGTATTTACATATGTAAAACAAATAAAATGAAAATCCAGTGTTTAACCTTGTTAACATCCATATGATGTTTTTATATAATACAGACATGATGAGAGAAATAATCATCAACACCGTGACGGAGTGTTTCCACCTTGAACTGCAGTGAACCAATGACAGTCTCATAAACACAGATTCAGACAGTCAGGGTTTCATATGTCACAAACCTCAGGAACCAATCCTGTCAACTTGTGTGGACGGGGGGCGGGGCTAAATAAACCTGACACCTTGTCAGTACAGAGAGAGAGTTAGCATTAGCACAACTACTAACACTGTGTCAGCCACTGCCAGTTACAAGCTAACAAGCCACATAAACAAATAAAAGATGCTAACTATGCTAACCGCTCTGATCCGTCTGCTAGTCTCTGGTTCTGGTCTCAACAGACTCCTCATCTGAGTCTGGATCTGACTGAGGCTCAAACATGTGGCTGAGTCTCTCTGATGTTTCCTCCTCTAACCATCCTGATACTCTCTGCTCTCTCACCTGTCCACCTGGAGCAAGCAGGTGGTGGGCGGGGCTCAATGCCTGATCCACATTTCTCAATCAGGAAGTAAGAGATGAGCTTCAGACCCAGTTTTTATGTGTGAAAACATGTGAAACTAAATATGAATCATAGCAGAGGATTTTTACAGAGTTTAAAACATGGAGAGGAACTTTAATTATTGTTATCATTTGCAGTATTACAATTTGGTAAATGGACAGCACTTATATATCACTTTTCTAGTGTTATCGACCACGCAGAGCTCAAGACGTGCTTGAAAGTCATTTTTATTGACAGAAAACTTCACTCTCATAGTTTCTGAGGTAAAGCTATGAATAAAGGTTTACTGAAGGCAACTAATCCTTAATTCACAGTAACTGTTTTTCATTTCAAAGGTTGTTTCAGTCAAACAGAAAAAACAAAGCAAAATGAATCAATCTGCCTATTTCTACTTCTCATTCATGATACATTTATTTTTAAATGATAAAAAGAAATTGGGTTTAATGTTGAATCACTCACCTTGCCATCAAATTTGGAGTACTCATTGAAGGGGTTGTTGAGCTGCTGGGGACACTGCTCCAGTCGCAGTGAGAGGGTGGATTTGGTGCCTGTCGTCCGTGGCCTGTCTTTATAGTCCCGCTTTTCAAACAGAGACCCCAGATCCTCCACTGCACAGAGAGCGTGAGAGCAGAAACAACATGCAGCAGATACCTGATTATTTTCAGGAACACTGACAACAGTGACAGTTTATTTTGTTCTCAGTGCTGGAACATATCCAGAAAAGGAAGGTTTTCATGCAGAATATTTGATTACAAGCATGTATTTACCAGTCGTGACCAGTTCAACCAAAGACTGGTTTTCTTCTGTTTTTACTTGAATTTTAAAAAGGTAAAATGATCCAAGATCTTTCCTCCAATCCAAAATAAAGATTACAATATGAAAATGATTTGCTGTAGCCAAATTCTTTCCCTGATTTCCCACAGGAACAAAGTGAAAAGTGAACGGTATATTTTTACTACAAAATCAATTGTGATTGATGCTTTGATATTTGGATATTTATGTAAAATTGTAATAAACAGTACCTGATTGGGAGGACGACCTCTCTTTCCACTGAATGTTTTTACATTTGATTTGGTTCTGCCGTTCTTTCCGTAGCCGTTCAAGTCTTTGGGCTGAAAAGAAAAAACAACTTTTAAGTTTCTATCACAAAAACGAGTCAAAATCACTACAAACCTGATGAAATAGAAAAGATCAGCATTACATAAATTGTACTATAAAAATATCAGAACACCTGGCCCGTGAGAGGAATACAAGAACAGCTGAGACAGCTGCAGACACCACCCACATGTAGTTGTTTTCTCATATACTCTGTTTGGAGGACACGTTCCATACCATAGGCAGTAGAACATCATCTTCTTGTTTACGGTACCCAGTGGATCACATGTGCAGATGCTACCCTTGAAGCGTAGTGGCTGAGCGGACTGTCTACGTGGTCATAATAAATTGGTGGGTACATGCATGTCTGCGCCAGAGCCACACATACACCCTCTGATGACGACGTTTAAGTCACGTTGACCCTTGTGGATGCAGACAGTGTAACTTTGGCTTTACAGAAAACCCTTGTTATTAATGACACCGGAGGCCAGTAAGTACCGGGAGAAACAGAAGGAGCAGTCTACACATTTGTCAGCACCAGACCATGTGGTGGTTTGAATGGGAGTAACTAGAGCTGCAGACAAGAGACTGGTGGCGACGTAACAGCGAGTTTAGGGAAGGAATGTCTAGCGGCGACAGTGCAACATCCTGGACTTACCTGCTGGAACACGCATGTGACACGCTCTAAACCCAAATGACAGACACACAGAGTGGAAAAGGAAAAGGATTTTTTGACAGTCCACCAGTCCACCAATGTGGCGGCACACCGGGATTTGTCCTGGTGGATGTGATGGCTAGTCCAACTACACAAAACTGAATTGTGAAATGATTGACTAGAGGCTTTATGTTTTCAGGTTGTCCATCCGTCCATCCATCCGTACCATTCTTCTGAATGAGATCCAAAGGGTCAAAGGTAGGGTATTTTGAGGGTAGAGTGTTTGTGTGTGCATGGTAAGATGTTTTAATAAGAGTCCATGCTATATTATAATAATCCGAGCCGTTCATATGTTGATATTATCAGACTCTGGTTATAAACTAACGTTAGCTAGTGTTGCACACTGTTGGCACAGGAGGGGAACAGAAGAAAGGCATTGAGGCGAGGTGCTTGGGAGCATTAACCTCATATCCTTTGGGTTTTCCTAGAAAATTGGCCCAAAGTCCCTTCGATAGAGATCAGTCAAATGTCTATTATAGGTAAGTCCGGGAAGGTGACGTTTCAATCCATTCACACAGTGGCAATAAAAAGGTGATTAATACATGTAAATTTCTTCTCATTCTTACGTATAATACCTTTAAAGTTTTTATCCCTGTAATCTTACCAGCAGCCCCAGGTTTCTCGTGGCTTTCTTGCTGGAGTCCTGATGAAACAGCCACCACAGGTCAGTTCTCAAGCTCAAGTCTGAAAGTTTCAGGATTGCTGCTGTCTACCCACAACCACAACCACGACCGGCACTCCACCAGACTTAGTACAACATTCAAGGGAGCCAAAAGGAGACGTGTCGTCTACCTTTGGACTCCCTCTATCACCAAAACCACATTTACCTTCCAAATAAAACACCTGAATGTAGCTTAGAATAGATTCAAACTCTTCATTTGATTGAAACTCACTATACTCAGTTTTTACAGCACATCATGTTACACACCCACATCCCAACCTGAACACGCTATATTCATTTCATGACTGATTTGATGATTTCATGGTGATTAGGACACCAAACCTTGAGATTTAAGGGGCTAACACAGGAACGTCTGTACTCTGACAAACATTGTTACTGAAAATAAATAGAAAGATTTAGGATATTTGTCTCTCACATGAAATGTGTTTTGTCTTTGTGCTGGAGAAAAGTGACTCAGATTTTTTTCCAGGGCTTAAACATAATAGTTGTCAAACATTCTGTTTAATGTGGTTGCCTTTTTGGCAACCACCTTCGGTGTGTTGGGAAAAAAAATCCCTGTGTCCCTCCCTTTTAGTGTAGAACTGTCTAACCAGATATTTGAGAGCGCTGCTGCTCAGAGGATAACAGTAAGACCAAAACTGTCACAGCCAAACCCAAATGGAAGCGAAGCAGAAATGTAATCAAAGTTTGGAGGACAACACAGACAAAATGGAAACAACAGATCAAAATAAAAACAGCAGAAATACACACTTGAAGGAAGTAAATTCACATTTCATCTATTCATCATCACTTCATCAGCTCTGAGAGAATTTTATAAATACACTAACTGAGCACTTTATTAGGAACACATGTGCACCTACATATTCATGCTACTATCCAATCAGCCAATGAAGATGCATCAAAAATCCTGCACACAGGTCATGAGCTTCAGTTAATGTTCACATCAATCATCAGAATGAGGAAAAATGTGATCTCAGTGACTTTGACTGTGACAAGATTCTTGGATCTTCACAAACAACTTGGGCTACTCAGAATGGTGCCAACAACAAAAATTCTCCCAAAATGTGCCATCTTCTAATGGCTCCTTCCAGCAGGATAATGCTCCATGTCACAAAGCTAAAGTCATCTAAAACTGGTTTCAGCAACATGTAGGGAAAAATCCTGCTCAACTTGGGGAAATATGAGAGAATATGAATCAGAATTATCCTGCAGCCACCTTAACCACCTTAACAGTGATATAATTAACTTGGAAGTTTGTTTTCTACCTGTTTGTCTGGTTGCACATGTTTCTTAATCCATCTGACCTGGCCGGAGCAACAAATTTTTTTAATAATGAGTAATTTTCCTTTCATTTTTTAAAAATCTTGTGATCCTGTAGGGGCAAGTTAGTGTAAGTGCACTTTACGCTAGAGCTCAGAGCCAAAGGCATGGGGCCGTCATAATGGCTTAGTGGTGTAAGACATATAATGTGTTGTGTCAACATCTCCAGTTAGATTCCAGCTGGGGATCTTTCCTGCATGCAATTCCCTTGCTCCAGCCGCATATTTCTATATCTATGTCTACTGTCAACTATCTAATGAAGTTCATGAGTGAAGCCAAAAAGACGCTTGAGTCCAACTCCTTTGCCATTGCCGCTGACTTACATTTAGTTCTACAAAGTGTCACTTTTCTTCTAAATGACATAATAAACAGAACAACCCAACACAGACTTTACAAACTATATTGGCATTAATCATAATAAACAATTAAGAAAATTCACACAGTGAACTACAATGTAACCCCATGCTTTCCACCCGAGCAGCAACAACCTTCAATAGCACACACAATTTGACTTGAGCCTCACTAAACCACTGGCCCAGATTACACACACAAAACCCCTCCAAACAACAGCAGAACAGGCTTTCTGGCTGCCCCTGCCACGATGACAGGAGGGAGGTGTGCCCATCAGAAAGCCTGCCCTGCTAACCGGCCAGAGCCTGGAAATGAGCCTACCTGTGTTGGAACGCCGCCGAATACCAAAGTCCCAGCTGGAGGTGATGTCCATGGACTGAGAGAGATCACAGGCATGATTGTCCGTCACGCTACTGCCCTCCTCACTTAGGGAGCCTGACCCCGTTGACCCACAGCTGCTGCCGGGCACCAGAGCCAGCTGGCACTTCTCCAGATCCACATCCTGGTCTATTAGTACCATCTCACACATTCCTGTGTCATCACTGGTCACATGAGACTGTCTAATGTGGGCCAGAATAATGGCTGGATTGTCCAAGAAAGCCATTTCCTCTGCTTTATAAAGTTCGGCTTAGAGCTTTGGATGTTTTCTCTTTGTCTCTCGTCTTGCCTGTAAGACAGAGGTACTCTTTCACGTCCTTTTTAGTCTCTCTCTGAGAGTGCTGAAGCAGTAGCTGATGACAAGTGGACAGCAGTCATCTTTTCCATCTCCTTTTTTTGATTATTCTCTCTGATCCAAGGTAGGAAAGGTGTCAGTACCTGTTTGGAGTAAGATAACAGTTATTACATGGTGCAGGCTGAAGCTTAAGGATCGGTTTAAAAAACAAATGTTTTAACTTTTCTAAAGATCATTTAGTGTAGTGGGGAGCAACTTCCTGGTTTAGCATGTTCCAAACATGTAATGGAAAGATTTTTATGCAACTATGAATTTGATTTGATGTTGAAAGAAAGACACAGCGACACAAATCATAGCATCAGTGTTTCTCAAAAAGGACTACCCACTATTGTTTTGGCTAAAATAAATACAAAACACACTAAGTATTCTATCTATAATACAGTTTATTTGTTGCTTAAATCATATAGTCCCAAAAAACAGAAGTAAAGCAGAGCCTGATAACACCGCCAATCAACAGTCAAATCAATTATGCGATTTTGTTATTGTCATAACACTGACTGCTTGAACAGGGTGTTAGCCATCACTGGACACTTGTATTTAACAGTAAACAAATGGCCTCTCCTCTAAATAGTTAAGTTTCACTGTTCTGAGTATTTACACTGTGGACAAAAGGCTGTTGATAATTTAAACAAAGTGATGAGAGCTGTGACGAAGGACATAACAACCCCATCCCCCGGTGTGGCATTAGCCTGGCTGAGATAACTGAGTTAGCATATCAAATGCAGAATTCTCTAGCGTCTACAGCGTTAGAACGTCATCTAATGTTAACAAACAAACGTCAGATTAACCGCAGCATACTGTTACAATCATATCACATAGTTCACACTGTGTGCGAGGTCTTATTTCATGTTTAAAAGCCAGTTTCTGCAAAGAGCTTCTTTGACTGACGCTAACTGCAGCTAATGCTAAGCTGCAATGTGGTGTCAAGTTTGCTTTGTCACTTGGTACAAACCATTGAATGTTGACAGTTTCATGATCAGCGTCTCTCAAACAAGAAGTGGCTCATATTTGGTCTTAAATACCTTCATCCTACAACCCAGTTAGGTAGTGATGATTCCCAGTAGCTAGTTTGACGTTAGCTGATGTAGCTATTGTGTTTGCTAGCTATTCTGAACCTAGCTAACTGGCTAACTTAAAAGTCCTGCACTTTAGCTAAGTCGGCGTTCACTTGGTAGAAGTAGCAGCAAAGCATAGAACTGGTATTCACACTATAAAAAATTAACCACCAATGTCGGTCCAAATTGCATTGTGTGTATCTAGTTAGCTCATAAGCTGGTTTAGGCTAAATTCACTAAAGCTTTCTTTGGTTAGCTGTTACCATAGCCTCCCAGAGTAGTTAGTTCATGACGGCGTCCCACCTTTAGAGGTCCCACACGAAAAGATGTCCACACTGCTTCATTTTATCCATGCATACTCCCAGTAATGACAATAACTCTATTCATTAGTAATAATGCAACATAGCAAGATCATCTGTGCTCTGCCTTGCAGTGGTAGTTCAGTTTCACTTCCGCTTTCATTCCTTCAAAGTAAAAGACAGCGACTATTCCGATTTAGTTTTAGCGCAAAAACATGTAATTAATCAACAAAATGCCTCCAGACCCTGTATTCTTGCCATACTTTTTTTTGCATTTGTCTCTTCATGATTGTTTTACCTTCAGCTTTACTCAACATTATTTACATGTTTACTGTTTGTTATTTGAGTGATAGCCAGTATATCAACATCCTCTTTTCCTTCTACTTCTACATGGGCAGGAACCCAAACGAAGGACACCATCAGACCCTTGTTGTGCAGTCTGTATGTTAAAGGGTGGATTTCAAAAAGAGGATTTTGTGTATACATGATTTTACAGATTTAATGCTTGTGAGTGCTGCCCAACTATCAGAGTAGCTACAAGGTCAACTGCATACTGACAGGTGATCTGTGGTTCTTTTCTTAATTGCTACCTTGACCAGTTCAGGGAAAACTACAGGTCCTCTACCTCCAGTCTCAGGGTCTTTTGAAACAACACTAACTTATCAACAAAGTGCTGCTAAATGTTATTTTGTGCTATGCTCCTAGCAGGTACCTGTTCGGACTTCCTCCTCAGTTGTTGCTGTATATTTAAATCTAGTCATAGCATCACAAATAACCAGGTAGGAATAGCTGAAGAAAGACTGTTGGACTTCACTGTGTGTTACTTATGGTGTAATAAGTACATCATATCAGAGCTTTTGAAACGTGCATCTTCAAACGCTTAATTTTAGAAAAATGAAATAAAGCTTCCGTTTCCCTTTTTCTTCCTCTCAAAAAACATATTACCAATTGAACAGCTTTAACGCTTCATTTTCTCTTTCTTTCTCTTATATCTCACTCTCCGCAATGAGCTCTCATCTTGTCTTTAATCTGTGTGTGTGTGTGTCTCACTCACAGATTTCAGTTGCAGTGACTGGCTGATTAGCATCACATAATGGCTATAGCAGTCAAACGCTTGAGAAAATTTAATAATTCTCAATCATTTAGAGGTTATAGGTTACTCTGTGTCCGTACCCGGACTGTGGTCTGCCTATTAATGACCTTAGCAATATCCTACCTTTAGGTAATATCATCAGAAATCGCCACATACATTTTCATCCCATTTTCTATGAAGCCAGATGAGACTGATCAGGTGGTCAAACTTCAGGAATGTCTTAAAGACGTAAAGACAAGTCTCTAGGACAGCCTTCTTCCACCTGCGCATTATTGTGAAAATCAGAAATATCCTGTCTCAAAGGGATGCTGAAAAACTAGTACACCTCTAGACTGGACTACTACAATTCTTTATTATCAGGATGTCCCAATAACTCTAGAATCCTTTTTAATTTCCTTTCTTTTATTTATGTTGATTTATATTTATTTACTTATATTTTCTCTTCTCGTTTTCTAGGCCATGGCTTGTGTGACCATGACCGCTTAATCATATGAGGCTCTATCACCACTGTAGTAGTCAAAGACGAAGGGATCAAACTTTGTGTAGCTTCTCTTTCCCTCTGTCCACGAATGTAGGAACAAAGCCTTGATTTCCTGATTGATCAACATTGCTGACTCCTGAGTCTCTTTCTTCTTATTAGACAGAAAATTTTGGTTTCATTTTGTAGAGACAAATTTATTATAATGAGATATAAATGTGGCCTGTTGCATGCAATCAGTACATTATTAAAAATAAATTAAAAAGATTATAAAACTCTATATACAAATTTTCACGTGTCTGGCTTAGTGCTTTAGTGTTGATGCTGCCCCCCTGTGACTAGAGAGCAGAACTGTGGATTGAGACTGAGAGCACCAAGAGAGGGACTGAAAAAGAGAGAAACATTGAAGCCATTACATTAGACCAGTGCAACCAAAAAAAACATTAATTTTGAGTTGCATGTCCATCCACCAACCTGACCTCCTCACATCCTTACTTTGAATGATACTAGGCTGTATAAAAAACACATCCAGACCTATTTAGTGCAGGAGCTTTTGGAGTTTGAATTGTATGACCAATCCCTGAAAGTGCCTCAGGGTGAGGAGAACAATATGTAATGTCTTGACAAAGTTATCGTAGACACCTGCCAGTAACAAAACAATACAAGCAAACAATAACATAAAACTACTGTTGATAGGATCATATAAATGATGGTCAAAACAGACCTCCAGGTTTTGAGGTAATACGTTTGCCTAAAACCAAAGAGACTCCATGAAACTGTCGCTACGTACGTAATACCAAATAATACAAGGGAAAAGACTTTAAAGTCTGTATTGGATTCTGGGTAACTGAATACACAGGACCAGGGAGGTGATGAGAGAGAGGCTGCTGAGAATCACTGCACTGACACCAACTCTATGCACAGTAATTACACATAAGAGCACAAAGCAACACATGAAAGCATCATGAGCATCACATGAGCCATGCTAAATAAGAAACACCCTCTCAGAATACTCGAGTTCAAACAGGACCCTCATGTGATCATCTGGACAAAAAGGAACCAATCCATTCTCTGGGTGAGATCTATGGGCGTGTTGCATTGAGCAAATTATTTACATACTTAATTATATGCTGAATTTACAGTTATTTTCTGTAGTAGCAGCCATTCTACAAACAAGGTGTTTTTTAATTCCCTGTTGCAGTTTGTTTCAGACTGGCTTTGTTTGCTATCTTTTTTTTATGTATGTGTTGTTGAAAGTTCTAAAACTGCAACTGCGATTTCGATTTTGACCATTTTTTTTTTAGATCCATAAAAATGATTTATAGCAAATTGACTTAAGGGGGTTATTGTTAACATGCAAGCATGCTGACCAATGTACCTGCACCTCCTCTGTGAGATAAAACTATACTAAAACTATGAATTTAAAACTATTCATTCCTCATTCAGACTGTTTAAATCCCTCCTGCAATGCATTGCCCTGTTTGGAGTTTGGAGCCCCTCTACCTGTTAAAAGCAGAGTGCTTGCTCATAGGGTAATGTTGGGTCAATGTAAATAATGTAAATAATATTATAGAGTACAGTCTAGACCTGCTCTATAAGAAAAGTACCCCCGAGATAACTTAACGTAACAGATGAAAATTAGCCCATTGGGCAAATTCTGGCTCATTTAATGAATATTTATGATTTGACCCCAGTGGAGTGTGTTTGAGAAAACAGTGTGAGATGTTCTTGAAGTGGAGCTGTTTGTGCATGTTTGTTTCGAGGTGCTCCCATCAGATAAACATACAAGTCCATAGCTTACATTAATGAAGAGGTTCTTCTCAGGTCTCATAAAATGTAAACTGCACATCATCTGCATCCTGAGACTGTGAGAGGTGATGCCTCACCACTGCATGTGGCTGACTATGACCTGAACGGTTTAGACTTAACTCAGCATTCAGTAGATATACTGTGAGCAAATATAATAGTTCCATACAGTGTGAGTTCCTGTCTTAATAACTGCAGTACACATGAAGTAATTCACATTTCATTGTAAATTAAAAATTTACTTTTTTCACTTTGTCAAAAGGTCACTTTGTAAATTCTAAAAACAAAAGTAGCCTAAATATGAACAATGCAAAATCCACATGACATAATGATAAGAGGACATTTCTGCAGTTCCATCGTCCACCAGAGCAGCTGTATTATGTATTGTTGTGTATAATTTACCCTAGTATTATTATTATTCATTCCCATGCTCACATGAACTACAGTATGGTGGTACAAATTATATCTAATAACCTCACATCTAATGTTATAGCGTGTTTCTCTCTTTGTGAAACAAGTGGAAGATCAAATGATTGGACTTCTGGTTATTAGATATAACTAATAACTGTTAAACACAGACCTCAGGTCTTTAGAGACCTGGAACCATACTGTTGTTTATTCAGGACACTAACTCTGAAAATGAATGCGTGCCCCAAGCAACTGTTGATAAGGATGATATTTTTGTGCCATGTTGAAGTGAGTATGATGGTGCCAGGTCAGAGGACGTGAGCTGCTCTCATTTCAGCTGGGGATCTATTGCAAGACCATGATATTATGATTTGTGATACTATGGTGAATTAATTTAGTTTGGTTATTAAACAGTTACTGAGTGCAAAACTGCTACTAGTGTAACAAAGTACAATATATGTATATATGTATAAACATAATAGGTTACAATAATAAGATGAAATATTTATATATGTGGAATAACTGGCATCTATGAGGGACTGAACAAAAGGCGAAATTGCAGCATAAACAGATACATTTTAATGCAGCCAGACCAAGGAGTATGAATGGGTTATGGACATGCACCACATCTACACCATTAAAATTCTGTTAGAGAAGTCAGTGAGCCAATAGGTCCAATATGAAATTATTTTCTCTACAATTCCTATTCTATTTGCTCAACAGTTTGAAGCATACATATGTATACATTGTGTTAATGGAGCACCGTAATATTCAATAAAATACACCTTGTAAGCACTGTATATAAAGACTTTAATAAGATTGTAACTCAGGGCCCCTATTCAAGATTGGGCCTCAAAACCTGCGAATAACACAAGTTTATAATTTTATTCATAATGTGATTTAGTGGTTCATACAGTAAACATTTACAATTAATTTAAATAGACCAAAATAAATGGTACATGGTGAAGATGGAGTGGCCATTTTTATAATCCAGATTCTCAGACAAATATTTCATGCTTGATCATCTCCTGTAATCTGTTTGTAAGGAGAAATGCGTGTAAGAGACTGGAGGCAGCACTCCACTAAATGCAACCGTTTATCAAGAAGAGAAAACGTCCAAACACACACGATATTGCATCATTAGCAAGTGTTGTGTTCAGTGTTTAACGTAGGCACCGTGGTGGCAGTGAGGGGAAGGCTCCTCCAGTTGGTTTGTAGATCACACCCCCATTACAATCCCTACCAACCGAGCCCCTCTGAATCCACTAGCTCGAGGACCACTATGCAAATATACACAAAGCGGCTTATGTGTCGGAGTGGTTTGTTGATTGGAGCGATTTCGTAAAGATGCGATTCTCCCCGAGGCTGTGAAACGGAGCAAGAGAGGATAACACAGAAAAAAACAGAGGAAGACTGGTCCGATCCAACTGTTAATCTCGCTATGTAAGTAGACTACTCAAGTAGTTAGCAAGTTAGCTAGCATTAGCAGCTACTGCCGATTCGGTGTCTTGAAGCGGCACAGTGGCACGTAAAGCTGCTTTGTCTTCGACAGTGGGAACTACAATGACTGAGATATGAAGGATACGCTATTAAATCGCCTGGTGAATAACGTTTGTCCACCGGGCTGGTCAGGGACACCACAGACTAGTCTGACAGCCTTGCCCGTTGGTCACAGCTGGTGTGATGCTACTACTAGCATGCTTGCTGACTAGCTTGTTAGCATAGCTAGGTTATCTCCGTTAGCGTTAAAATAACGTTGATAAACTGCGGCCCAAATTTAGACAACAAGAGTGACAAGCGCAAGCAGATTATTGTTTAATTACATGTTATTCTGAGGTGGGTACGGCTAACTAGTCGGGTTAGTTGCTAAACTGTTAGCTTTTTCTGTTAAACCACATTACCAGTGCCACCATTATTAAGATGGCATGCCAAATTCAATTGATAAATGGTCACAGTTAATGATGCTTTTCATAAGAGATGCTTTTGTGTTAACGAAGGGTGTGATATATCACCATGACCAAGTAGTTCGAGTGTTGCTGAGAATTCGGTGTATAGCTAGTTAATACCCAAATAAATGTTTTTGTTTAATGGGTTGTTTTAGAAATGGTCCATTCTGCTCTAACCCCTGCGATTGCAAGTGGCAGTAGTGCAGTAGTTGATGCTGTCTAGCGATAGCTCAAATCAACATGTTAAACACAACGATGAGCTTGAATAGTATGACCACTCACAAATGGGCGATTGCCTGTAACAAAAGCACATGTCAATATCTGGGATATATTACATTTCATTTCTGCTATGCCTAATCATAAACTAAGCCTTAACCACAACCACGGAGGGGGGTGCTGGGGGAAACACTATTCTAACGGGAGGTAAACAGCCTCAGATGGTGCACTGTTTCAGAGGGGAACAGATTTAGACATAAGACCTGGGGCCGGTTTAGTCTGTAGCGTTAGGTCAGTCTTAATTTTGCTCATTGATAATGCAAGTAAGATCGTTTCATAAAGATAAAGACTGACTCATTTTAAGCTAAAAAAAAAAAAAACACCTTACCCCCTGGCTAAGGAGACAGCAATGAGAAGGTAAATTGTTTTTTAGAGACCACAGCATTTTTTTTCTAAATCAGATTTTTCTTTTTATGTTAACACTCTTCACGTAAAATGTCCTTGTACCTGCTGAATTCTTCCTAAAGAGAAAAATGTTCTGCTGGGGTAAACGGAGCTGGATGCGGTTCCTGAGTGGGCCATTTTTTTATTTTGAAAAAAAGTCCCAGAATTTACCCAGAATTCATTGTACCACAGTCCCACTTAAGATAGTCAAGAGCTTAAGTGCTTTGTGCAATGTCTGACTATTAGTTATAGGCCACAGCCAAAGTCTATCTTCGTGAAACCGGCCCCTGGATATTCCAGTGTTATTTCCCGTGGTGTATATACTGGTGGCCTGTACTATGAAGCAGGATTTGGGGTTAACTTAGTCACCATGGTAGGGGACATTCAGAATGTAGTGTCTAAAAAATGCATGGAAAACGCTAGCTGGGCTGTTTTCGTCCTTTTATCCAAGTTGTTTGGGAGGTTGTGCTACTGTTGTGCCCATTTCAGGTGGCATTCTCCTCCCTTTCCACTCCCCCTGCCTGATTTTCAAAGTCAGGCTTTGGAATGGGAGCAGCCCTCACACTGAAAATGGCAATGGCAAAGATTTTGATTAATTGCTGTGGCACCATCGCTGCATCCTGGGCTCAGCGCCACCCAAGACTATTGTGATTGGTTTAAAGAAATGCGAACAAGCTAGTGTGTTTTTTTTCTCCCAACAGCAGAATGATAATAGGTGCAGCCAGAACATTCTCCAGCACTGACACAGCTTTGTGGAGATAAATCTGGCTATGTGAGATTACTAAGCAACCAAAACCTTTCAACCAGATGTTGTGAAGTCCTTGGGGAAAAAAAGGGAGAAGTAAGTCCTTTGGAGCTAATTGGTTAATTCTTGTCACATAACCTACTGTGTGGCTTGCTGCATTCAAAAAAGTTCAGATTTTTCCATCTCTGTGTGGCGTGGATGCACCTGACAAAACGAGTGCATGGAATCTAATGTGCCATGATGATTGCTTTCGGTTGTGAGCGTGCCTGATGCATGTCTCCATTGAATATAATGCATGTGTGTGCGCGCAAAAGATGCTACATGAACTGAACTGCCCCATAAGCCCATAAGCGACAAAGCCGCAAGAGGTGAGGAGAGGGAAGTCGAGCTGCTACAGAAGCTGTGAAGTACAAAACTGTTTTTGTCATTGGTGGTGAGGATGGAAATAGAGCAGTGGCGTGAAGTGTTGCATGTCTCCTACTGTCCTCTAAAGGTCAATGAGCCGATGGGTCAGTCAGGAAGCCCCTGAGTCCAATAGGAGTCAACTCACTACAGTATTTATTGTTTAGCAGGCTCACAGGACACGGTGCAGGAGCAACAGTGCGACAGGCTGTAAAGTTCTCAAACAACTTGTCTTAAAATGGCCAAACCACAGATAATCACAATTAGCTGATGGAAACAGAGGGCAACGTGACACCCAACAGTGCGAGGCCGGGCTGCTCCAGTTCCGGTGTCAGTTGACAGCACTGGCAAGAGAAACCTAATATAATTAATATAATGTTATTGTGGCATCACTGCCACAGCTACTTTGCTGGATCTTTGTCATAAAGGAGACCTGATAAAGTCATAGGGTTTATGTATATTTGATCCTTTAACCAGGTTTATTGGTTACATGGATGTTTCTTCACGTTAAACTCTCAGCAACACTCAGCAATAGTTACTGTGTGCTGTCTGGCTATAGTAATGATATCAGGAGCCTGGTGTGTCTGGTCTGCAGGCCTCCGGGGTCAGTAGCCCAGCTTTCGGCCTTTTCTGGATCTTTTATTTTCTCTGTCTGCGTCACGGCTCTGAACACAGGACTATAGTAGTCAAGGAGATGCTATGCAGGAGGCCTCTGTCGTCCAGACAGCTGCAGAAGGGTTTCTGCTCTGTGTAAATCACACACTGCTTACTACTTATTAATATGCTGCTGTATTGCAGTATAGTGTGAGGCTGGGTTGTTGGGCTTTTAGGAAGTCAGTAAGAATCCTCTGCACCACAGTTTAGACTCAGTGAAGTCACATATACAAGGTCTTCACTGAATCAAGAAGAGGCTCAAGTGTTGGTTTTATGTGGATCTTGTGGCCTTGTTGACACACCTCCCCCTCTGTTTTTATTTACCACTCCAAAAGGGTAGTGTACTCACCAAATCCTCACAATTGAGAAGCTGGAACTGTGTCATGTTAACAATGTTTGTGTGTCTGTGTGAGTGAGGAAGTATGATATATCAGTTTGTGGGGCGTTTTCATGAAGTGATGTCATGCAGTGGGAATGCTCACTGTTGAGGGTTTGTCAGTTACATGGGGGCAGACATCACAAAGTGAGGAGATGTAGAGATTTAACTTTGTTTGGTTCATATTTGTTAAAACAGAAAAACTCTGAGGATTGTGTCTCTTTGCTGCTGTGTACATTAACAGTGATTTATACTTGTTGACGACTTTTTAGCCAGCTAGGATATTAAAAAAAAAAAGATGAAAACAAACTAGTAATGATAAAATGGTAAAAGAGAGGAGATGTTTGGAAGTGAGTCAAACCAGAAATAAAAGTAGAAATAAAATAAATTACCAGAAATAAGTAGGATATTAAAAGGAAAACAACCCAGAAAAATAGATTTCTGGATAATAGAATAAAGAACAAACTGGTAAAACGGCTTCAAATAAAAAATTTTATAAAATATAATATAAAAATCAATGTTTATCACCTCTTTACAATAACACAAAGGCTGCTTTCCTGACTACGCTGACTGCACCTTAATATTGAATTAACTGTTGCATCACTTTACACTGTATAGCCTAGAGCACAAGCTTTTTCATATCACTGACCTTAAACTGACACAAATGAGACCACGGACCTCCATCTGATAAGACTTTTGCTTTTATATGTTTTATTACAGAAACCAATATAGTCACACACTCTGTCGTTGTGTTACTTACGGATGGACCGCAGGAACCCCCTCAAGGTCCCCTGGGGTTCCCTGGACCCCACTTTGAGAACCACTGGCCTAATTGATGTACTTTCTCTGTGTAATAATAAATGAAACATATATACAAATATTTATTGCTACTTGACAGCTGAATCTGTAGTCTAAAGGAGACTGCCCAGTAGGTAGAGCAGAGAGGAATGTAAACTGACTCTGGTTCAGGTAGTTGTGGATAGTGGTCGACCGATTAATCAGGCCGATTAATGGCATTTTAAAATGCTCACTAGGTCGATTAAACCAAAAAAGTCAAATAAATAGACAGAGACTCTGTTTCCAGCGAGAGAGTATTCAGTGAGATTGGGACCATTTATGAGAAGAAAAGGCTCAGTGGGGAAAATGCTGAGAAACTTTGTTTCCTGCATTACAACTTGCAACTCATAACTTTGTTTAACTGGGACTGTATCTAAAAACAAGGAGAAGCTGCTACTCTGCACAGTACTGATATTGTTTATTTTTTTATTCATGTAACTTTACAATTTGTTCTCTCTCAAGTGCACTGAAACTTTATTTTTCATTCATAAGTTTAGCTGTGGACATTTAAGTTAACATTTTTTAATTTATAATAAGTGCACTGCAGACAGAGCGCAGATCTACTTGCAGACAATGCAAACAACGGTGTTCAATAAATGTTCAGCAAATGTTACCTTCAGCAATTTTGTGTCTTATTTGAAAAAAGAAAAAGACATCGCCTTTATATATCGGCCCTCGGCCGCCCTGCTCTCTACAAATCGGCATTGGCCATTGAAAAACCCATATCAGTGGATCATTAGTTGTGGATATTCCACTCTTCTCCTGCTTCTTCAGACCAGGAGGTTTATCTGTCCGGGTGCTTTCTGTTGCAGAATTCTACAAACATGCCGGAGGTTCGGGAGCTTTCTGAAGCTTTACCAGAGATGCCCATGGACCCAATCACTGGAGTGGGAGTAGTGGCCTCCAGGAACAGGGCACCCACTGGATATGATGTGGTAAGTGACAGAACACAGCTAAGCACAGATGGACAGCTGGATACCAAATTACCATGCAGAATAATTATCGCTTTAGTTTTACTTCCACTTCTAACAATTCAATAATTCTTGTCATTATCACTACCAGATACAACAGCAGACAAACTTATGGCATGAATTTTAATAATCTGATATCCATATGCTCATACAAACCACTCCTTAAGGAAACTTTGGCAGTGACCCTGCCCCCCCCTCCCTCAGGGTTTTCCCCCTCAGTATATCATTGTAAACCTAACTGTACATTTAAGTAATATAATAATATGTTCTCAGAGAAAAGGAAGACAGATATACAGTTGTTTTTCAAACTTTGTTCAGCTTTTGTTTATCAGTGTTTTTATAAAGTAATAAGGGTTTCCACTATTTACATTTTCTAAAGTACACAGGGATTAAAGTGGAGCGCAATGATTACCATCAATCAAGTTAATGAGATTTAGTTAGTGTTTAGTTGCTGTTTTTATTGAGTCGTTTATTTACAACATAGTTGTTTATGCTTTCTGTTTACAATTAGGAAGTGGTAAAATAACCACACCGTACCGTCCACACCACAGAGGTCACACCTCTTTAAATAACAAGGAGAGAACTGTAACTACTAACCTAAATACTGTTAAGCAGCAGTGACATTTATTAAGCATTCAGCCTGTTAAAGAAATCAGATGTTAGACAGGTAAATAGAACTCAGGTAAATAGTTTGATGACCTCTTTGATGACCCGTCGACGTTCTGCCTCCAGGTCTCCACAACAACAGACGGCTTGGATGCCGACCTGTGGAAAGACGGCCTGTTCAAATCCAAGGTGACCCGCTACCTCTGCTTCACCAGGGTCTTCTCTAAAGAAAATGTACGTGAACTCACCTCACCCACCAGCTGTGCATGTGACAATATTTTGATATACATATGACATTTGAATTGACTGTTTAGTGGAGATTTTGAGCTGGTTAGATTCACTCTCTTCGTTTTCCCGCCTTGGGCTATTTTCTCCCAAAATCTCTGGCCACCACGTCTTCTTTTCCCCCCTTTTTTGTTCTCTATCCTTTTCTCTGCAGAGCCACTTAGGCAACGTTCTTGTGGACATGAAGCTGATAGATATAAAAGACACTCTGCCTGTGGGTTTCATTCCGATCCAGGAGACTGTTGACACTCGTAAGTTATTGAACCGATAACACTGTGTGGTAAAATATGTCTGAAAATGACATGAAAAAGTCATAATAATAAGAACTGCTGTGTTAATCTCTCTATGTGTAGCTAATGGGTTGACCGCTGTGCAGTGACTCTGTCTGTCTCTTCTACGTCTTACAGAGGAGCAGGCCTTCAGGAAGAGACGACTCTGCATCAAGTTTATTCCACGGGACTCCACAGAAGCAGCCATCTGTGACATCCGCATCCTGGGACGCTCCAAGCAGGCCCCCCCTCAGTACACCTTCATAGGGTCAGTATCTTGGGATTATATTTTAGTTTTGATAATAGACTGGATAAATAATGGTGCAAGAAAATCTAAAAAGGACCAGAAGATATTGTCTAGGTGTTTGACTGTAGTTGAATCTAAATCACTGTTGAGATACAGATCATGATCTGATAACTGTAAGTCACAGAGGCTCTTAGAAGAACTGACACTCACAGTACCCCAATCCCAAGCCGTGCACACCAGGATGTCAAGAAAGCTCACTGGTTGAGCTTCTGTCTGAGGGTGGGAAAAGAAACATGTGACATTTTTCCTTAAATACGTTAAAGTATAAAAGAAACATGAACACACTTGAAGCATGTCCAGCCTTATTTCCTCAGAGAAAGTATTAATGACAACAGAAAATATGGACCATGTATGTACTTAGAGTTTGAGGGGGTGGGCACATGACAAAGTGTTAAGCCTGTTTTTCTGCTTATTAATGCTTCTGAACTTGTTTGACAGAGAGCTCAACAACATGGGAATCTGGTATCGCATGGGGACTGTGCCTCGGGCCCAGGACTCCACACACACTCCAACCACCAACAACGTCCAGAATGTGAATTCCTCCTCCAGCTCAGCCCCAGTGCCAGCAGCTCCTATGCCCAAGTACGTTCACTCTAATTATGTGCGTGTACACGAGTGTGCTCACTTGTGTCTGAGTCTTTCTCACTTATACAACTAACTCAACATTTAGAATCAGGGAAATAGGATATTCACTGTCATTGAACATCCTTTCCTCAAAGGAAGGAAACACTTCCATATTTAGATCACAGTGAACGAGGAAAAGCTGTCAGCTGGCAAGCAAAGAAGAGGAGTCCAGTTACTGCCACGCTGACAGAAAGAAATGAGGAGAGTTTGATTTCTGGTGAACATTGCATTCTTGGATTTGTCCAATCACTTATAATCACAATACCTGTTTTAATGGTGATAATATCCTGCGTTTCATCAGAACATTAGTGTAGATGTTTATATTTCTGTTGAGTCCTGAACATATGAAAATGAGACAGCAGCACTGTCAGCTCTTTCCTGCTCCCTGATAAAATGAGGTCAAATTTCATATTAAAAGTAGCAGCTTCAGGATGAGCAGTGTCAAAATGAAAGAAAAAAGAGTGCGCTTTATTTAAAATGTCCCCACAGATCCATGTAACCCATTAATCCACTGAACATTTCGTTTGGCGTGTGATACAACAGGGTAGCGTGCTTTATCATCTAACTTGAGAGGAAATGCAGAGTTGATACTGGATCCTTTAAAGCTGTTTGGCTTGTGGTGAATGTGAAGAAGAGAAATCATACAGAGACAACACCCTGGAGGACCCAGCTGTTTCCTGTCCTGCAGTCCTGATCTCGCTGCTCCTGCCCCTCAAAGTGGATGTCATAATAACTGTGCTGCTGAGGCTTTCAGAAGACACATCACTGAATATCAGCACAGAATGGACTTACAGCAAATGCACAGATTCAGTGTTTTAAGCTCTTTAATATATTCTTTTCCTCTTTTTGACCCCAGGCATATTTCCATGACTCTCCCTGCCAGCTTCAGAGGGAAGAACACCACCAGACCAGACTATGAGCACCAGAACTCTAACCTGTATGCTATCTCAGGTCAGCACCAGTTTGTTACTGTCCTCTTCCTAACAGTCACTTTCTTTATTGCAAATTAATGGGAATTTTTTAATTAAATTTTTACTGCCAAAAATTACAAAAATGATGATGGTGTGATTTTTGCCGGGGTCTGTACCAAACAAGCCTGTTTCCCTAAATCTGGAGAATGCTATTTGTAGCACCACAGTGCTTCATTTATAATGGTAAAGCTATGTTGAAAATGGCAGCTTCTGTGATTTGGATATTGCATTATCGAAATCACGATAATATTTTGATGAATTGTTCAGCTCTACACACATGGTGTTGTTACTGTGTAAAATTGTACTTTAAACGCTACATTTGTGTTCATTTCATTTATTTATTTTATTTATTTTTGAATTTATCGTGCCAGCATCACCTAGCGAATAGGAGTACTGGAGGCTGATTTCAGGACTGTATCTTATCTTATGGTTGCTAAGAGTTGCATGTTTATGTAATTAGCATAATTAGGTAATTATAGATAATATAGATAAGATAAATATGGACTCATGCTATGGCCTTTACAGTCACTAGATGGCAACCAGATATTTGAAAGGTTGGAGAGAGGCAAGACACAAGGGCAACTCTGGGGACACATTCAAGATTATATACTGTACACTGAATACACAATAATCAACAATAACAAGGAAAGTGAACGACCTCCGCAAGTGTGTGCAACACAGATGAGTGGAGGTGGAGGACACTGGAGTATGAAAGAACCTCAACGACTCCTGAAATAGAGAGAGAGAACAGAAATAACGTTATTGATATATAACAATAATACAGTTATCTAAAGTATAAAAATGTCCAAACGTAGGTTAACATTAATACTAATTTAATATGAATTTCCCTGCCACTATAATTTAGTAGTTTAATGTTGCTAAGATCAGCAGTGGTAGGTTCCTGCAGAGCCTACAGAAGGCTGCAGTTTCAGGACCACTGTTGTGTATCATTAATAATAATATGGTAAATGGACTTGCACTTAGAAAGTGCTTTTCTGGTCTTACTGACCACTCAAAGCGCTTTACAATACTTGCCACATTCACACATCACACTCATACAGTGATGGAACAGCCATCAGGGGAAATGTGGGGTCAGTGTCTTGCACTGGGACACTGCGACATGTGGCCTGGAGGAGCCGGGGATCAAAACCACAACCTTCTAATTAGTGGATGAACCTGCTCTACTTCCTAGCCCAACAGCGCCCCTCGAATTCAAATGATTTAAAAAAAAAAAATTATATTTATATATATAAAGTATATATATAAAATAGAATAAGTATTATTATATACTAAGAACAAAAACTAAGGTTGTAGAAATGCAGCCTCCAGTTCTGCAGGAACATCCTGCTGGTTACTTCTTTAGTTCTACTGCAAAGACACATTCATGCAACAGTTATCTGAACTGTCTTTTTCAGCTATGGACGGAGTGCCGTTCATGATCTCTGAGAAGTTTGCCTGTGCCTCGTCCGATGTAAGTTCCCCTCACCTTATCTGAAGCTTTGTGGTGGCAGGTTGAGCTGATAGTTTTGAACAGCTGTCTGCTTTAACACCTCTGCTGAAGTTTTTCACAAGTTGTTTCATGTGACAGTGTGAAGAAGAATGTTTAACCTGTCAGCCAGTTATTTTGTTTGCCTGACATTCTGTCCGTGCAACAGGTGTGAAATGTATGGCAGCAATAAGGTGAAAAGAAATGAAAAAAGAAAAGTGTATAGGAAACACTAGAACCTCCACCAAGGCCAAACAGTCCTATACAAGTTTGAGATCCAGATCCCGATCTAGGTCAGACTCGGGGGAAAACACGAGCTCCTTGGTGCAGGTAACGAGTTATTGAGGTTGAACCTATTCACATAACTGGGCAAATAAGTAACCATCACTGTTGTGTATGTGCAGCTGCAGCAGGTGGATCTGATGGGCATCACAATCAAGTCACTGGCTGAGATTGAGAAAGAGGTGAGGAGTTACAGTTCTGCGGATATTCAATACAGAATGCTTATTTTCATTGCTGTGTCCATCATCATTTATCAGTTATAACATTGTCCTCACCACAGTGGAACCACTGAGACATTTCCAAAACAAAGTCTGACAGGTACAAACACAAGCAGTCAGACCATGAGATCAGGTCATCTGAAAGTCACACTGAAACACCTGAAACAGTAATTGTCCAGCATTACCCCTCTGAACACACTGTAAATAGATAAATATTCATTTAAATAAATAAGTATTTGTTTATTTATGCATTTATTTATTTAATATTGATAGATTCCAAAGAGATCTGGTGTCAGGAGTCATTAGACCAGTAGAAATGTTCCTGTAATTACAGACTGTGTCCACCAGAGGTCAGTGTAGTCCTGAGTCTGTGAATCTCATAGACTCAGAGCAGATGATGGTTCAGACTCATTGCAGTGATTTCTGTTCCTCTCTCCCTCTGTCAGTATGATTACAGTTTCCGTACAGAGCACAGTGCAGCAGCTCGCCTCCCTCCCAGTCCAACGCGGACTTCCCTGAGCTCCGAGGCCTGAGAACTCTCTCCCACACCCACCCCATCAACACTCCCCTCTCCAGACCCCGTCAGGAGAGACCTGTACACAACTACTGACCTTCCCACAGTGAACAGTGACACCCCACCACCTCCAACACAACCGTACTGAGAAGAAAGAAGAAAAAAAACAACAACAAAACAATGAATTCTGGGAGATGTTGTTTGTCTTTCTGTGTTAGTTGTTCATTTTAAATGAAAAGGAAACTGAAACTGAAAACACTGAGACAGAGGCAGAACACTGAGGGACTCGCGGCTGAAATCACTGGACAACACTGAAGAAGAGACAGAATCACCCATTGGACCGTTTTTGCTCAAAGGAAATTCAAATTGAAATCTCAAAAGCATGAAGTGTTGAAGTGTTCTTCCCACAGCCCCGTGAGAGACCCTGTGTGAGGTAAAAGCAGACGTCCCCTGTCGGGCCTCTGCTGGGTGAAGTGGCCTGTGAGCGTGAAGACAGACCTCAGATCAGCCTTCCTTCTGTGTTCATGACACCTGCTGCTCTGAGGAGGAGGAGGGAAATCATCCCGCTTCATGTGTTGGAAATACAAAAGGAAACCTGGGATTTTTTTCAAAAGAACTTTTTTTGTTGTTATTGTGGGGAATGATGTGTTTGTTCTCTAGATGTTACTGTGATATACTGGTGTGACTGGTGTGTGCACTTTGTGTGTGTGATATTCTGTTCACTGTCTCTACATGAGCCAGCAGCTTGGCTTAGACATGTGTTACACACACACACCACTGTTTGATTCTGATTCTGTCGACCACAGCTAATGTAGAGTCTGCTGTTGTAGGGCTGGGTATCGTCATTTCTCCACATCAGTGATGATTCAACACATGAGAGTTTCACTGGGGACAAAACAACAAAAACTCATTTTTCAATACCTTACTTTGAAATAACTACAAATAGAAATATTTTAGTTTCATTGAAGTTTTTGTCAGCACATCTGTCTGCATCTGCAGCAGAACTACGACCCAAATATTGCTGGTTACTCTCTGAATCCCTTTTCAAATGATGACTTCAAACTAGAGTCAGATATGAAACCGGGGTTCTGAATTGTGGGTTCTGTGTTGCTGCAGTTCCACCAGCGCCTCCTGCTCTCTACAGTCTGTTGTCATCATGTCTCTAGGGTTCACATCAGTCTCGAGTGTCAGCTGCAGACCTTGATATTAGAAGTAGAAACATTCATGATTAATTTGTCGGCACACAAAGAAAAGCACAGCTCCCATTAAAATCATTTGAGCTTAAAGTGTTTTCAAAAACAGGAAAATGACATGAGTAAGATTGTTGTATTTTTTTTTTTTGTTGGTTTTGTTTGGTTTCCATCCTGATCTTGACACACAGAGTGAACCACACAACATGCTCTTCAGTCAGTATGTTCAGGTTTGATGCCCAGCCCTCGTTTCTTTACTTTATAAGAACTATTTCCACTATTTAAAGTTACTTTTCTAAGCACAATGTTCAACAAACTCAAACATGTTACAGTCTGTTGTCCATTCTTCATCACACATGAAAAAAGTTGTCAAGTTAAAGTGCTCTTTTTTTTTATTGGATTACACTGTTTAGATGTGAAACGTAGCGTCTGCATGTTGATCCTGTGTAACAGTGGTAGATCTCTCATTCAGCTCAAACTGCTTCTTTTACCTTGATGTGTGAAAATGATTTAATTTTAGTCTGGTAACTTTAATTTAAGCTGTTTTATTTTTTATCCATTTGACATGTGAAGACCACTATACCCACCAAGAACCACTAAAGTCCAGTTCTAATGAGACTGATGGGACTTGGACACTTAAAGGGGGTCAGTCCTGGGTCTGAGAAGAAGTCTCTTCAACCTATAAATGTTTTATAGATTTGTTATCATTTTTATTTCTCTTCTCTGCTTCTTCTGGCAGCCACGAACATATTTACTTTTTACATTTTATTGTCAGGCAGTTATGTTTCCATAATAATGTAACTGGATGTAGCAGCTTGAAGAGCCTGGTATGGATCCAGTCTAGGGTTCTTTTAGATGTTTCAAATGATACATGATTGGTTCCAATACTGGCCTCTTAATTGGTGGAGAAGCCCTGTGCGAAACTAAGATGTGTCCTGTAAAGAAAGAAGATTAACCTGGACAGGTCAGTTATTATCAACATACCTGCAGACTAATGTTACTGAGCAGTTTCTTCCATCAGGGCTCGACTCGAAATTAAAAGACTGCCATAATCATTTTTCATTCTTGGTAGACTTTTAATTTGGAGTTTTTATTTCAGTATGAACATCGGCTTTGGTTTGAGACGTCACAGCATCTGTGATAAGATCGACTTACTGAACAGAGGATTCATTGAGACTGTGAATATGTCTTCAGTGAAACTTCTCCTTCCTGTTAACACAGTGTTGTCTTAAGAACAATGACCCTGTTTTATTTTTCTTTGTTTACTCCACAAGGAAATACTTAGTTTAACTTTTTTGTTAAGTGTCTCTGCAATATTATCCAGTCATAAATGCATGGATTAACACCTTTTACATTATATTTTTGTTTGATTAATGTATTAGTCATTTCAGTATCGTGACCCTGTTGTTTTAACCTGTACAATCTGACATGTTTGATGGAGTGAAAAGATGAGCGGCTCATGTCTGTGTGAAGCTCTGTGTATTTACGCTGCTTGCTCTGTGTGAAGCTCCACCTGTATCATCTGTCGGCCGTGGTGTTCACCTCCAGCCACAAACACTTAATATGGGACTAATACGATGTCTGCATTAACAACATGTAACAGTCCTGCTTCGATGACGTCTGTTAGTTTGCATGCGTGCCGGCGTGAGGTTTCAATGAGACGTTATTTTTGTAGGTTATTGATCAAAAGCCTCATAAATAGATTTTATTCACTTAAGAATGAACAAAACAGCATCAGTTGACTTTGTATTATAAGGAAGTTTTATTAAACTATGATGATCTCAGTCTGAAGTTGCCTTTTATTTTGGTCACTCAACTTCAAGCCTCAACAACACTGATAAAGATGTTTAAAAAGTTTAAAACATGATGAACTATACATCATATATGTATTTTGAGCTTCGCTGCAGAGTTTGACACTCGACAGTCTGTTTTTCCCACAGAGTGCTGCAGGGACGAGTCCTCAAACTGAGTCAGCATCTTAGCACTTCCTGTTCCCTCATTCTGAAGTCTCTGGATTTTTGAATGGGTTTTGGTAAGATGACTGAAATAAGGTCTGTGGTTAACACATAGACTTGGATTAACCCTATCATGACCTGAAACCACAAGGTGAGGACTCAAAAGCACAACTTGAACACAGTGTGTAACTTCTGCCTCTCATTCAAAACAATAAGAAAAGACAGCATTAGGTTACGTCATGAAATAGCATGGGATCATGGGAGTTGTTGTCCTCACCACCATTACTGTAAGATCCTCCCGGTTTGGATTCCTTCAGTGTGAGTGGTTCAGGAAATCAAACAGACCTGGTGATTCTAACCGTTAAAGTCAGAGTTTGAGCGACGCTGTACGGAGGACAGAGACTCAGGGAAGAGCTGGAGCTGAGATGATGATGCTAACCTTTGTTCTGATTGTTTCTCTGAAAACTTATGAAGCAGGCGTTCAGCAGGTTTTTACCAGCAGCTGAATGATCCACAGAGGTGTCCTCCTCTCCATAACAAACACACCAGGGGATTAAAACCAGTACAAACACTGAATAAAGCAGTTTGACTTTAAAACTCAGAGCATCACCGACGCTCTTCAGTGACACAGGACAGGACGTCTCCAGCAGCTGGGAGCTGAGCTGTCTAACATTTCCTCAGCTTGTTTCTCTGATAACTTCAGATCCAGACGTCCGACGACTAAAATCCTTCATCTGGTTCAAATATAGACCAATATAGACCAAAAATCAACATTGATCTTCTGGCAGACAACCACAACACTGACACATGATCATAGAGGATATGATGTCATAATGACAGTGGTAGAAAACACATGAGGGCAGAAAGTGAATCTGAAACCAGAGGAGAGTTAGTGATATCAAAATAAAACCGGAAGTGTATAACAGACACCTACCACACATCAGAGGCCTCAGTGTGGTCATCTTCTGTTGCTTTGACTTCACACACATGTTGGAGGCTCTGAGCGCAAACTGCTGCTGTTTTTCATCTTCAAGCGTGTGTGTGTTTTTTTTTTGTTTTTTTTTATGGTTTACTCGCAAACACAAGTCAATTAGCTCTACAGCAAACATGTGGCTTCTCCTGTCACTGCCACCACAGCAGCTTTATAGGCTGCAGTTAACATCTGGAGCTGCATCACAGTTACACCACCACAGAGGGTGGAAGTGGAAAAACTCTTTATGTTTGACTTTACTCGGTCATATATGTTATATAGTCTTGTTCTGAATCATATGCAAACCATTCATTTTTTTTCATTGTTTAATATTTTTTCAAAATTCCTCACACACTCAGCTCAGCAGCTGTCAGTGAATCACTTTTCATTCCTCTGACACAAAACAAGCACATCTGTCAAAATCCATCAACCGTTTTCTCTCTTAAACTCTAAAGAGAGTTAAATTCGCCTTCTGCTACTAAAAATGTTAAATACGACACTGAGCACCTTGTTTCATTCTCTCATGACCTCCATGAAAGACTTGCTCCATGTGATGGGGGGGGGGGGGGCTGAATCCAGAGGGTTTTGTAACCACATCAGTGGGGACTGAGGAGAGAGCATGTTGTTCCACTAAGTGATTTAGACCAGCAACACACTGTGTTTGTCCCAGCCTGCCCCACCATGTCTGCCCCTGGAAACTTCTATGTGACTCTACATGATGGACAGAGGTGAGTCAGTGTATAGATAGAATTTGTTCAGTTAAGTTTTTACTTGAGTTAAAGTACTGGAGTACTTGATTTTCAAAATACTGAAGTATTCAAAAGTATATTTTTGTATTTTTGTCAAGACGTTGTATTGTTCCACATTTACAGAACCTAATGACTCTGAAACAACCGACTGACTGACCGACTGACTGACTGACTGACCGACTGTAGAATAAAGAGCTGATGGAATATGATACAAAGCCATAAAAGCACAACTGAATCAACAAAAGATGCCTTTGTTGTTTTCATTTTCCTTTTTTTTGTCAGTGATGAGGTCTGGTCGAGATAAACACATCAAACATTTCAAACTAAATTAATCTTTCACCATCTCTAAAATTTCAAACATCGTTAGACCTGCCACTGCCAAGCCCAACCTGAGCTGTTCAAAAATGCAGCAGCAGCACAACATGACTGACAGTGGAGGAGTTAGCTGTGATTGGTTTTTGATGACCACAGTGTATGGTCTATTACATTTTCAAAATAAAAGACATTTCTTTTTCCTGACTAAAAGCTGCTTCAAAGTAAGAGTATTTCATAGAAATGTAGTGGAGTCAAAGTCAGAAGTTTACACACAAAAAAAGTAAGTTAAGTAAATAAGAGATAGTGTAAAAACATACTTAAGTACAGAACTCCAGTAAATGTTCTTCGTTACTGTCCACCCCTGATGACGGACTGCTCTTTCATAGTCCTATTGACCACTTAAAGTGCTTCACAATACAAGCCACATTCACTCATTCATTCACACATTCATACAGCGGCTTTTCTATCACACACACTCACACTCCCATGATACATTGGGGGCAATTTGGGATTCAGTTTCTTGCCAAAGGACACTTTGACATGCAGACCTCTCCAGTCCGGGAACCAATCCCCATTAGGGCGACATGGTGGTACAGTGGTTAGCAGTGTCGCCTTGCAGCAAGAAGGTTCTGAGTTTGAACCCTGGTTGGGGCCTTTGTGTGAGAGTTTGCATGTTCTCCCTTTGCCTGTGTGGGTTCTCCGGCTCCTTCCCACAGTCCAAAAACATGCACAATAGGTTAATTGGCAGCTCAAAAGTGCCCATACCTGTGAATGCCTGTTTGTCTCTATATGTCAGCCCTGTGAGACTGGCGACCCAGAGGCTGAGTGAGGAAAGTTCAGTCAGGAAGACTATCTCCTTGCACATGCCGTCTAGAGCCCAATCACAGTGTCCCCCCTAAGGCCCTGAACCCTCACAGACTTAACTGACATCAAGGGCTCAATATGGTATGAAGAGGACTGGGACAGCACTTACATCACGTTACCCTTGCTTTCAATTGTGGGTTTAGGACTTTGATTGGACATTTCTATTCCCTCCCTTCACTCCCTGTCTGTAAACAAGAAAATAATGTTGGATCAGATCTGATCTGATATTTGGAATTCATCATCGTGTCATCATAAATCAAATAACTCCACAGTTCAAGCTCTGAAGCAACACTGAGCTCTGTGTTTCTACTCATATGTAAACTTTTTTTTTTTTTTGGGTTCATTCCTTTCATGCTTGTTAACCGTTCTTCTTCTATCCAATTATTTCAGGCGTTTTTATAGCTGTTTTTACGCTTCCGGGCGTCCGCTGATAACCATGACAACCCTGTGTTTAATGTCACAATGCTATGAACTTTTGGTAATTCCCTCAGGCAAAGTCTGCAGAAAGTTGGGGAGTTCTCATGCCCTCGATGGTTTGATGAGACAGTCCTAAACCCTCATGACCGCGCCTGTGAGGGTAGACGTTGGGATTGGGGCTAAGACACAAGCCCCGTTTCCCTCTATCTCTAAGCTCCACCTGCTCATTCTTGTCTTCATCCAATCACAACCTGACACGTGGCCCTTCACCACCTCAACCATGGATGCCTGACCATTTCCAATCAAACCATCCACTCAGAAGTTTCCCTCTCCTGAAGATGTTCCATCCTCGAGCTCCATTCCTCATCCCCACCACCAGTGTCCAGGCCCCAGGGGTAGATTCCTCCTTAAACCTATGGATTGTTTCCATGGTGACCCACTTGTGTCAAAGTTTATTCCTTCTGTTCACAATAAATTTCCCTTATCGTAAATTTCTCATACTCTCTTGTTCGTCTTATTAGTCTCTCCTGATTGAACCATGCACACACACACACACACACACACACACACACACACGGATCAGTATGAATGAGATGGATGTCATGATGTGTAATTAACATGTCAGCAATTACTGTAAGATAAATGTTGCAGTCGGCTGATGATGAATGAAGCTCTGACGTGTTGCCTGAAGCAGCACAGACGAGCTGAGGACTGATGACAGCTGGAGCAGAGCAGCAGCTCAGGTCTGTGTTTGTCTGTAGGAGCAGTCGTTATCTCGATGCTCATTATGAAAAATACATTAATAACTATTGTTACTATTATGTTTGATTTTAACCTCTTCACACTTTCATAAACTTTTAATCTTACTAAACAAAAATGTCTGTTGGGCCTCTTTGTGCACATAAGCATTTCCGGCTGAGTGCCAGAATGGTGTAGCTGTCACTGCAGCTCAGCCACTGTTGTATATCTCAGCTGCTTAACACGACTGTGCCTAACTTTCCTCAGTTTCTTTAGATCGTCACTTTCCTACTTCCTTCAGAAATGTTAACACTCCAGCTGTTTGAAGTCTGAAGATCAGCTGGACACCTTCAGAACATTTCATATCAAAGAGCTGAGAGCATGAAGGCTTAACCTCTTAACTTCCTAACACAGAACGTTTCTGCCATGAACTTGAAGCAACCATCACTTCACTGCTGAAGAACCTTCACCATGATCTGGTGCTGTAAACCAGCAGAAGTTCACCTGCACCAGACCTCAGTGCCCAATGGGGTTTCGATCAATGTGTGTCCATCAGTTTTGCTCCACTGTTCTTCTTCAGTGAGGTGGTTCTCTTGTCTCTTGAGCAGTGCTTTTACTTTGTAGGAGTCTGCAGCATACTGAAGTTGTTTCTGCACCTTCTCATGATCTGATCCTCATTATTACCGGTTTTTGTGATGGTGTGTTGAACACGTTTGTTAGTGATGGTCCCCACAAGTCTGTATCTCTACGTTTCTGTATATATCATTAGTTAAAGCTAATGGTAGGTCAATACTTGCCAGCTGTACAGCCTGAATAGGGATCTCTGGTTAACATGTGACTTCTTTTTCATCCATTTCACAACCACTGATTCATGAAATTCAACAAATGTTCAGGCTAATAAATGAGCTCACTTATCTGGGTAAGGGTTTATAGTTTGCTATAAACTAGCATAATTAGCTAACATAGATAACTAATGTGTCTGAAGTGCATTTTTTTTAGCTTTTCATAATACTAGTAGTGTATTGTTACACCCTTGCTTCCCCTGATGCTATGTCTTGATGTGGTATATTGTTGCCCCAGCCTGGCCGTGTGAATGATCATAATCTGATGAAACCAGCACATGGCCAGTGGTGATCTTAGACTCTGGGGGGGCCCAGGCAAAGAAGCACATCGATGACCCCCACCCACCATTTGCAGTTTGCTTTGGTGTTTTGGTGCATGACAATATCAAAGAGCACACATCATTGGGGGGTTTGGGGCAGCGGCAGTGCACTGTATGTGCATGTGAGTCTTTATGTGAGGTTTAAGGAAGTCATAGTTGTCATTACAAAATGTGCCAATATAAGGGGTGATTGGGGGCAACTTTTCCCCTCAGGCCAGGAACACAGTGGCGTCGTGGCGTGCGCATGGCGGCTGTGGAACGTCTTGGTTTTCATTTGGTGCCCACATTAACAGTTTAGGGCAGACATGCGTCTCTCGCCTCGCGTCTCCCAGCACAATCAGACCTGCTGATGTCATATCAACATCATACCAGCAACATCACATAAAACTGCCTCCTTCACTACAGTTTCTATGTCTGAATCTGAATATGACACAGACATGAAAAAATATAAATATATTTTTCTTACCATTGTAGCAGCTGCATGTGGAGGCAGAGACATTTTATTGACATTAAAATCAGAAATGAATTTATAATGAAGAGAAATCCAACATTCCAGTAACCTGTAAACTCTGTGTAGAGAGACAGAGCTGCAGCAGCAGAGACGCAGCAGACACGCAGCAGAGACGCAGCAGGTGTGAACACACACACGTGATTCTCCGCAGCAAGTCAGCGATGTCCGCCGCCATGCTCACGCAACGCAGGCAGTGTGTTCCTGGCTTGCCTCTCCTGGCGGTGCAGCTCTGTGGCCAGCACAGATATTACAACATTTCACTTGTTTCATTTGAACACATTTAAACTCATCTTGTTGCTTTTAATGCTATAGCATTCTGTTGGACATACAACTACCCAGAGTGCTTTGTGTTGGTGCCACGACAACCACTTTTCACAACCTTTCCAGCAGCTCAGATACATCACAGATACAGATTCAGCAGCTGCTGATGATTTCCTAAAATAAAAGATTTACAGTTGTGCTTGTTAAAATAATAGAAATGATGGAAATCAATGTGTGCGGCACGTTTCTTCAAAGAGTCTTCACTGTGTGTTGGCACTCTTTTATCTTCATGTATACATGTGGTGCGTTACATTTACAGGCAGTGAGGGTTAAGATCAAACCTCCTCTGGGCTTTACTTCTGTTTTATACACCAGCTGCTGGAAAATTAGCAGAATGAGCTATTAGGAAGCTGCGTTAATTAGGCTTCACTTTAAAACAGCATGATACCACAGTCTGATTAACTAAGCAACACATAGTCCCCGCACACTCCCATCTGGTTCCTTGTTCTTTAACTCTGCACAGACCTGACAACGTTTACACCACAAATGGTTTTCCTCAGGTCGAGGTGACAGTATGAACAACCTGTATATGTAGACTGTGATGACACGTCATTTGCAAATTGGATAATTAGCAGGATACATGTGAGAGCAGTGGCTGATAATCCCATTGTCTAATAATTATAATTATAATCTCATTGCTGATGTGTGTGTTCTTGTCACACACAACAAATAAATCTCAAATCCACTTTACCTAGGGAACACATGTAAACTCATTCATTTGTAAGATTTTAAGAAAAATACAGAATCAGACATTAGAATATGATGAGATTCATTCCTTTGGTCTACCAAAGATCAGAAAGTTTTCCATACAAAATAAAAAAACAAACAAAAGAATAGAAATTCCTAATGCAGGCGTCTGAAATTTAATTCACAATAATCGGATCAGAGAGAGTCCACCTTCAAAATCCATATAGGACAAAAGATCTAACGATTGAATATGTGTAAATATTTGTAAATATTATTATTGGTACTGGAACATAAAAAAAATCAAATATCATAACCAGTGTAAAGCATTTAGTGACATCTAGTGGTGAGGTTGCAGATTGCAATCAATTGAATACCCCTCCCTTCACCAATCCCCTCACCACTCCCTTTCCAAGTGTGTAGTAAAACCATAGACTGTAAATAAAGATGGATGTAGCCTCTGTGACGTCACCCACAGTGAGTGAGCTGCTCCACTGTCACCATCTCGGCAGTGTCTGACTCCCTGAGTCCTTCACACTGGTCCTTTAATACACATGAAGAGAAAAGCTGAGTCAAGAACTGAACCAGCAGTTTCACTGAAGAGCTCAAAGGATTCTGTTACTGAGTACTGATTTGTGTTGTAGCATCAATGTGTTCATGTAGTATATTTACATGTTCTATATACAGTCACCAGCCACTTTATTAAGGTACACCTGTTCAACTGCTTGTAAATGCAAAAATCTAATAGGCCAATCACATGGCAGCAACTCAGTGCATTTAGGCATGTAGACATGGTCAAGTCAATCGGCTGAAGTTCAAACTGAGCATCAGAATGGGGAAGAAAGGTTATTTAAGTGACTTTGAACGTAGCATGGTTGTGGGTGCGGGCTGGTCTGAGTATTTCAGAAACTGCTGATCTACTGGGATTTTCACACACAACCATCTCTAGGCTTTATAGAGAATGCTCCGAAAAAGAGGAAATATCCAGTGAGCGGCAGTTCTCTGGGCCAAAATGGCTTGTTGGTGCCAGAGGTCAGAGGAGAATGGCCAGACTGGTTCAGGCTGATAGAAAGGGAACAGTAACTTAAATAACCACTTGTTACAACTGAGGTATGAAGAAGAGCAGAAGAGCATCTCTGAACACACAACACGTCGAACCTTGAAGCAGATGGGCTACAGCAGCAGAAGACCACACCAGGTGCCACTCCTGTCAGAGAACAGGAAACTGAGGCTACAGTTTACAAGTGGTGGAATGGGAGATTAGCATCATGGATGTGCAACTGACAAATCTGCAGCAGCTGCGCAATGCTATCATGTCAATATGGACCAAATCCTCTGAGGAATGTTTCCAGCACCTTGTTGAATCTTTCCCACAAAGAATTAAGGCAGTTCTGAAGGCAAAAGGGGGTCCAACCTGGTACTAGCAAGGTGTACCTAATAAAGTGGCCACTGAGTGTATAATTCAAAGACATGACATGACCTGTCTGATTAAAGTGGACTGCAACTGGGCTTGTTCTGTGTCTGATACCTACCAATAATCTACTGGTTTTACCCACGCTGGCTAGTCCACCACACCCCTATTAACCCATCAGGCCCCGGGGCAGAAACGAGTTGTGGGCCCCAAGCAACCTCCAGATGAAGATTCAGATTGATCCTGATCAGGCTGCTCACTTTAAAATTGCTCTGTAATAAATAGGCCTATATTTCTTGACAGTTTTCAACATGTTTATATGTTTTTGTAATCCTTTTATGAGCACTGCACTCTGACCTTTTTACATACAGTCTCTGACTCTGGCCTGCAGTGACGTATTGTTAGTGAACTTCAGCTTTTGACCACAGGGCGTCAGGATTGGTCTCTGTATGGTGGTGGACCGACAGCCTGATAGATGCTTTCATATCTGCACATACACATCTAAAAGAGCTGCATTCATTTTAACTCTGAAAAGGAATGATTTACTACTTTTTAAAATGTGAAATATTAATATGGCAGACATCCAACACGCCTCCTCTCATACCTACAGGTTTCCATGACATAATGATCTGATATCAGCTACTAACATCAACATTATTATGTTTTGTCCATATAAGATGCATGAGTTCCACACACAGGTTTTAGTAGCTATAAACACCATCACAATGTAGGGATCATCCCCTGACAAGGAAACTACCATTAATAACAATATAATATAATAATGATAATGATAATTTTTTTTTTTTTAAATAGCCAGAATTCTAAATCACAATTTGTGTGATGTTATTGCATGAATATAATATAAATGATTAAAATTTAAATTAAAAACATGAAAAAATAGGCCTAAAGAGATTTTAAAAATAAGAAATGATTTTAAAAAAACAATAGATTTTGTTCTCCACATGTCTATTTTCCTGTCTAAAATGTACTTTTTCTTTTGAAATCCGTTTTTTTTTATATCTCAATGTGTCTCAGCTGAAACAACAGACCTGCTCTCTCTTGTTTATGTGGACTTCATACGTTTTTGCTGTTTCTCTAATAAATTCTCATGATGCTTCATGAAATCCAGTCGGTGTGTGTCGGAGCGGCGGGAGGTTTTATCAACGCAGACTCCTCCACCACCTCCGTGTTTGCATAACACAGACTGAAGGACAGGTTCAGTAGAAGGTGTCACTTCTGATTGGTCCTCGCTCCTTGACAATTGAACCTTGCGATATTTAATTTCCCGCTAATTAAAGCCTCCTGCCGCTCATGACGACTTCTATCTGCAAACTGACCGTGAATGCAGCGCGAACAAAAGAGCAGACAGCTGATGGATAAGAGTCACACAGCTGATCTCAGGCCCGCACTGACTCACACATGATCAGTCTGAATCAGACAATAATGTGATGTCATGTGGGTGATATTTAATATGGTGAATCTGTATTGTGGAGGCTTTTAACAGCGCGGGTCATCAGGCAGATTTTACTGCACAGATTTCATTTTTATATTATTTATTTTTGAACTCACTGAAGCTTATTTTAAAATGTATAAGTAAATCTAGATCTGTAATAATCATCATCATAATATAATATAACGTAATGTAGTCTAATAATATATCTGTAAATGGAAAAAATCTGGAATTTAAATGTGTATTTAATAATGATATTTCTATTTGACCATAAAATATATTGCTCTTGAATATTTCATCACTATGGCGCCAAGTCAATAAACCATTTATTATCATTTGGAATTTTCATATTTCAAATTCGGTTAAATATGGAAATATATTATTGGGTCCTGTTATATTTCATTTGTTTTTGTCTTTTTCATTTCCTTCTCTAATCATCATGTGACCCTTCAGGTTTTTTTTATTTTTGACTTTTTGAAGAAGATTAATTTGAAGAGGTTCTGGTAAGAAGGGGAAACACTGGTCTAAATGCTGCCAGGAAGAAACACGGAAAATGTTTTAAGGGATAAAACTAAGGCTGAAGAGTGATGAACTGCAGACACGTGTTTCTTGGTCGTAAATTTGTCCCCTGCTTTAAATCTACCACAGAGTCACTGCATGACGTTGAAGGCCGGTGTGGATTTTCAGACAGTTTAGGATCCAGTCAGTATCTGGTTTTTGTGGAGGCGGATCCGGGGCGGTGGAGAGAGGGCAGGGGGAGGGGGAGGGGGAGGGGGAGGGTTCCTCTCTCCGCTCTCACCCTCTTTGACACAGAGACTCGGGCTGAGGATGGCACATCAAGCTTAGCACTGCTGGACCGTTTTCTTTCCGAACATCTGGATTTACATCAGCTGATCATCAGTTTTCCTGGAGACCGGAAACTTGTGAAGGTTTCAGCTTTGCGGATTTTACAGACTCCACTTTCTTTTTGCCGCTCCTCCAGATTTTTAGAGATCTCAGAGGGGGGAAGGAGCAGAGCGCACAGACAGACCCGGGTCTCTTATGGACGTTGGCAGAAGTGTGGAGCGCGCGGAGCGGCGCGGTCATCACCCTGCTGCCTGTTTAAAGATGCTGAATGACATTAAAATCGAGGATCGTCTGCGGACTGACGCCTGCTCTCTGGAGGTTATGATCGGTGAGTCTGTGTTGTTTGTGTGACGGGCCTGCAGACCGCCCCAGGACCCGGTCTGTGATCACTAGGAACTGATTTTTTACCTTTATGGTATAAATTCTTATTCCTCTTTCCGCCCGACACTGCTCAGAATCTTATTTTATTTACTTTAATTTGATTTTATATTATCATATGATAACATGTAAGGCCCATCTTTATTTTTTATTCTTTAGGCTATTTGCTTTTCTTCTTTATTTGTGGATTTTATTTTTTATTCGAGGCCAGAGTGAGAAAGTGAAAAAAATCTTTCCATAAAGGACAGTTTTTCTGCTGCAAGTTAGAATTAAGGACAGAAAACATGAAGTCCTTCTATTGTCAGATAAAACACTATTTGAATGTTGTATCCTGTATTGTCCATTGTAACCTCATTTTATATTATTTATTTATTTGTGTTTTAGATGAGTTTTTGGGGCCTCTTTAAACAAACATGAATAATTCCAGCTCTGTTTTTTTTTACTTTAAACCATATGATACATTTTATAATTCAGACTGTACAAAATAGAAATAGAGGGGTTTCTGAAATCTAAATGATGAATGCTCAGGCCTGATGCTTCTCTTCATGCAGTCAGCGGGTAGAAGACAAAAAGGCTACATGGATCTTCACTATATTAGGGGAAAAACCAGCTCTGAGAGCACATGTAAATGTAATGTAAATGTCACATTCAGTGCAGCCAAATCTACTATTGTTGGTTTTATTTAGGCCTTTAATGTGACACAGTGAAGGGAAACAGGCCCACAGTATAATTCAAACCCTCGGCTGGAGTCATTCACCCAAAGATCTACAGCCACAGTCAGACATCTATAACCTCAAAACAATGAAGGTAAACAGGAATTTATTTGTGCTGCTTACAGCATTACAAAATAAAAGACATTTAAAAATACTGATAGCATATATCATATCAACAGATTATAATGAGGACGGCTCCTGAGAGCATGTCAAGGTAAACAACACTGCCCAGGCCTCAGAGGATGGATCTGCTCATTTGATATGATCATGTGATCTGCCATAATTTGATCTGCCATATGCAACTGTTTGAGCATTAAGATGCTGACGGTGGTTCATTGATAGTAACTGAACAAAAGAGATGAAGCAGCAGGTACAAATGCTGATGATGGAGAAAACAAAGGAAGCTCAGTAACTAATGAGACATGAGGCTGAACAGTACAGAGACATGTGGGCTCACTATTTGGCAAGCAACAGGTCACTGTTACCCTTTTTATCTAATGTGTTATAACAGCGAATAAATAATTTACAAGTGTTGACAAGCTAATTAACAAACTAGTTATAAGCCATTCGTGTATGCTTTATAAGGGGGGTCTGATTGTAAAGTGATACCTATTGATAATTCTGCAGCAACCGTCTCCACAGACCTCAGTGAGAACAATTTTATTTTCCTATCATTTGTGTGAACTGAGCCTTTAACACAGAGGACTCAGCCATGACACAGGAAACAGGCTTTGACTGCTACTGCAAAGTCTGCTACTATATTAATACAGATGTAAAAACCAGTGATGAATCAGTGAAGTTCTCACTGTGCCAGACGGGCTTTGGTCTTTGGTCGTGTAGTGTGAGTGGCTGCTCCTCTTTGTCCATCTCCTCCTGACTGACAGTCACTTCGCGGGCTCTGCTGTTGGTTTTATAGTGTCTCCCTCCTCTCCGGCAGGCGGGGACTCTCAGCGGGCCGTGTGCGAGGGCTGCGCCCGGATCATCTCAGACCGCTTTCTGATGCGGGTCAACGACGCGTCCTGGCACGAGGAGTGCCTGCAGTGCGCCGCGTGCCAGCAGCCGCTCACCGCCACCTGCTACTTCAGGGACACCAAACTGTACTGCAAGAGCGACTACCAGCAGTAAGACCCGTCTCTCCTCACTACAGCGGGGCTCAGTGCGGCCTGCAGGGCTGCGGCTGGAGGGGGAAGCTTTGGAACAGCTAGAATACAAGAGAGAAAGAAAGCTTAGTGGTAGCGTTTACTCAGTCATTACACATGATACACTAAAGATAAAAAACACAAAAACATAAAAACCCACAAACTCAAGCCACATTCTAATCAATTTAAGCTGCCCGCCAAAAAGAAAAGAAAAGCATTCACACTTGTGACCCTCAGAAACAGCTCTGTAAACCACTCTTCAGAAAACCATAAGCCAATTACACATTTTTAAATTTATATCAGCACTGTTCCATAATTTAACCCCAACAATAGAAACACACACACACGTCCCTTTAAATCCCTTTCAAGCCCTTTGTCCAGTAAACCTAAAAACACCTCTGGTATTTGCTCTCATGCATTAAAAAGACCTTTTGTACAGTTTGGCTGTTTGGTTTTAGACTGTATCTAATCTAATCTGATTTTTATCTAAATACTGATCTGTGTTCAGATTTAGGTTCATTCTGCATTTGAATCATTTTCCATTTTCATCTGCAAAACAATCACTTCAGCAGATCGAAGGCAGATGGATCTGTTATATCTGTAGATTCTAGCCCATATATCATTTCTTTTTCACCTATAGGCCATGTGCTATTCTAAATGTAAATGTACAGATTTCCATTACTTATTATTTTGAGCCTTATTTTTGTTATTGCAACTAACAAACAATGTAAATAGTAACTCAAAAGATTATTTACATTTAAATTTAGTTAGGTTATTACTTTTTTCCTATGAAGTAATCATGAATTTCAATGAATGAATTAATCAAGTCTAATATTAGGCTAGCAATTTAATTATTATTCTGTCTTATTTAATTTAATTTAATTTAATTTAATGAGTTAATTAAAGGGTTAATATTGATATTATATATTGATAATATAACATAAAATTTACTGCAGTGCTTTGATATGAAATATAGAAAATTAGTATATTTTGTTATTTGTGAAATATGAGGAAAAAAGCCACAATACTCTCTAATCAACTAATCATCTAATTTAGGAATTAAAACATCTTATTAACATTAATATTAATATTAATATTAATATTGTTTTCATATGAAAACTCATTGTTTAATGTGTTGACTTAGTTCTCAGTTTAGTTCATATTTATTAGGTTTTCATGTAATATCGTATATAATGAACTGTATAAGTCATAAAGTCGCATGGATCAGTGTGCAGTGGTGATTACTTTAAATTGCACATCTGTATGCAGCTGTTGTGTTACAGCTCAGTAGGACTGACTGGGTCAACATAGACTTTAATGCGCTTTAAAACTAATAAAGTGTACATTGTAAATTGAATAATTCAAAGACAGTAACAGTTAACAATAAGAGAAGTGACAGCACCGAGCTACAAGAATATGCATGATTGATGTGATGGGAATAGTTTTGAGGCAAACTGTAGGAAATGTGTGTAGACATGTTTATCAGGAATTTGTCATTAAATACACAAATATATACAAATGTTATAAACATGTGAGGGAGCAGTAAATGTCTTTTGAAGAAGAAGAAGAAGAAGAAGAAGAAGGAGGAGGTGTGAGCAGGACATCAAGAATCTGCTGCTCATAGAAATCTGCTGAGATTACAGTTGGAAGCCTTTGGTGTGGTTGTGGTTTGACAGTGCTGTGTTCATATGAGCATTGTTGTTTGGGGGCGGGGGGGGGGGCTCCTGCGAGTGGGGGGTCTCTCTGTTGTATTGGGGGTTTTTCCAGACAGGCTGGGCTGCGTGCTGACAGCAGGCCGTCTGACTGTCAGATCATCTCTCTGCTGGGTGTCTCTGTGACTCGGTCTGCTTTTCTTTAAAGTCTTTAAACTCTCACTGTCAGAGCTTCAGTGTCACTGCTGCACGTCTGAGCTCCAACAATGGGCAACATGTACTTCTAATATCATCACACTGCAGACACATCGTGGATTCAGTTCAGGAAAAATCACAATGCATCGAAAAATGTTAAATTGTTTTAGATAGATAGATAGATAGATAGATAGATAGATAGATAGATAGATAGATAGATAGATAGATAGATAGTTGATGATAATTTTATAAGAATCACATACAGGTGTAATAATTAAACCCTTCAACCTTTCAGAGAAAATTATTGTATTTTTCACTTTTTGGGATTGCATTGAGGATGTCTTCTTTGAGATTTAAATCAAAGAAATCCAAAAACAAAAATATAGATAAAAAAACATATTAATAAAATATAGTTTGACAATCAAATTAGAGCAAGTAAAAAGCTCAGGACGACCCAGAGAGAAGATCGTGTAAGGAAAGATCGTGTTTCTTTAAGAACTGCCTCGCCTGGTTTTCTGAGACACCTTGTTCCAGATTTGAGGGGCCCTGCTTCCCAAGGCCTCATCTGGTTTTTAGTCTTGACCTGGAACCACTTCCAAAGACCAACCAGAGGAGCTCAGGCTGCTCTCAGGTCACAAAGAAAGTCAGGAGCAAATGCCATTAAAATATTAAAATCTACTGTTAAACATACAGGAAACTGTACATTAGTGTGGATAGATTGACAGAGTCTCTAAAGTTAAATTAGATACATACAATCATACATACAGTGATAAAAAAAAATGATTAAAAAAGACGGAAATATTGGTTCACTGAATTTTGATATTGATCAGAATTAAGCTTATTATTAAAAATAATAACTGTATTTCACAGAGAGTGTAGTGGAGATGTGAAATACAATTTATCTCATAAATTTCCTGCTTGTATTATAGTGAAACACTGAACGCTAAAATATCAACATTATTGTTAAGAGACCAAGCGTTTGGCTTGAGGAGGAAATAATTGAGAGGATCATTAGTCATCAGTGTAAGTACAGGTCATGTCCCACTGTGCTGTACAGTCACAGTCAGTCTGCAGGCAGGTTCGTGGTGTCTTCTTCTTTCAGATTATGATCACTGGACTGTAGGGAGACATGTGCAGCTTCAGAAACAACAGATCCTTTAGAAATCTTCAAAATGCACCTTTTGGATTTACGTTCATCATCCATTTGTCTTTTATCTCATTTATCTGTCTGGATAAAAGCAAAATGTCCTGACCTCAAACTCTATTCATGTCATACACATTTAAAATAAAAAAACACCCCAGCATGTGATTAAAACAAAATAAATGCATTGGTATTGTATTTATAGTCCATAATTATTGTTCTAGGATCTTAATGCAGCTGCTGTGAATAATCCACTGAGTGTTTAGCTTTGATGTCGCATCACCTCTGGACAGGAAACAGACCGATGAAATAAATTGCAATAAAGTGGATACTGTTGAGCTGTTACACTGATTTGAGAAAAATAGCTGTTGTTTAGATCTAACAGAAAATACTTTCATATGTTTGTCAATACAGTCCAGTCCAAATATTGTGATATATGATCTTAGTTTATTTATTTATTTTTTGCTGGCTGGTGTGGTTTCAGGGGTTTCAGTTGGTTGTTTTTTTTTCAAATAATGTATAATTATATTATTGTATTTTATGTTTCAGATATAAACCCTGCTGTCACAGTTCAAATTTTTATTCATCACATGATTCAATTGATTACATGGTTCAGTGTACAGTAAGCAAGGCAGTGACATGAGGGTCAGACACGACAGCAGGACAGACTGCTGAAAATAAAATAATAATGATTATTTTTGTTTTCGATGTCACGAAAAATATTACACACTGCGGGAACTATCAAGCGTTTATGTCACTGTAACAAACTACAATTGAATAAGTTCATATACTCAATTCGATTCAATTCAATTCGATTCAATTCAATTCAATTCAATTCAATTCAATTCAATTCAATTCATTTCAATTCAATTCAATTCAATTCAAGAAATTTTATTTTTCCCGAGGCAATTTAAAGGGCTCATAGATAGACATTAAAAACAGACAAAATACACAAAAAAGAACACACAACCAGTGCAACACAAACTGTGCACATCAAGAAAAATGACAATGACATGAAGAAACAACAGTGCAAAACAATAACCTGTAATATTATAATGAGACCAATAATAACACGGGAGAATGACATCACTAATGCAAATAAATAACTCACACATAAATAAGTGTCTGTACACATTTTAATAAAAAGATTAGCTATATTAGAGATAGTCTTAGTGAATTAAAAACTATGTTACTTTTATACATGTACAGTATATGTGCATATTTGGAATGTGAAGTATATGAGCTTGGATAAATAGCAGCAAGTAACTGTATAACTGTAACTACAACAGAGAAATATGATGAGTCAATATTAGGAATATTAAAATCACTAAAGAGACATTATCAGAGCACTGTAGAAATTAGAGAAACAAAGGTTTAGCCTATAGCCTATAATCAATTTTACATATAGCTGTTACCTGGCAACAGCTGCTTTCTCACCACACCTCTAGCTACTAGCTACTCCAGCTGGATTCAGTCAGTGAAAGGACAGAGGTGTAACACTCAGTGATGTTGGTGTTTTGTATCAGTGTCAGTCCATTTGTACTTTTGTGTGAATGAAAGAAGTTTAAGATTATAAATGTCTGATGTGACGATATGTGTACAACTTAAAAAGCCTGTTCAGTTTTTTTTAAACATCACACCCCCCCCCCCCCCCCCCCACTGAGTCTCATGACCTCTTGACCTCTTGATGCTTCAGGTTCTGGTTACACACCAGAAGCCTCAGCTCAAACAAACGGCCACAGGAAAGTCAGAAAGAAACAAACACCATCTGTGGTAGCCGGTGTTTTTGTGCCTCGGCTGTGGTGGTGGCAGATCATTCTGTTTTGCGAGGTGCTGATAAACGATGTGTTTTGGCGTGTGGTTTGAAGGACTTGTTGACAGCTCAGCCTGCTTCCTACACACTAACAATCACTGCAGTGTGCTTCAGTATAACACAGATACAATCCTGTGTTAACTTTGAATTAGTCCCACTTGAATATTACTCATTATATTGTTCATTATCTGTTCCATATGTGTCACAGGAAGAGTTATGAAGTTGATAAACATTAATAATCACTTAAAATATCTGTTTACACTACAATATAATGTGCTCTACACCAGCTGCTTATAAATGCTAAAGTATGAGTGGCACCTGCATGACTGCATGTTTCGTCCCTGTGTGTTTGCTACAGTCCTCGTTGTGCTGGTGTAGACTCTGAACACAGACTACTGGAGCATCAGCTTGTTAAATCCACCTCAGCTCAGGAGCAGGTTCACAGATGACGACAGGAGGATTTCTCACAGGCTGCTGCCTCCGTGTTTCAGCTTCGTCCTCCTCAGCTGCTCACATAGAAAAAAAATGATCAGCAATAGAAGAGAGACGTCACGGGTGTAATCAGAGCTCCTCAGTCCTCACACATTCAGGCTTTGAGGCTCTGGAGCTTGTAGAATGGAGATGTTTTTACAAAAGCAATGTTTTTACCTGTAGTCTCAAAGCATTTACAGTTACATCTATGCCAGGGACATGTCCCAATGTCAGTTTTGATTAATTGTTCCCCCCGATATTTGACCTCCCCTTTGTGTTACCACCAAGGTCTGTGCAGCAACTATCAGTTGCCAGGTTTGTTTTCTGCAAAATGTTGGTCATTATGATGATGAGTGACCGACTGGGATCTGGGGAAGACTTGACTGTAGGTGTTGTTGACCAGCAGTATCACTAGTGGAGTCGGTGGTGAATCTGAATCTGTCAGCATTTATAGTTTAAAGGTCAAATTGAAAACATCTTCACTGGACAAATTGGTTGATATTATATTTACATTCACTCATTTGTGATGTGAAAATGACGTGAAACATAACAAAGTTCTGTCATCAATCTAAACTTTAGTCATCTTTGAAATGAGTTATAATAATATGTCTAGCGTTGTGTGTGTAGTGTTTGGATGAAGAGGCCAAGACCAGGATATCGTTGGAGGCCATCGCTGTTTATTGTGACAAAAGAGGTCAATAGCAAAATTGATCAATTGTGCCCCTACACACATTAAATTACACAATTTGTTAGTGTACTACACAATAAATTAATGTAGTTGAACATAAAGGTTAAAACATGGAAATTACCACGATCACAGTGTCGTCACTTACCTCTCCTGTAGAGTACAACAGCAAAAAGGGGAGAGGTAAAGGTGGGAGACCCCACAGAAGTGTGTGTGTAGGGATACAGACACTGAGTCTCAAATGTTCCACATGTTGACTCTGGAGGGAGAACATTAATACAGATTATGTGTAATTATAATTTCACATATTGCTGCTGTATATTTGACGATGTTACATGTACATGAGTCATTTTGACATGAGCATTATTCATACAGTAAATTGTTTGTCCAACTGATCTGTTTACTAATGTCAGGCATCGTTTTATTCTGAAAATCCTGAGCCTAAACAACACGGACACAGACAGGTGAGCTGCAGGCTCTCTGGTGAGCTCTGATGTCACAGGCACACAGACAGGTGATCTCTGATGTCACAGGCACACAGACAGGTGAGCTCTGATGTCACTGGCACACAGACAGGTGAGCTCTGATGTCACTGGCACATAGACGCGCTTATGATGCACATGGACGTATTAAACGGTATCTTCAGATCTGATGTATTTTACATTTCCTCTCAGTAAAACTGGTTGTGTTTTCAGTAGATTTCATGAAAACCAAACCTTGAGTTTTCTTTGTCGTGGCTAACGAACAGCTGATGAAATCAGACACTGGCTTCTTCCTTATCAGCCCCGTGTGAGGAGATTGTGCCAACATGGTGCCACACAGGCTACTGCAAAGGATCTGTGAGCATCCTCATACAAGCAGACACCATTCTCTCACAGTCTGTGGAGCAGCCCTGTCTCTGTACAACTAAACTGCAGCCACAAATATATTCTGTAGGAAACATAATAGCTGTCGTTCCCTTCGCTTAACGTGATGAGGAAATGTTAATTTATGTATCTGTTGATTCTGAACATTTCAATAAGATGTTCACAGATGACCAGTTTGTTTTCCACCAGAATATCTGATCCTGCAGAACAATATGAAGTTAAAATGTATATAATTGTCTGTGATCTGCAGTCTGTGATTTCCTAAAACACCTGGACATTGTAGTTTTTAACAAATGTTCCTCAAACAGGAGGAAATAGTGCAGTTGTTGTGGACTATTTTCAGCAGAGAATTAATCCACACTTCTCTAGTGAGAGTTTGTGGCAGCAGGATTGTGTACATGGGGTTGTCTAAATAAACGGCAGTGTGTGTTCACAGTAACGAAGGAACAGTGTGACAACAATGGAGCTCTGTGGCTCAGAGGAGGAAGGTTTTGGATATGAACACAATAGTATTTTATTAAAATGATCATCTGTCTGTTCAGCATGTTGGCTGAATGTGATTCCATGTTCTCTCTTGTCTTGTAATGTTGTAATGACTGAAGCATGCTGTCCTGTTGTCTCTTCTACAGACGTTTTAAGTCCTTAATAGTACACTGTGAAAGTGAATGCATTTTTTCTTGTGAGGACATGCATATAAATTATTTGAAGAAGAATGTTTATGTCATTGTGTTTCAGGAGCTGTATTGTATATATGTACTTATATTACTTTAGTACTTTATGTCCCATTGTTGAAGCAGCAGTCTCTCAGGAGCCAGGATCCACATGTGTTTCCTGTCCAACACTTTTGGAAGTCTGTCACTGCACAGATTTGACCCAGCTGCTGTAAACCTTCTCACATCTAGGACCCTAAACTGCCACAAATTACACCTAGTCTATGGTGAAAATTAATTGTCCCCTTTTTTTCTGGGAACCCCCAGGAACCCCCTCCAGGACCCCTGGGGGTCCCCTGACCCCACTTTGAGAACAACTGCTTTAAAGGAGTTCAAGGAGCTATTCATAAGTTTTGCTATTGCTACATAGCTAGGATTAGCCTTAGCAGCTGTTTACTTACCAGTCTAGAAGAAACGTTGTGAGTTCAGCATCAAACTTCATTCCTTTACTCATCAACAGCTGTCTCCAGAAGTGGAAAGAAACCCCAATGTTAACTCTTGTCTCTATCACATCTTTCCCTCTACTGAAGTTAGCATGCTAACCAGCTAGCCCCGGCCTGTCTCGTTACTTTCTGATAGCGAGTCACTTGAGACACCAGTTTTCCTGGGATTGTTCTCTTTTTTGAGCGATTGTCTCGGTTTTTGTGAAAATGCACTTCTATTTTAGAATTTCATAGTTTCAAATAAAACCGTTTGGTTTTGTTTCCTTGCACTGCATCTCTGTTTTCTTCCTGGTTTTATGTAAAATCCTGTGTCCGTAAACGTATGAAAACAGGTACAACAGTGCCCAGTTTACCTTAATACCTCGTAACTGCCGCCCATCAACGTCCATGACCTCATGAGTTGGACGACCAAATAGCTGAGCAGTTAGGGCGCATACAAAGTGAGTGCAGATATACTGAGCAACAAGTTCCTGGTCTGACTCCCGAGTGGCTGGACTCTTTGCTGCATGTCATTCTCCTGCTCTCCGTCCTCACATGTTCTGTCTCTCTCTACTGTCCTGTCAAATAAAAATCCAAAAAATACCTAAAAAAAAAAAAAAAACGACCCCACTCTGGCAGGTCATAGTAAAAAAAAAGAAAAACTTGGGCAGAGAGATGAAAAAAACAACATCTGAGTGTCCTGGTTTTTCACACATCAAAGGAAGCAACCTTAGACGCACTGTAGCCTTCTGTCTGTCCTGAAGACGTAGCTGCTCATGGGACGTATTGTAACCCCTTGTCTTATAAAGATAAAGAAGGCTGAAGCTCTTGTCAGGTAACAGTCACCACCACCTGCTCCTGACAAGAAACCGCGTTCAGCAGCAGAGAAAACTTACCAACAGCCCCTTTAAAGACACATCCCAGTTGTTTTGCACATTTTATCCTATTAACTATACTTCATATTCCTGCTGACCACTGATCACAGCTTTCAGATCAGTACTCAGATGCTGTGATTCTGTGTAACTGAATACATTATGATATGGGTTGTAATATTAGCATACAACTGAACTCTTGCACCTTTAAGATTTGCTCTCAATATTCTGGTGACCTGGGAGATCCATTATAGATTTCTTTATGTCTTTATGCAACAATGACTGTTTTGTCTCTTGTTCCTTCGCTATATTGTATTTATATTGTGGCCCCATTGCTCTTCTTATTCATAAAACAAAGAGGTTTGTGGGGTTTGTCATTGTAAAACTGAGCAGGTTTATTTTATTAGGAACCAGAGGACCTGGTGTGTTCAGCATTAATCAAAGCAGAGACCCCTGCAGGTGAGGGTCCAGGAGTAAATCCTGGACCCAGACACAGCAGGCTGTCCAGGACTCTAAACATGCCCCATCCCCCAGGGAGCAGGGGGCAAAGAAAAGAGGAGGGTTGTGAACACCGTCAAGCCAAAGAAACAACACAGGAACCAGCAGGAGCTCCTTAAAGTCCTGTTCTGTTTGGATACCACAGCTGATCAACAGCCAGCCTCAGCACTAGAAAAACATGCCTCCATGAAAACTTCTCAGATTAGGTTTCATCGCCTCCCCAGACTCTCGCCCCAGCAGCTGCGGGTTGTTCTCCTCCTGCAGGCTCCACCATCATCTAACTACAGTGATTTATGCTACTGGTCCTCTGACCCCACCTTGACTTCAAACAGAGGCAACATGAAACAGTGTGTGGACACAGGAGCTGTGGATGGAGAGTTTTCAGCTAACAGTGTGTCAGAGCACAGCTACTGTCTGAGGAAAACCTCTGCCCTGAATGGAGGCAAATACTGTACGTTTTAGATTCTAGATCAGTAGATTTTCAATATGCTGCATGAGGCAAACACATATTATCTACTGATTTGTAATTCTAGATTTGTTGACTGATGCTACTTCCACATCTGGACCAATTCTGGTGTAGAAAATCTTCCGGATGTCAGTCAGTATGTGAGGAAAACAGCTGGATTCTGCCCAGATGTGGAAGTACATGTGCCAGACTCAGGCCCACACAGTTCACACAGATTCTTTTATTTCAAATCAGCTGCTTTGAGTCCTTTTTTTTTTTTTTTTTTTTTTACTTTTGGGGACTTCTTCCTCTCCTGACATTTTTTTTGATGCATTACTGCCACCTTCTGATTCTGAGTCTAAAGCTGTTTCACAGTGGCGTGTGAGGCTTCGACAGTGAAAGCTGAAAATAGACATCAGTTAGAAAGATACCAAAGTGGAACCAATATCTCTCCTCACATCTCAGAACAGTTATGCCCCACAAAGGATCTGATGCCTGTTTATCCATCATGTAATTTACTGCCCTCTTGTGGTGGCAACAGGGTATTGCCTCTCAAAACTAGCTTGACTTCCAGCTGTTGTATCTATAGTTTCCGTCCTTTTCGTGGGTGTAACCGCGTCCTGTTGACAAAGGTTGGAGCTTGTCGAGCAGAGAGGAGTCTTTTTTGGACGTCTGTGCTTTGAGGATAATCCTGGGCTCTTGGACGGCTGACTAGCTATGGCCAAGTGTTCTTGTCAAGCTGTCCTTGACTCAGCTTCCACTGTTCTGAGATCAGTTATGATATTGCAGCATTATATGCATGTGCAGACGTGTGTGGAGAGTAAACTAAGAGGCAGCAATAGCAAGAGAGAGAGAGGAGTGAGCAGTGAAGCTGGAGTTAGCTGGGTTAGCAGTATAGCTGTGATTAACTAGCTGTGAAGATTAACAACATTGAAGCCAGTAAATACAGAATTCTACATTGTCACTGTGTGTGACTATGAGTTAATGGTAAATATTTTGAAGGTTACCATAGAAGTGATTTTTAGGTATTTTCCTCCATACTGCACATTTGACATTTTTATTGTCAGTGCAATTTTCTTTTTCTGAGCAAGGAAGTTTCTCAGGTGAGCTCTGATGTCACACACACACACACACACACACACACACACACACACACACACACACACACACACACACAGGTGAGCTGCTGTCTCTCAGGTGAGCTCTGATGTCACAGAAGTGTTCATAGTGTTCTGGAGCATTGTTCCAGTTATACATGATGTCATACAGAGCACTGAGTATTTCATTACTGCACAAGACTGTCTTTACACAGTCAGCTTCCTGTTGTTTTATTATACAAGATTGTTAGAGTCGTTTCAGTGATGTGTTTCTCCTCACTGACTCTCAGAGTCTGATGAAGGCTCTGAGAGGATGAGTCTGTGTCTGGACTCTCAGGACACCCCATCAGTCATGGGCTCAGAGCTGTTTGTACAGATCACAGATCCACCGACATTGCTACCAAAAATATAAAAGAGTCAACATAACAGTGGGTGTGAATGATGAGATGGTGGATGGACTTGTAACATGTCTGATTTCTTCGGTTACAGACCTGCAAACAACTTTTCCCAGCCTGTGTTTGTGAACAGGCTGGTGCTCCCAAACCAACCGATCATTGCAAAAGTTCAAATCGACTTGATAAAAGATGAATAAACATTTCTAAGAGTGATCTGTCAACGTTAAAACCCCTCAGTTTTACAACTGCTTGTGCACACTGCTTTTTAACCGCACAGAAAACAAGACACTCAGCGAGCCACTGGGCTTTCCATACAGCAGTCATGTGACCTCATCCAGGTGCAAATAGACATTAATACTGTAATATTGTTTTATTTTATATTTCTTAGTTTACGAACAACATGTTTGTGACATAGGAGGAAAACTTCACCCACTGACTGTGGGTGACTGGCTGTTTTTAGGACTGAGTCCTCCCTGGCCTCTGCCTTGTTTAGGCCTGAGTGAAAGTCAATAGCCTATAAATGGTGTCTGGTCTGTGGGTTTTTTGCTCGGCAGCAGACATATCACATTTTTACCGCTCATGGTTTTATCTGTGAACAGTCACTTTTCCAGCCCAGAACCACCTCTGCACTTCGTCCACGTCTGAGTTTGGAGAGCTGCGGCTCTAAAAGTGTCTCTGACATGAAGGCATTTACACCGTACATTCATATAATGATCTGGGGATCAAAGAGCGAGCCATTGCAGCCGAGCCAAACCACCAAGCCACCGGGGGGTGGGGGGCACAGGCTATTTTGTCATATGGGCCATAACAGTCAGATTTATAGAGCGATCTAGGGCGGGACGGCGAGTCAGAGGAGTTTGCTGAATTCATTATTTTTATTACCGCAGACAAGCCAGAGAGAAAACGAGATCCTCCCTGTCGCTCACAACAATAGTTCACATGAGACAGACGGCAGACAGAAGGACAGACGTCATGATGTGGACACAGTTTTTATATGTCTCACATGTCTTTACCCAAGGCTTGGCCCCGCTACTGATTGGTTTATTGTCTTAGGTTCAATTCCCACAACAGCAAATAGTCTGTTTTTGTGTTTACAGCTCAGTCTGTCTCATCATACACCGGCAGCTCTCAGGCACATTTCCAACAGTCAGATGTAAACTCAGGGTAACTTCAGTTCATCACAACCTGGGTCTGAAACATGTAGAGAGAGGTACGCAGGCTCGAGGGGAACATGCAAACTCCACACAGACAGCTGGCCAGCCGGTTCGAACCTGGAGCCTCAGTGCTAACCACTGCACCGCCGTGCTGCCCCACCCTCTGAAGATCACTTTAATAAATGTATCGTCTCTGTCCCTTGTGCCTGTGGATGACATAGATGTGTCTTCTACAGTGCCACAGTGCAGACTCTCACCTGACAGATGCAGCTGTGAGGTGCTGATGTTCTGCTTGTGCAGTGATCGGTCTCTGTGTCAGCTGCCAGTTCTGCCATATGATAATATTATATAATATTGTTGGCTCACTGTTGGGGAATCAGTCAGTGAGTGGGGGCATCTCAGAGGAGGCATGAACACACCAACCCTGTCTGCTCTCTCTCTGTGTGTGTGTGTGTGTGTGTGTGTGTGTGTGTGCGCGCTCTATGGGGTTGTAATATTTCTCCTGTCTCATACACACATGCAGTACACCAGCCACCCTGCTGCTACATACACTTGTAAAGGCTTTAACGCAGTGAGCAACAGACCCTGCTGTATCTCATTATTCCTGTCCTGTCTCTGAGCCTGGTCACAGAGTGACAGTGAAACTCAAGCTCAAGGTGATCAAGGGGGGGGGGGGGGGGGGGGGTTATATGGCAGGTAATGGATGTAATTCAGTGTGTAATACTATGGTTTATTGGTGAAGTGTGTGAACTGCACTGCAGACTGGATTGTCTCCTGGCAGCTAGGCTAAAGAAGGCTATCTTAGCTCAGAGTCAGAACGTACCACGTACCACAACGACAGAACAGACGAGACAAACTTATAAATGCACATTTAATGGGGTGATGACAGTCTGACAGTGGCCGACCACGCGGAATCATACCGCTAGAGATCGGCATAAGCAGCTCCACCACTAGTGGCATACTATTATGTCTAATAGTGTATTAGGGTCTCCTGCTTGATTTCTCATTAGTGTATAATTTGGTGTAATTAGTGTCTATCTTTTCCCATGTGGATGTGTTGATCAATGCAAATTAGTTTGCCACAACATAGAGCTAGAAAGACAGACACTTGTTTTCTTCTACAGCACCAAACGTATCAGAAAAATGTTCAGTGACGACGTGTTCATTTTCCATCAAGATATCTGATCTTGAAGCACAATCTCCACTTTTAGAAACCATAGACTGTAAATACAGATGGACGTAACCTCCATGACGTCACCTACAGGCTTCTGAAGCTCAGAGTGAGCTGTTCCACTGATGCCATCTTGGCAGCATCTGACTCTGCCCCTAACTCTCAGCTAATCCAAAAATGGGCAAAGAGGAGGGGCATGTGTGGACCTGAGACTTCAGTGTATGCTTGTTTGCGTCAATCATACACACTCAGAGGCCACGCCCAGTTACACATAACTTTAAGTCTTAATAAAATGTAAACAGGTGAGTTATATAAACAGTTGTCATGAAGGAGGAAATTAGCTCTAGAGACCAAAGCTGTTTTTGTACCAGGCTGTAAACATGTTTATTTCTGCTGTAAAGACATTTTAACATGGGAGTCTATGGTGACTGACTCACTGTTGGAGCCAGACTCTGGTGGTCATTAGAGGAACTGCAGCTTTTGGTTCTTTAGTGGTGTCTTCATGTTTCAGGCCTGGAGGTTGATGTTTGGTAGAGACTCCACGATAAGGTGTTTTAACAACTGTTTTCTGGTTCTGTTCAGACACACAGCTCCTGGTTCAGGTTAGGGACAGACCCTGGTCTGGTTTACTACAGAAACAGTTTACAGTGACTTCAGACACAACTTGTTTATTTACATTCAACCAATATCACCATCTTCCACTGACCTCAACCATAGAGCTGTTGTTGCCTAAACCACAGATGGGACTGTCATTAAGCCTCTGAACATAATCTAGTCAGCGATGAGTTTTCTACATAACCTATTTGCTGTGGCAGTTTAGTTGTTTATGAACATACTGTCATTTCAGTGAGACAGGTTTGGACAGATACATGTTTGCCAGTCTTGGTTGGCTGTGTCTCTCTCTCCCCTCCCTTTGCTCCCCCTCTTTTCTCCTGTCTAATCGTTTTATCAGCGCTGCAGGCCTCTCCTGGGAATCTGGTTGGCATTTAGCAGAATGAGATGACACAAGACCCCAAGGGCTCATCCAAAACCTGTCTGCTTCAAGCTGTCCACATTATTAGCTTCCTGCTCTCAGAGGAGACCTCAGTCATTCACACACAAGGCACACACACCAGTACAAACACACTATGTTGTTATAATTCTCTTTTCTTTCTCTGTGCTTCTTCTAACATCATCTTGTCTCTTCACCGTCTCTTGTGCTCTTCTTCCTGGATGAAGAGGAACTTGTGTGTGTTGTCACAAAGCATCTCCACCACCAGTGTAACAGTAATTACTTCATTGATATTCCTTGCCTAATTACACTGCTTTGCATAATTTTTCTCCTGTTTTTTTTTAAATCATGGGCACAAACAGATGTCTGTAATCTTGTTGGGCTGGGTTCATTGCAGCATACATTATATCTGCATCTCTCTCTCTCTCTCTCTCTCTCTCTCTCTCGTGAAACTGTGAGAGTCTGTGACACCGGGGTGTGTCATCGACATGAGTGACCTTTAACCCCACCACTTGCTCAGAGCAGTTAAAGGATGGCATCGTGGGCCAATCAGCACCTGATACTTTATGAGGCAGAACAAACGATTTAGGAATGAAAGGCAAAGCTACAACGTGTTTATGACTGAATGTGTATATGAATATTCAATATTCAGTTCAATCAAGAGAGGCTAATAAGAGAAACAAAAGAGTATGACAACACAAGGAATCAACTTTGGCACTTAGACCCGGCAGGAAGTGGATCACCATGGGGAACGGTCTGTAAAAGAAAGGTGCTTCCAATTAGATGAAGCCAAGACACTGGTGGAGGTGATGAGGGATGGAGCTTGAGGACGGGGGTGTTGTCAGGCATCCACAGTAGGTTGGCTGGAGATGGACAGGAGACAGAGCACAGTACTGTTAAACTAGAAACACAGCGGCTACACTGCGCTCAGGGGTTAAAGAGTGAGCTGCAGCCCAGAAATAAGTTTTAAGAACACACAAGCAAAGGTGGAAGCGTCTCACACTGAGGCTCAGCAGCTAACAGCTCGCTGTTCCTCTGCTGCATCTGTGTGTGCTCTGTGGTCATGTCACATTGCTCTGAACAGAAAGGTAAACTCATCTGACAGTGTAAAGGAGTAGCAGGTTTAGCAGGTTTACTCGCTTTTAAAAAATCTGCTTATACTCACTAACTTTGGTGTAAAAAGGTTTTAGAAGCTGAAAAATCTCTGCAGCAGCACTGTCACTGCTTTCCTCCATGTGTCTGGGAGACTGTTGCTGGTTGATGTCGTATAGAACCTAACGTGAGTTAAATTAACCACAGTAATAACATTCATAGTGATAATTAAAATTGAAATGGTAATACTAACCATCTGCCATTTCTACTGTGATATAACATGGAACTGGTAACTGTTTCATCTCTGCTTGGATGTGCTTTTGAACGCATGGATTACTCAAACTGGACTTCCTGGATTTTTTTCCATGATCTGTAACATCATTCAAATTCCTTCTCCATTCTATTAACACTGTGCTATTTGTGGTGTGAACTGTGGGGATATAGGGTACAGGGATATTTAATGATTACGGTGAACTGACCCTTTAATAAGTTCACAGAATCTAATTCTACCATGAGTCGACAGATTTTTAGCTCCTAATGACAAAAACAAGAGCTGAGCAGTAAAAGAGAAAAGAGTAAAAGAGACTGAGTATTATCTTTTAACAGGAGTGTGGGTGTTTAAACTGCAGCAGTGGTTTATGATGCTGGAGCAGGCCGACAGGAATAAGCTCCTGAGAGCGAGGGCGATTGTCTCCGTCTGCCTCTCCCAGTATGTCATCATGAAAATCACTGCCGCTCACTAACAGAGTTGTGTTATGACTTTTTGCATTGTGACTGTGTATATGTGTGAATGTCCAGTATGTGTGTGTACATACTGTAGGTGTATGTGTATGTAAGGTGTTTCAGTTTTTCTGGCTAGGATGGGGACCTCAGTGAAATGTTTACTTTGGCCTGTGGTGAACACCACATTATAAAAATATACATTTCTAATACCCTTAACAGTTGTGTGGTTTAAAGAAACCATTGCTCTTCATTCATTTTCCCTCGTCTACACTGAACGACAGAATGACAGGAGAAAGATGCAAAGAGCGACTTGATGACGTGCAACATAAAGAAAGTCATAAATTATGAGAGTTCATTGTGAGAGCAAAGCAGTTCTTCAAACACTATACAACTGTTTGGCAAAAAAAAAAATGCATGAATTATTTCTTACTCATGGTATTATGTATTAATTCATTCATTCATTCATGTATAGCCTGTAATTTTAATAATAATTTAATACTAATAAAACAAAAGCAGAAACATCAGCTCTTGCATTCATCTGTAACATTAGACATGGATTCTTTTAACATAACATACAAACCTGCTGCTCCTATTCATCCATGTAAATGATGGCATTCATTAGCTGGGTGGAACAACCCAAAAATGAATGAATGAATGAAAAATGGATGAACGAATGAATAAATACTTAAATAAATAAATGAATCAATTAATAAATATCATTCTTAACCCATACCAGATCAAGTTATTTAAAGCAGCTATTTGTAAGATTTGCTATTTCAGCAATATCACACGAAAGAAAGTGATGTTGTTACTGAATGTTAGCAAAGATCCTCTATTCAGAAGAGCATTACAGTCAATGGTATGAAATGGGACACAGTTCTGCTCTCCTAAGTGGGTTTTGTCCCTCAGCCGCTCCCTGTTGATCTGAAAAATGTTATTTTGATGTCAGAATGTTCTGAAGACGTGTGGCTTGTGAAAAATTGATCAAATATTTATTTAGGTGACTATAGATTCAAAGAATCTGTGATAATCTGTGATTGCGTTCACTTTCCCCTTTGGAATGAATCCACTTAGACCTGCTGCTGGTCTCCTAAAGGGGTGGGGAGGTGGAGAAACCCACGTCACTGAGATACAGGAAATAAATGGAAATGAAGTGTCTTGGTCTCTCTCTGATTTTAGCATGGCTATAATTCGATTGTAGGTATGAGGCCACAGGCCAAGTAGCGAAGACATTCACAGCCGTGCTCATACTCAGTACAACATCACGACCTATTGTGTGATATTGCTTTTATACAGCAATTCTACGAGCACCATATTAGTTAAATAAGCAACAACAGATTATGATTAGTTTGTTTTCGTTACGCCAGTATACAGGCTTCTTCCCTTCATCCTCTTCTGATGAACCAGACGTCATTTAATTTAAATGTTATTTCTCCAAAGTTTGTTACAATCTAAAACAGATAACGACCGTTAATGTAACGCTAATTAGGCATATTTGCCTCAGTGGCGAAGCTTGCAGCCTTGTTGAGTGCATTTAATTTTCTAGGTTTTTTGAAAAATAACTCTAAGGCTCAGTCATGAGGAAATTCTCCAAGAGGTGGCCCAGTAATGCTCAGGAGCAGCCTGTTCCTCAACACTGTTTTCACCTATGAAAAGAATAACAAAAATGAGTGAGGTGAGGGATATTGAGAGAACCAAACAATCTCTCATTTCAGATAATACTGTTGATTAAATGTCTTACCCTATTCATAGTGGAGAAATCTCTCTCACAGTTCACACTGGAAATGGGCACTGTGAAGGCAATGGCTGCCAGCTCAGGAAAGGGTAAAGTTGTACTGGGATGCCAGTTTCCCCATTATGGTTAGCTGTACATATTCTGAAACATTACAGACACAGACAGTAGGACATTAATCTGGGTCCCTGAGTCATGTTTCTGCGGGACTCCCCTGTTAATTGTGTCTTTCACATTTACCTTGAATGCTCTAGTCAGCACATGCTGCTTGTAGCATGGCCATTCTTGCAGTGCATGATCTTCAGGCTGCTGCAGGAATTTTGTGGACAGGGTCTTTATATTTTCCATGTTGATGGCATCATCCTCCTTGACCACTTGGGGTCCCAGCATGTAAAAGACCCCCATGATGTCAAGGTTTTGTAACCTTCTGTCAAGGCTGTCCTGGAGACTATCTACATTAGGTCCCATTACCTAAACATGGCATTAAAAAAAAGGAAATGATTAAGTTTTATTGATTGATTGAAACATTTATTTCCACAGGGAGACAAACTAAGACCTGCGTCTGTCATTTTATTTTGTTTTCGGAGACCGATAGTACTTAACAGCCATCCAAAACAAATGTACCTGTGTCCTGAACTGGAATCAAAGCACTTCCCTTGTCTGCTCCACCTGGCCTCTGCCTCTCCTCTCCCTCTCCTCCTCATGGTTGATGTTAAAGGCACCTGATCCCACAGGGTTGTCCAGGTCATTATGGAGGCGGGCCAAGAATAAGCCAGGTGGCTGTGATCACCTGCATCTCTGATGGTCCTCAGGTATGCCATTGTCACTGGAACCTGATAAAGGCAGTTACACAATGCTTAGCGGTTTTCTTGGATGCAATGAGCACTGATAGAACAGCCAACAATTTAGTTGTATTACTTTAAAATTATGAGATACATGTTAAAACTACCTGCTCTTTGATGGCCAGGAAGTTGACTTGCTCTTTCTGGAAAATCCTAGAGAGCCGGGCTAAGTGTGGTAGTACATCTGCCTGCAGATAAACTGCAGCAGAAACACAATAATGGCCAGAATTGTTGTTGAAACCTGAACGTGTGTTTTCAGTCTTCCCATCAGCGACATTCACCAGGTCTAGGAACTGGCTGAAGAGCTGCCCTTCATTGTCCATATATCTGAGAAACATAAAAAAAGACATCTCAAACAATCATGTTTTACTCCAGTTCAGTTGTTAATCATTGTCCTCTCAAATGATTAATACTGCATATGCAGATCCAGCTGCCTTTCCACAGAAACATCTGTACTTTCATCCACCTCCAGCCCGATAGCCACAGTCAGAGGACAGAATGTTTCGTAGGATGGGTTCCTCAACCACTGTGGCCAAAATCGCCAACATCCCATCAACTATTAATCTATTACATAGATTAAACATTATGAGCTTTGAGGAGAGCTAATTTGTAGTTATGAAATGCAAATATGAACAATAAGACAGTAGTCTGATAATCATTCACCTTCACCCTCACCTTTACCTTGTGACAGTAAGGCATGTGAGTTCACACTTTGTCCTGTTACCATATTTTTGTCTAAGTAATTAACTCTGCAGAGTTGGCAGCCTGTCTCAGTGAATGGCCGCTTGGAGCCTTCTCTCTTTGGTGCCTGCTTATGTTGCCGACATAAGCAGCAGAACATTCCTGTAAGTACAGACAGACAAAAGTGTCATTGTTGGTCATTGTTAATACAATATTACATTGAAAAGCACAGAATTGCATGATATGGTGTAATGCTGAGTACTCACCATGATCAGTGTGGTAGAGCCATGGGCGGAGCCTGTGGTTAGTTTTCTTTTTATGGCAGCTCTCCTCTTCTCCTCCACTCTCCTCTCTCTCTGCCCTCTCTCCTGTTATACTGTGTTCTGCTGCTTCACTCTGGTCTCCTCCACTCACCCCCGCTACTCCTGCCTGTCTGCTTCTGTCACCTGTCTGATTATGTGTTGAGAAGAAGTAGATATTTCCCTCACGTTACAAATATTTGATCAATCAACCAGTAATAACATTAAAATATTGCAGTAGCCACCACTAATGTTACATAGCCTTTAGTAAAACCAGGAGGCTTAGCCTATCTTTCTCTTCAAAACTTAACGAGCCCCTCCCAATCTTAGGTAACGTTAACTTACCTGGTTGTTATCTTCATCATCAGGTCTCTTCCTCTTCTTGGAGAAATATTTTAACAAACTCATCTGAAAATGAAATCTGGAATAATAAACATCATTGGTTCGTTCGTTGATGATTAGGTCAATTATACTGACTGAACTAACAGTATGATTCTGAGTTTGCTAACATTAACATTAAAGGAGAATTCTGCCAAAGGACAGTATTAGCATAAAGCTAACTCAATACTGCACATATTTTCGTTTTGTCCCTAATGAAAGTAGACTACTTAAACACTCTCTACTCTTTCAACTCAATGGCCACAAAGTATGTTGTTAATGGAGTAACTGCTGGCGATAAATTAATGGAACAAATATTGTAAATGGTCAGTATCGTTTACTGTAAACGAGTGGACACTGTCTATTTAAAATAAGGAAAACAGTAGTCTATATAACTATCAGTAGCACTTTTCTGTGTAATTTAACACAGCTATTTACTTACTACTACTGTTACGACTACATCTGCAGACTACTTCAATTTCAATTATATTGCATTTATTACACTTACCTTTTCAATGTTTTCCACATGTAGGCCTACAATTACCTCATGACTGTTGATTTGACAGATTGATCGTTGTCCAATCAGAACAAACCCACCAAGGTAATGTTATTGGTGGAGAAACTAGCCTCAGAACATAGTGAATTTTTAAACATTAAACTACATCAAAAATATGGGTTGTAGAGTAAAACTGGATGGAAACTAATAACTTCTGATTAGTGTAGCTGTTTATTGTTATACTGCAATGTGAGCACAGCCCAGTGGGGGAGGAAACTTCGGCAGGATACAAGGCAACTGGGCGGCAATAATTTTGCTGCGGCAGGCAGCTGCCACAAAATGTACATAGAGGAAACGCAGGAACACCTGTAAAGCGGAGTGCTACATGTAGTTAAAAGCCCCAGTACTGTTATATCAGCACTCATGGAATGCCTCTTGTCCAATCAAATTACTTGGTCGGAACTGACTGTCGTATAATGTTACATAGCTAACGTTAGCATTATAAGCTGTTTACTTACCAGTCTTGCTAAGAGATTCAGCCATCGTTATGTTTACATTACAAGAGGTTATAATATGTCCTCTGGGCAGCTCCTTCTTAAGGACAGACTGGAAGTTTTAGTGACTCTGTATCAGAAAGTTACGAGATGTGTCGACCGGGCCAGGCCTAGCTGGTTAGTATGCTAACTTCAGTAGAAGAAAAGTACAAAAATAAAAATACAAAAAGAAGCAAATCAAGAGGGTTGAAACAGCTGTTGTTGAGTAAAAAAATGAAGTTGGATGCTGAACTCATTGTTCTGGACTGTAACTAAACAGCTGCTAATACTAATGTTAGCTATGTAGCAATAGTAAATAGCAAAACTTACAAATAGCTCCTTTAAATGTGGTCTAATAAGACGATGTATTTCTATTAAAAAACAGAAAAATCCAGTTTGACTGTGGCACAGACGGCTGTCAGATTTCATTTTTGTCAGTTTTGTGCTGGTTGATGCTGCAGAAAACACCAAGTCAAACATGTGACACAATCTTTTTGGTGTCTCAGGAAACCGAAGCCTACAGTCTGCAGCAGTTGAGGTCAAATCTACCATAAAAAGAAAAAATCTACAAAAACTCAAATGTGACTGAGACTTATAGATCCTGACTGTCTGAGACATCTATTTAAACTTTAGCACCAATAATTTGTCATGTCAAATTTATTCAGACTCCAGTAGTTTTTTTTTTACTTTCGAGAGTTGTGATGTGTCCAGAAAACGTATGTTTTTCCAGGCGGAAAATTAGAAGCGAAAACCAAAAATAACACAAGTGTGTGGTGCATTCATGTGACCAGGTTCAGTAGAGGGCTGGAAAAAAAACAAGCCCACAGGTCATCTGTACAGCAGGTTATTATGACCTATAGTTACATTTTGTTGATAGGCAACATCTAGTGGTCGAAGTCATTATGACAGGAGCAAAGGGAAAAGTGCGGTGACGTAGTATAAAGAGAGACAAAGACCACATCAGGAGGAGGTTGTGGAGGATGGATGGGTCAACAAAACACAAGTAGCAGTTTATATTATCCATGACCGTTTGACAAAGTTAACAATATTAAGAAGTATTAATATTAATAATATTACATTATTATTGTAACCATGACAACAAAGATTGTGTAATCTTAAGGAAGTACTTATAAGTGTGATCTTTTCCAAAACATAACCAAGCCATGATCATTAATTATTGTAACCATGGGGACAAAGGTCCAATATGCCTCTGTCGCTAAACTCTGCGTGTTTATTATTGTAACCATGACAACCAAGGTCCGGTATGCCTCCTGAGGTTGGAGGAGTTGTTGGCCCTTAAGCAGCTTGATTGAAATAATGTCTGTGCGATGCACATGCTATCAGACTACAGTGAGGTTAAGGATTACATGAAAACTCGGTCATAGTCAGACCAGGTGTCAGGCCCGGTGTCAGTGCTGTCTCGTCCTGGGACAATGGAGACCAGACACTCAGAGACAATTTGCACTGTCAGCAGTAATGTATTCTTCCTCTTGCAAACGTTGTGACTGGGGGTGGAAAGAGGGCTCCCCTGGGAAATAAAGTCTGCCTCCACTCGCCCCTTCTTTAGTGCTCTTCAGATCTGCTCAAAGCCTTTGCCTGTTTATGAGGGTATAAGTTCTGCTAAGTCCCTGAGCCTCCAGGATGATTATTAGTAGCAGGTCCATACTGACAGACATGCTGAATGGAAATTATGTCTCACCTTTAACCCACATTCATGAATCTATTTGAAGGCATTTCTTTAAAAACCGTCTCCTACAGTGACAACGATAGTGTCACAAGCAGCGGCTCTGGATGGTAACCTCAGTATGTCAGTCCACCACTTTGGTCCAGGCTGAAATATCTCCACTAGTTTTGAATGGACATGAAATTAGGTTTAGGAATTGCGATAACTTCTTCTCTGACTGCCTTCTCTTAGTGCCATCATCATTTTCAGTCGGCCAATGCTTTGCATGGCCGGGCCATGCTAAGGCCTAATTTAAAGGAACATTATGTGTTGTTTTAATATAACATTCAAGAGCCAACTAGAACCCTGTTAAATCCCACAGTTTTCTTTCATATCACACAAATCAGAAATAAAGAATAGAATACAAGTATACAAACATAATAATAGTAATGGGTGAAAATGGGACATCTCAATAAGCTTCAAAGTGAGTGAGTAGTGACCCAGTTACTGCATGTACAAAATATCATTTCAACCACAAAATACCTAAATCCTAATAATTAATACCTAATACCTAAAACCCTAAATGGAATAACTAAATGGTCCAAAAAATCTATCCCATCAGTCCATATATCAATTTAATATTTATATTAAATACTAACGACCTTCTCATTGCTGCTGAATCTGGCCACATCAGCATCCTCATCCTTCTGGACCTCTCAGCAGCCTTTGACACAGTCTCCCACACCCTTCTCCTCACCTGCCTATCGGACTACCTTGGCCTCACCAGTTCAGCATTCTCCTGGTTTCAGTCTTACCTCACCAATCGAACAGTTTGTCACCATTGGAGGCTCTAGCTCAGCCCCTGCTCCAGTCAACCACGGTGTACCCCAAGGTTCTGTGCTTGGACCCCTCCTCTTCACCATCTACATGCTCCCCCTTGGTCAGATCATCCGCCACTACGGTCTCAGCTTCCATTCATATCCTGACGACACACAGCTTTATCTCAGCACGAAACCCTCCACCCAGCTCCCCCCACAGTCAATTGTCAGCTGCCTGCATGAAATCAAAATCTGGATGTCATCTAACCTACTCAAACTCAACAGCAATAATACAGAGCTCATGGTTGTGGCTCCCATGGCCCTGCTCTGGAAGGTTGGAGATCTACATCCCCGAAAGTCTGCAACCTGGGTGTCGTCTTGGACTCAACTCTCTCAGTCCAGGCACATATAAAGTCTATCACCAAATCTGCTTTCTTCCACCTCAAAAACATCCCTTGACTCCGGCCATCACTCTCTGACTCTGTCGCAGAGACCCTCATCCATGCCTTCATCACCACCCATCTGGATTACTGCAATAGAGTCCTGTTCAGGGTTTCCCAGCAAAACCCTCTAGCTGCCTCATCTCCCACAATCTCCTCCAATCTCTGCCATCCCTATTCTGTCTCATCTTGTTTTCATTTATTTGTTTCTTTTGTGTTTCTTTTGTGTTTCTTTCCCTGTAAAGCGGCATTGGGCCGTATGATATAATATATAATATGATATAATATAAAATATTGTTATTATTATTATTATTATTATCATTATTATTATTATTAAGTAAGCTACACAAACAGCAATAAATGGTGGATAAAAAGTAACAAAAGTAAAATAAGTAAGAATAAGAAGAAGAATAGTAGCTCAGTGGAGTAACCACTTCTTAAGGCTCCAGCCTTTTAGTTAAATATATTTTAGTAGCAACTGCTGCTTTAAGTTCTTTTTAAAAGGAGATAGAGATAGTAACGTTTTTACAGTTTCATCAAGCTTATTCCGTACCTGTGGACCTCTGCAAACCACGCTAAAACTTGTGCATTTATGTTCACGTTTCTTTCCCTGTAAAAGATGCTTTTTTCTGGTCTTGTATGTTTGCAAGGGAAGGAAAGTTGGAACAAGGTCAGAGTCTGTCATTTAACTTGTATATAATATAACATTATAGATAATACAAGCATTGTACAAAATGTTGCATTCAATGAGCTTCAAAAAACTGAAACAGTGGAAAAGAGGTTCAGTGCGAGCATTTACTGTGGACAATGATATTATACGTATGACTTTTTCTGTAGAATCTGTAGTTTCTCAAGATAACTAGTATAAGTATTACACCATATAATATTACAGTGATTTATATGAGGCTCAAATAAGGACTGATATCGGGTTTGAAGTGCTTCAAGTGGTAGAAAAGGCCTCAGCTTAGAGAATAAACCAACATATTTAGACAATTTTTTGGTCAACTCTTCAATATGGACCTTAAAGTTCAGGAATTCGTCAATCTGAAGAATTAACTCTCTCAATTTCCTGATCATTTATTTTAATACGAACATGTTCAACATGATTTCTGTTGAAATGAAAAATAATGAAGTTTGTATTTTTCTAATACTTAATAATTATTGGATTTAAACCACATATCCACCAGTTTCTAATTTAGGTTATTTTGTAGTACACATAAATCTTTGTGTGAGAAGAATAAATTTGTGTCATCCGCGAATAAAATGTTATCTAGAACACTGGAGAAGGTCACAAAATACTTTATATACAGAATAAAAAGGAACGGACCTAAAATTTATCCCTGAGGGACTCCATATTTGATCATTTTACATTGGGATTTATGAACGTTTATGCATACATATTGTTTCTATGCCAAAAAAGCACAAAAATTAACATAAATGAAAAAGCGCAGACAAGGAGGAAGTACAATTTATTGTAGAAATATAGTCAAACAAGCAGTACGTCTGTAAATGTTTTTAAAACTGCCATGTTTGGGAGTGAGTTGCTAAAGCAGGTGATCCACCGGACTAAAGTGGTAAAGAGGGAGCTGAGTGAAAGGGCAAAGCACCCAATTCACCAGTTAATCTTCATTCTGACCCTCATCTGTGGTCCTGAGCTTTTGGTAGTGTCCAAAAGAATGATACCACAGATACAAGCAGCTGGAATGAATTTCCACTGCAGGGTGTCTGGGCTCAGCCTTAGAGATAGGATGAGGAGCTCTGACATCTGGAGGGAGCTCGAAGTACAGCTGTCGCTCCTTCATGTTAAACTCACAGTCTGTAACTTCTGCCTCTAGTGGTCTCTCAGGCAATACAATAACAAAAGACAGGCTTGGGTGATGTCATGAAATAGCGTAGGATCATGGGAATTATCTCCCCATAAGCTCCTCTCGGTTTGGATTCCTTCAGTGTCAGTGGTTCAGGAAATCAAACAGACCCGGTGATTCTAACTGTTAAAAACACTGAATGAAGCAGTTTGACATTTAAAGTCAGTGTTTGAACGACGCTGTACGGAGGACAGAGACTCAGGGAAGAGCTGGAGCTGAGATTGATGCTAACTTTTGTTTGATTGTTTCTCTGATAACTTATGAACCAGTGTTGAGCTTCTGTCAGACAAACACACTGACACATGATCATACAGGATGTGATGTCAGTGACAGGCGACCAATGAAACGTCACCATGATTAAAATCACAGATTTCTCTAGTTTGAGAATTGATGGAAACATTTGGGCTGATGTAAGAACACAACTCAACAACATATAGATGGGTCTAGTTGTTTTTAGACATTTTAATGTGAAAAAGTTATAGATCATTACTTCAACTCTACAGATTGTTAGATTGAATTAAAGTCAATTTTCCAGGTGATTCAAAATACTACAGAGACTTATTACTGTCAGATTGTGATATATTTCCAAACCCTGCCATTATTCACTGAAGGAGCTAAAACAGTCAATGTTTTTGTTACCTACAGTTGGTGTTTTTCCAGGTATCGGTGGACTAAAGATGATGGATTAAAACACAAACTTAAATAAAAACAGCCAGGAGTGGTTGGTTTACATGACAGTTGGAATAATATTGGATCTTGCGATTGTTATTGTCTGTGTGAAGAAGCTGAGTAAACAGGAACAAGAAAAATACTCTGTGTTCTCACTCAGCTTCTGCCTTAAGTAGCTCAGTAACCATGGTTACTGTATAAAGACACAATACCATGTGTCTGCTAATGGAGCTCAATGACTAAATGTTGGTGAGAAAAAAAAAAAACAGGTCAGAAGATGTTTGCAGGATGATGAGTCAGCGCTGAGTCTTTAAAATCAAACAGTCTTACGAGCCTGGCTGCCTGTATGAAGATCAAATTTAAGTTTATTTATAGAACACATTTAAAAAAGCAGACAGCTGACCACGAGCTCAAGAAAAAAATACAATCAACACAAGAAAATCAAACTTCAACAGACAACAAAGTAGCAGAACAAACAAAATGAGGGAGACAGCTGATCATAGGTCGAATGCCAATAAGAATAAATGTGTTTTGAGCCAAGATTTGAAAGAGACAATGGATGGGGTGGATCTGGCTATTCCATAGTGTGAGAACGTTTCTTTGGTTAAAGTTTGCGTGAGGGGCGGTCAGGAGGCCCATGGGGCTTGGATGTAGTGTACAGGGTTGAAAGGTCCATGATGTAGGGAGGGGCTGATCCATTTAGCGTAATATGATCCCTCCTTATGGAACTGGTCAGAAGCCTGGCCGCAGCGTTCTGGACCAGGTGTAGGCAATACAAGGACGACTGACTGATTCCAGTACACAGGGACTCACAGTAGTCAGCTGGGAGGATATGAGAGCATGTACAACTTTTTCTATGTGTCTGAACCAGAGGAAAGGTTTAATATTTGTGATGGTTATGAAGCTTGAAGAAACTGGATTTTACTTTTGCTTTCACCTGAAGGCCAAACCTGAAGGAGTCAAAGGTTTTTAGTATAAGGCCTAATGTAGGTGAACAGTTGACATGGGCTGCTGATGATCAGTGTAATAGAGTCCTGGGGGCCAAAAAGAACAACTTCAGATTTGTTCATGTTCAGTTGGAGGTAGTTTTTAACCTCCTAGCTTCTTCTGTCTTCTAGGCGTTCTCTGAGTTTAGATTTAACTGGTGGTTTGGTGTTAGAGGAGACAGAGCTTAGTGTCATCAGCGTAGCAGTGGAAGTAGATGTTGTGTTTCTGAATGATTTTACCTGATGGCAGCATGTAGCTGAAGAAGAGAATGGGGCCCAGGGCAGAGCCTTGGGGAACCCCACACAACAAGTTTGCTGGAGATAAGGAAAAGATGTTATGGACATGAAAAATTCTATTTGTGAGACAGGAGGTGAACCAACACCAACACTGGCCTATTAAGATGGTGCAATCAACAGTTTCGAGGTCCAGTAAAATAAAGACAGCACAGAGACCAGAATCAACAATGAGGAACAGGTCATTGTAGATCTCCAGTAGTGCAGACTCAGTACTGTGGGCCAACCTGAAACCTGACTCATTTTGACTTTATAACAAGTCTAAAATGAAATGACACGAGTCTGAGTTGAGTAGGCAGACAACCACGAGGTGGTGATTCTAGTTTCTTATTACAAGATTTCAATTTATTATAACAAGAGACTTGCTGTTAGCATACAGCAGTGGAGCTGATTTCTCTCAGAATGTGGAAAGTAAACGTTAGGAACATGTTTAATTTTTTTCAATGAAGTACATGCTGAGAAACAGACACAAAAGATAGAAATTGTGCATTTTTCTGAAGTAAATGTGGTGAGGTCAATATACGGCCTAAACTCAAACATCACATGAACAGGATGTTCATATATAATATACTTTCTTCTACACTGTTCAACAAACCCAGAGAAATATAGAGCAGCTATTTCACAAACTGCTGTGAGACTAGGTCGTACCTTTATAACCTTGAATATATTGTCTTACTGACATGAACTGTAGAAAGACAGTTTAATCACAGTCAGTGTTCTGTGGAGTAAAATGAGGATAGTGTGCTACCACAGTGTAACAGACTCATGGACCTGCACAGGTATGATGGTTTGATCATTACCATGTCATAACCCCTTCATGCTGATGTATCAGACGCTGATATACAGCTCCTTCATCACGAGTCTCTGTGCTGTGTGTCTGCATCATTTTTAAAGTCACCCACACAATCTGATTCATTCATAAAACACTGAATTAATTTGCAGTGATTCTGCAGGAGCAGATTACATTTTAAGGGTGGTGTATGTCGCTTAGCTTCAGCATAATAGCTGTCAAGTTTCTTAACTTACCCAGCCTCAGGTGTGGCTAAGCTGCCATGTGATGAATCAGTGGTGGTGTTTTGGTGCTTTAGTGGCTGTGTGTTGGTTAAACTGTCACCACCTCTCAGTCTGCAGCTGGGCATCAGGGTCTCATACCTTAACACACTTGAAAGATGATGCTCATATACATAACATGTCTGAGAATGACACACTGCTCTGTCATACCACTGAACACACATTGCTTCAGATACAGTAAAGATTTTTTGGCTAATTTATTGATTAAATATTAGTGCTATCATCTAGACAGTTGGGGCCATGCATTCTGCATGTGAAAGAAAAGAGAGCAGACAGCAGACAGCTTCATCCTGTATGGAAAAACTAGGGAGGGGTGGGGGAGTCAAGAGGGTTATGATGTGAGCTCAATACAGGTAACTGGCAGCAGTGAAACCAAGGGCATAGGTTTAGTCTCTAGTGTGTGTGTGTGTGTGTGTGTGTGTGTGTGCGTGCGTGCGCGCGCGCGCCTGTGTGTGTGTGTGTGCGCGTGTGTGTTTGTGTGCGGTTGCTTCATGCAGAAATAAAGACTTGTGTTAAAAAAGAACAATAGCACAGATAATTGTCAAGTCACTCCAGGCTGTTGGTTTATCACCCTCACCACAGTGCACACACACACACACACACACACACACACAAATAGGCGCACAAATAGATGCACACACACTCACAGAACTTGACTAGTGACTAACACTGGCCAGGAGCATGTTGCATGTTGGAACAGGATCCACACAGAATCTGCTGAACTCTTCTCTGCTGTGTTTTGCTCCAAGGGGTTTTTTCTGTTGTGGTTTAAAGTCTAGACATCATTGCAATCAGTCCACACACACTCAGTGACATAATTCATTCCCTGGCCCCCTCTGTCACCTCAACCATCACAACTCATCACCAAACCCAAAGCCTCACCTGCACCCTGAGCAGAACTTAAACCCCGACCAAAAACGTCTTAGCCCTTGTACAGTCTTCATCCTTGTACAGGCTCGTCAGAGTTTAATTCAATTACCCAGTGTATAAAATGTGTGAGCAACAGTTCAGCTCATCATTTTAAAATTACAATGACTAGTTTCCAGTTTTATTTATGGTTCTTCATTATTCATTTAAGTAAACAAGACACTCAAAATGTGTCTTGTTTACAAATAAACACGCAGTTGTCATGAACCAGCTCAAAATTCATAACAAAACAAGGGAGACCACACAAATAATTCAAGTTTAAATCACATCAAATGTATTTTAACTAATAATAAGCAAAACACAGGTTTAAGGTGGAACATGTACAGTATGTCAGTCAAATCAGTGGTGAGGTGAGTGCATGAATGTGTGGAAGTGTAAAACATTTAATCAATCAAGTGATGAAATAAAGATAAACCTGAACCAAACAGGGTCCTGGGAGGAGAGAGAGAGAACTGATTTCTCCAGGCCTCTGTATCACCTTCAGGGGAAGTGGGTTCAGGTGTGGCTCTACCCTCGTATCACACCTCTTACACCTGACCTCCTAAACAGGAGGGGAAAGAAAGAGGAAGGAAAAACACCGGAAGCTATAAGAGCAGAGACCAACCAGATAAATATTGCCCCCAGAAAGAAAACAACTTTAAATCTCACAGTATCCCAAAAATATATTTGGTTATTTGATCACTACAAAACCAGACTATAACTTGGGCAGGCATCACAAAAATCCAAAATCCAAAAAATCCAAATACCTGCTACCCATCCCTCCCAGCGCTCCTCCTCGCACCTTCCACAACCTACTGATAGGAGCATTTTAAGAGAGTGCGAGACAGAACTTTCATCAAAATTTGATTGACAATTACTTAACAGTAAGAAAACACACATTGGTGTTGACAGATGTTTGTCCCCCACTTGATGTACTATTTCCATCCTAAAAAACAATACTTTTTTACTTCTCACTGAATGTTAGCTGAGCTTAAAACATAAAATAAAATAAAGTAAAATAAAATCAAATCAAATAGGGCTCCTCTTTAAGTAGTTGTAAGAACCTTACCCCTGTGAGAGCAGCTGATTCCTGTATACTCTGCAGGTCAGAGAAAGGGGAACACCACCACACTTTTAAGACTCTTTAAACAACCTGATTAAAACTATCCATTCTTCAGATCCTACGACTGTATGTCTGCTTCTGCATCTGATTTGCATTTTTTTCTTTCACTGACCTGAGGCTCTCCTGAGGACCTCTGGGCTGTTGACTCCCCCTCCTTCTCTTTGACTCTCTCTGTGTGGGACTTGGCATCAGCGTCGGGTCTGCTTTGTTGCCAAGGGAAGACAATTCCCACTTCAGCTCCCTCCTTGTCCTCTTCACAGCACCACTCAGCTGCTGTAGTGGTGGAAAACACAATCGCCCTCACCTGCTGCTCCAACAGGGAAGGAGTCAGTCCTAGAGTTTAATGTGTAATGCACTCTGCGCTCTGCTGAGTCCTGAATAAGGAACAAACTCTCAGCATTCGCACATGCTCTGTAAATAAGTGTGCACAAACACGCACATATACTGTAAGTCACTGAGCACTTTATTAGGAACACCTGTGCACCTGCTCACTCATGCAATTATCCAATCAGCCAATAATGTGGCAGCAGTTCAGTTCCTAAAATCCTGCAGATCCAGATCTGGTTTGAGCCAGCGACAAAAAGCCTCCAGTGTGGGGGCGTCGGGTGGCGCAGTGGGTTGAGCAGGCGCCCCATATGTAGAGGCTACAGTCCTCGTTGCAGTCCACCGCGGTTCGAATCCCACATCGGACGGCCCTTTACTGCATGTCATTCCCCCTCTCTCTGCCTCCCCATCTCCTGTCTCTCTACTGTGCTATCATCAAGGCATAAAAAGCCCAAAAAAAAAAAAAAAAACATTCAGTGAGCTGCAGGTCAGAGGTCAGGGGTCAGAGGAGAATGGACGGACCGGTTGGAGCTGACAGAAAGGCTACGGTCACTCAGATAACCACAACACAACACAACACGTCCAACCTACAACAGCATGAGACCACGTCAGGTTCCACTTCCTGTCACCAAGACCAGAGACCTGAGGCTGCAGTGGACACAGACTCACCAACACTGGACAGTTGAAGACCAGAGGCCTGTACTACCAAGCAAGTTCAACATACCCTGGATAACTTTTAGTTATCTAGCTTGACTGAACCTAACATTGACAGTCTTGGATAACCTGTACGATGAAGCAGGTTATCAACTGGCTCAGTTAACCCTGGGTTTAGCTGTCCGGCTACGAGCGTGTTCATGTGAAAGAGGCGGAGTAGATAATTATAAGCAACATCGCCTGAACCATGAATGAAGTTCATGAAGTTCAATGATATGAGAAGAAGCACTGAAACTAGCCGCCAAGTTTGGTTATAGCAACGTCCAAAAGTGATGTTCAACAAGGTGAAATGTGAATAACATGATCACATGACTGGGATAAAAATATTATTTCCATGTCTAAATATAATTTCTATTTAAGTCAGACTTCAGATGTATTGTAAATAAGTGCATGAATTATCATTATGTTTGAGTATTTTCACTCGTCAGTCTGATGATGAACAAACTGTGATGGACACGAGATGCAGATAAAACAGTTAAAGTTCATGTCAGACTGTTTCTGCTGCAGAGAGAAAGAAAAGAGAAGTAGTTGACGTCTGATGAGTCACGCTGACTGAAATGTTCATTTATAATCATGGAAATAATTAACAGTGTGTGGATAATTGTTCTAATCAAAGACACCAGAGGTTTAGTTTTTATTTCCAGTTGTGGTCACAGAGTCTCCTCATGTTGCTCTGAGCAGCAGTGATGAAGAAGAGAGTGAAAGCATCGACACTGTCAGGAATCCTGTCGGATTAAAGAATATTTGTTCAATTAAAATGAAGCTATAATAGTTATTATATAGGCTGTTTATTTAGCGTGATCAACTCTCTGTGCATTTTTTAGAGGCTTTGTTTTAAAACCAGAGTAACACATGGAAAGACTGAAACAGGAAAACTATTCCACTGATTTATAATTTCTATCTACAGCTCATTAATATTGATCATTTTATTGTCAACTCATTTGTCCCTGTCAGGATCCTGTAGGAATGATGACTCTGTTTTTCCAGTGATTTGATTGGTCAGTAGTTTGGCTGTTGACAGGTTTGGATCTGATCCTCTAAGTTAACCTGCGCCAGAGCAGGTTAGGAGTTCAGCTTAATTTACCATGGTGATTTACCCCGGTAACAAGTGAATCACCGTCGTAGGACTGAAAACCCAGAGTTGAAACTGAAGTTAACTCGACAACCTCTAATCCTGCTTCGTGGTGCAGGCCTAAGGTCTGACGGATCTGGATTTGTGCTGAGGCAGCAGATGGTAAGGTCAGAGCTTGGAATCAACCATCATGCCACAGTTCACCTTCTACTAACGGCTCCAGGATCATGCTCCATGTCACAAACTGGTTTCATCAACATGACAGTGAGTTCAGTGAACTTCAGTGCCCCCGCCCCCCCCCACCCCCCACATAACATGACATTAAGGACTGAGGAGCTACCCAGTGTTAGTATGCTGTTCCTAATAAAGTGCTCACTGAGTGGATAATGTGCAAGGAGATGTGCCCTGAGGAATTTATATACATGCAAATGTACAACACACACACACACACACACACACACACTCCTGAAAACAAGAGGATTCACCCACCTCATGCAGGGTGTCCACCACCGCTCCATCACAGCCAAGATTTAATATCATACAGCCTGCCAACAGCTGCCATGGCAACCAGCACTTCCCCACAATGCAATTTTTCCACTGTCTCTGAGCTCTAATGCACAATGGCTCCTTTCTCCCTGTTTTACGGTGTCTGAGAACAGAACACTGCAGCTGAAGAAAACACATAGAAACAGACACAGCATGAGCCAACAGAAAACATCCTCATCGATTAAACAACACACAGCCTCAACAATAACTGCAGCTGTATACAATACATATACTGTACAGTAGTGATCAAAAATAACTATAAATGTTGTGTTAAAACATTTTAACCATCATGTTTAAATACCTACCTTAAATTCCTCCTTATCCATCAGTCATCTTAAAGAGGGATGTTTTACAGAAAAAGAGTAAAAAAAAAAAAAAGTAAAAACTAAACAAAAACATTAAATGTGTTTCTTTCAATAAATTTTAACTGGTGTTCAATTTCACATCCTACTATTAAATGAAGGAATCCATTTCTTAGTAGGACAATATATAAGAACCTTTGGTATATACACAAACACACACACACACACACACACACACACACACACACACACACACACGTTATTGTACACATATTGTTATTTACTGAACAACCAGCACTTAGTGTCTGTTTTATTTTATTTTCACCCTTTTCTCAGGTTTTCCCTGATTGGCTAATGGACAGAGTGACACTTAAAAAGGAAAAGTGAAAGGACCCGAGAGGTTCAAAGACACAGAACAGAGGACAAGTAACACCTCACCAAACAATACAGTTCTCCATGTTAATGCAAAAATGACAACAGACCAGCACTGAATGAAATATAAATATATCAAAGAATCAATATGTAAATAAAATGTAGCAGGTACACCAGTTTCTACATGACAGTGCCCCTATACCCAAAACCACAGACTAGTTTAGGTGTGGAAGAACTTGTCTGGTCACAGCACACAGCTGAACTCAGCCCCATCCCGACACCTCTGGAACCAAGTGGAAAACAGACCGTGAGTCGGGCCTCATCACCTGACAGTGCTGGACCTCATGAAGCTCTTATGGCTGAATGTGTTCAAGTCCCTGCAGCCAGGTTCAAACATCTGGAGGAAACACTGACACCAGGAGAGTGGAGGCTGATACAGGAGCAGAATCATTCTGTGTTTGGGTGTCCACATACTTTTGGTCATGTGCATGACACTATGTATGTGTTCTGCTTGAAAGGATAAAATGATGATTTCCTTTCTCTATTAACCTGCCTCACCTTCACTTCACCAAATCCCTCCTCTTCCTCCTTCTTCCTCACCACCTCTGACAGACTGGTTCAGGGTGCAGTGACAGTCCAGAAGGTGAATGAATGAGGGGCTGAGATCATTTCCCTGCTGACAAACATGTTGAAGTGAGTCCCCAGAGAATCCCCACGCCTTATTCTGACTTCTTGAGCTTTGGCTGAGCAAACAGCACATCCCCACTCTCTGAATCCTGCTTTTCTTTCCCTCTGCCTCCTTCACAACCATCTTTTAATTACGCCTACTAATTAAAACTCCAACAAGCTGCCAGCCTGAAGCCACCACCCACCCACCCGGCCTCCTCCTTTAGGTCACCCAGCTCCCTGAGGAGGGAGAGCAAATAAGAGAACAGTGAAGGAACACACACATTCTGTTTTTCCTGCTTCATCCTTTCTCTACTCCTCTTATCCACTTTAATCCTGCACCTCTTTATGGTTGTTAAGCCACTGGAGCAGTGTGGAAGCACAGGGCGCAGGGCCAGGGGGGTCAGGGAGGCTCCTCCAAAGAGGCTGCCCCTAGCAGTGGTGGTCCAGGCCCTCACTGAAACGAACCACTGAGCACTGTTGGAACAAAAGTTCGTTGGCATTGAAAGCTGCACCAAACAAGAGTTTAAAACAAACAAGACTAAAAGTCTACAGCCTCGGCAGAAGTGGTTTGTTAAAGTCTACAGCCTCACTAGCTGCTCTTTGAAGCTGCAGGGCTCAATAGACCCACATGTCTGAGATGGAACCAACTGCAGATCCTTGTTATTTTAAAGCTTTAGCAGCTGTAGAAATGAAAATGTAAAGTTTGTGCTGAGGAGAGGTCGTTAAAATCTAAAGATTTATCCCTATGGGAGCATAAATCTGCCTTTAGGATTATGAGATATCTCATGTTTGTAACCAATATTTAGTGTTGTGTTATACATCAGCTCTTGGAGCATCCGAAACAGAAAGAGGAGCATGAATATACTGATCATTTTAACAAACTGACAGAGCTGTAGTTCTTCTAAGGAGTCTGACTGGGCATCATACAAGAACCAGTCATAGGAGTGATTTAAGAGAATTTGTCACATTCACCAGTTTTAAGTCGAGTCGTACGACTCGTTTGTCCACAGCGAGAACACTGAGCTTGTCAAACTTAAAGTTCTAATCTGTAACTTTTCCACATTAAAATGTCTAAAAACAACTGGACCTGTGTTCTATATGTTGTTGAGTTGTGTTCTTACATCATCTCAAATGTTTCCATCAATTCTCAAACCAGAGGAATCTGTGATTTTAATCATGGTAACGTTTCATTGGTCGCCTGTCAGTGACATCATATCCTCTATGATCATGTGTCAGTGTGTTTGTCTGACAGAAGCTCAACATTGACTTTTATCTAGTTTTAAGCCACATACACTTTTGACACCTTGGTGGTTTTCAGCTCTATATTTGAACCAGATGAAGGATTTTAGTCGTCGGACGTCTGGATCTGAAGTTATCAGAGAAACAAGCTGAGGAAATGTTAGACAGCTCAGCTCCCAGCTGCTGGAGACGTCCTGTCCTGTGTCACTGAAGAGCGTCGCTGAAGTTCTGATTTTTAAAGTCAAACTGCTTTATTCATTGTTTCTATGGATTTTAATCCCCTGGTGTGTTTGTTGTGGAGAGGAGGACACCTCTGTGGATCATTCAGCTGCTGGTAAAAACCTGCTGAACGTCTGCTTCATAAGTTATCAGAGAAACAATCAGAACAAAGGTTAGCATCAATCTCAGCTCCAGCTCTTCCCTGACTTTTCCATGAAACTACTTTATTCAGTGTTTTTAACAGTTAAAATCACTGGGTCTGTTTGATTTCCTGAACCACTAACACGGCAGGAATTCAAACCGGGAGGAGCTTGCAGTTTGCAACATCCTGCTGCATTTACATCAAAAAAGTGGAGCATCTACCACCATCATGATGTGTCATGTGTATAAATGGGCAGGTTTTGGGCTGTGGAGCCACGGTTTCATAGAGCCACACAGACACAGAGAGATGGCTGGAGGATGAGGAGGAGCTACTCTAACTGAACATGTCATAACACTCGGTTTATCAATGAGCACCAAAATGTGCACACATGCGAGCGCGGGTGTGATGTGCATATGTATTTCATTGTGTGTATTTAACGTATGTTTGTCTGTGTGTGTGGTAAAGCTGTGCAAAAGGCATGTAGCTCTGTGAGTATTTCATTGTGTGTGTGTGTGTGTGTGTGTGTGTGTGTGTGTGTGTGTGTGTGTGTGTGTGTGTGTGTGTAACTCCTGCAGGTTAAACTGAACTAACAAGACACTTACTGTAGCTGACAGACTGTAGCAGCATTAAGGCTACAAACAACCCACAATGCAACACTATTTAAAAAAAAAGTAGTTACACTGGTACTCTCCATTCTGTTGTGCTGAAGAATGAACCTGTAATTGTCCAGTGTGAGAGAACTCTCTGTATAGTTTTTCCATTCATGTGTTTTAGGCACTACACAGAAATGCTGCGTCTCAGTTTTATAATTATGGTTGTTTTAGTTGTATACGTTCCCCTGTTGAAATGTGTGTAGTGATGCCTCTTGGTTCATAAAGACAGTTTCATTAATGACATGGATCATGAGGCAGATGGAGTCTACTGAATGATTTAGTGTGGTGTGATTTGAAGTGATGTGACAGCCAGTTATTTAGAGTCTAAGTGAGATGAAACCATTAGGTTTGTTCTGGTTATAAGTGCTAAGATTTCTGGACCCAAATTAACAGAAGACCAGAGCAGAGCTGCTACAGTTCACTGATTTATCTGCCAATGCAAACACAACAGACTCACTCAGCTGCTGAAACAAATCTAAGAGCAGGAAACTGATATGGTCATAACTAACAAAACATGGAGCTCAGAGACATTCAGGACAGAGAGCTGGCTGACAACTCAAGATTTGGGAATGTTGAAAGTGTTCAGCATTACAGCTACTGGGCCAGTACTCAAAAAGCATAGGATGATGCAGTTGTCCACTGTGTTCTTTGAAAGACATATTGTGTAAAGGAGCTCAGACACCAGTACAAACACCTCACATATTCATCTATGTAGATGAGGCTGGAAACAGAGCAGTAGTGGCTGTCCTTGTCCAGAGGGGTGTCGGCATCACATTGTGAGCAATCATGAGCCTGAATCCAGAGGCTTTTGTAATTGTATGGGACATTGTGGTTGTTTACAGCCCATTCCAGGATGGAGTTACTTTTCCTTCCACCTAGCTCTCCATTCCTCAAATCCACAGAGGAACTCTTTTTCTCACGGAGGTGGAACATTTACGATGTCTGGACGTATCTGCAGAGGACTGTGCAGGGATGGATCAGGCTGCACCTCTGAGGCTGAAACATGAAGCCAGCAGTGTAGAACCAAAGGCTGCGGTTCCTCTAATGAGCACTAGAGTCTGGCTCCAACAGTGAGTCAGTCCCCATAGACTCCCATGTTAAAATGTCCAACTTTACAGCAGAAATAAACATGTTTACAGCCTAGTAAGAAAAACAGTTTTGGTCTCTAGAGCTAATTTCCTCCTTCATGGCAACTGTTTATATAACCTATTTACATTTTATTAAGACTTAAAGTTTTGGAGAATTGAGGGTGTGGCCTCTTTGACAGACAGATGCGTGAGCATATCCTTGCCACAAGCTGACATGAACCCAGGTCTCAGCTCCATACACGCCCCTCCTCTTTACCTATTTTTCAGAGTCAGACTCTGCCAAGATGGCGACAGTGGAGCAGCTCACTATGAGCTTCAAATCCCCCCTAGAAACCTGTGGGTGACGTCACAGAGGCTACGTCCATCTTTATTTACAGTTTATGGCTGCAAGATGAGAAGTCATGGACAAATGTAAAAGACAGGCTTGATTAGCATTGTTGTATTTCTATATGTGTAGCTACCCTGTTTGCATAGTGAATGTAAGATAAGATATTCTTTTATTAGTCCCACAGTGGGGAAATTTACAGTGTTAGAGCAGCGAAGTGACAATACAAAGAAAGAATATCAAGCACTTAAAAAAGATAAATAATATAATAATATAGTATGTACAATAAGACATTAAATATCACAAAAAAACAAGAAAATAGCAGCATGGTCTACTGTGTGCAGTATCTGTTACACAGTCTGACAGCATCAGGAAGGAAAGACCTGCAGTATCTCTCCTTCACACAGTGAAGGAGCTGCTCAGTGCTGTCAGGCCTGCATGCTGGGAGATGTTCTCCAACAAGGATGATGCTTCAGCCATCATCCTTCTGTCGCCCACTGGGTCAAGGGGGCATCCCAGAACAGAGCTGGCCTTCTTGATCAGTGTGTTCAGTCTCTTCCTGTCAGCAGTGGAGATGCTGCTGCCCCAGCAGACCACACCATACAAGATGGCTGATGCCACCACAGAGTGATAAAAGGTCCTCAGGAGTTCCCCCTGCACTCCAAGACCTGAGTCTCCTGAGCAGATACAGCCTGCTCTGTCCTTTTTTGTAGCGTACACTAGTGTTGTGAGTCCAGTTCAGTTTATTGTTCAGGTGAACACCATGGTACTTATAAGAGTCCACTATCTCAATGTCCATTCCCTGGATGTTCACCGGTGTGAGAGGAAAGTGTTTCCACCTGTATAGGGTTTTGCATTACATTGCTGGCATATGTTGACATTTTATTAATTTCTGTGACACCCTCGTTAAGATGTATGTAAGATGTAAGTTGCTGCAACCCATGCAATAAATTAGTGCTGTTCTTTTTATTGTAATGGAATCTTGGTTTATGCCAAATCAATAATTAAAAGCTACTTCAAACACACAGTGATCCATGTTGTACTGCCAGCTGCTGTTAGTGCTGTTAGGTCAGTGTGTTCTGACTGACACTCAGAGTTCAGGTCCAGAGTTGATCCTGAGATGTGGATCAAGTGTTTTGGTGCATTGGAGCATGTTGGATGTGCTAAGCTGCATGTTGGTAATGAGAGCCGTGTGAGGAGTTTAGAGCTCAGTGTAGAGAAATGTGGGTTAACAATGAAAAACTGTAACTGTAGTGTACAATCTGGGTCATTGTGTGTTAAGTCGTCTGTGTCGTAATAAATAAAGTGATTGTCTTCATCATCTTACTCTCGTGTCACATCTGGTCTTCAGGATCTCAGTGACCACAGACACACTGTGAGCGTCACTGTTTGCTTTAAACAAACTGCATTTATAGCTTTGTTGGTTTTTTTAATTCTTCAGTCAGAGATGTTTTGTTATTTTTTCATCATTGTTCTTATTTTCAGTGGTTTTTAGTTTCTCTTTTTCTTGACATTCATGTTTCTCATTGTGTTTGTCCTCTGATTGGCTTCACAACAGTTAAATTTAAAACAGATATAATACACAACAGCTTGACAATGTACGGTCATTTTCTTTTTAAGATAATAATAACCATTTGAGCTCAGTGTGGGTCCATGTGTCAGCCATGTGTGGTGAGCTATCCTGCACCAAAGCCTTCTGCATCATTATAAAGACCATGCAACTGACCAACCAACCAACCAACCAACCAACCAACCAACCAACCAACCAACCAACACTGTCTCCAAGAAATCACATTTATATTCAAATAAACTGCAACAGCAAATATCAATATTCTGATCAATGCTGCAGGGTCACAGCTTAGATAGATGGGAACTGATATTGGTTCTATGTCTGCACAGAGTGGCCTGAAGGAAGCTGTCAATGGAAAAAATAATTGTACCAAGCACCAAGCCCTGTGATGGGTTTGTGGCTTATCTGTAGTCACCAATATGAACACAGAAACAGTCTCCAGTCCAGTCTGAAGACATTGTCTTGGTCTCAGAGGTGTTTTGACTTGAGAGTCAGACTCTGCCAAGACGGCGACAGTGGAGCAGCTCACTCTGAGCTTCAAAACCGCTCTTCAGAAACCTGTGGGTGACGTCACAGAGGCTACATCCATCTTTATTTACAGTCTATGGTTCACATACATGTTGACTCTATATAATGCATGTATGTCAAACAATACACTTGGAAGTATATCATATTTGACTCAGAGGTTATCACAGGTGCATTTGGCCATGATTCATAAAATATTGTTTTTAAAACAACCACAAACAACATTGAAAAGATGCTCGCAGTTCAGTGGTTGACCTCTACAATAACGTGTCTCCATCTCCTACACTCTGTGTGTCATTGTGTGACTGTCAGCTTCTGACAGACAGGCACAGACAGAGGTGGAGAGAGAAGAAGGAGGGAGGTGGACAGCAGAGAGAAAGAGCTGTTGAATAGAGGAGGGTGGTCAGAGGAGGAGGAGGTGTGCAGCTGTTCAAACATTGAGCCTTTCTGTACCTGCCCTGGATCTACCTCCCTCCTTTAACCCTGTTCCAGATTCAGCACTCGGTCTGCCTGCTCTGCTGCTCTCTCATCATACACCATCACTTACACCAAAGTGTAGCGGAGCTTTCTGCTAATGATGAGAGCAGTGAGACCAGATAAAGCTGGGGGTTATTAAACTGAAACAATGAGCTGCAGGTTGCTGTTGTTCATCACTTGCAGGAAGAGTTTACAGAAAGTGATTTGATCTATTGTCAATGTAAAAAGAGTAAATTGTCTCACAATTATTGGAAGGATTACCATAAAAATATGTTTTTACTAAGTTTGTTTCCATCAACCTGTTTTTGTTGCAATTTCAGTTGAAAAAGTGTTCATAGAAAAACTGTGTAAAAGGCTGAAATAGAAAAGTTGCTGTCTGGCTAAAAGCAAAACATTACAATGTGGAATGGAAGCAGACTTGGTCCTTCGTAGCTGTCATAGACCACATAGGCGGAACTGAAATGAGTCGGTCTGGATTACATCACCAGCTGTGCCTGCCTCAGCATTGCATCACAAAGCGTGGCTCCTGTCACCAAGCAACGTCGACAACAGATAACTTTTTTTCACAAAAACTTGAGGTTTTAAGACTGTTGGTTTGAACAGTTGTACCATTAGCTGTTGAACTGAGCTGAAACCCAGTACTTACAATTAACAGTGTAATCCTCAGGCTCTCTGTCAGGACCTTCGAACTAGGACAGTCTAGTCGCGTCACTGTGACACAGTCAGTCTTCAAATGCAGCCTCCAAAGAAGGCGGCGCCTGAATCGGGCCTATCTGTAGTGGATGGAAATTAACATTTGTTCACATTTTTTTTTCTCACAATGAATTATAATAACTTTGGTGACCACGAGCACTGTCAACAGGTGAAAACTTTAACTTTTACATTGGTTTCTGACTAAATGTGTCCAAAACTAGCCACAACTGTACTTTGTGTATTTAATTAGCAAATGTTAGCAAATGGCAAACATTATACCTGCTACACATCATAGTGTTAGCATTGCTACTTATAATGTTAGCACACTCGTGACCATTACCTTACCCAGATGTTTCCAGTTGTCTAAACATAACCATGAAAGCGTTCACCAAGCTTGAGTTGCAAGGAGCTAATAATGTGGCAAATGTTATGCGTTTTATCAGTGAATGTTTTGCATTTGTGTCGGCAATTTCAGTTTGCAGATACTGTCAGTGCAAACATTATGTACAATATGTACATTACTCATTATGTAGATAGATATAATCTAGGGGGTATGACATTACCTACAAAGGTATTTACTGATGTTAAAGCTCCATATTTTCCTCTTCTTCTGTGTTTTATTTGAAGTGTTGATCCATCAGAAGATATATTTGTGGTTTTAAGAACCAAAAACCATCTCAGTGTAGTTTTATATCGTCTCTCTCAGGCTTCTCCCTGGAGCTCTAGTGACAACAGGTCAGTGAGCCAATCAGAGGAGAGGAGCCTTTGCGCCTCTCTTCTGATTAGCTCACAAAATTGAGCGCTTTGATACTTTCACAGTATTACTATAGAACCAAGACTGCTGTATAATCAAACAAAACATGGACATTTACCTTTATACTATATGGGACTTCAATTAGTAACAAAGGTCATTTTCATGAGAAAGAGTTGGTGATGTTTGTCGGTTTGGTCTACGAAAATATCTTAAGAACTACTTCTGGCCAGATGCCATGAAACTTGGATGATGAATGCTAAAGCTTTTGTGACCTGAGGCCAAATTGTAACTTCCCATAGGCTACAACCTGTGTTTAGGCAGACTGCAATGAAATTTGTTGCGTGCATAAATGTTCCCAAGAGGATAAAACCTTTTGAATTTTATGATCTCTTGGTCAAACTATATATTTTTTATTTACAAGTTCTTTTTCTGGCTTTTTGAAAATCTTTCTGTTTCAGTCAGTACCAGCATGAAGTGTGACCAATGTCCAATCCTGGGTAAGGAGGTACAGAAAAGAAAGTATCTCTTTGCTGCATAGAGCCTAACTCTGCCCCAAACACACACACAAACACCCCCCACACCGTTAACTCTTCCAAAAAGACCCTGAACACAAATCTCTCTCTGTCTTTTGTTCCCTGTCCATCTTTTCTCTCTCCTTGGCTTCTATCATCTCTCTCTCTGTCTGGGAAGTTTTCTCACTTTCTCTCTGAGCTGTCAGGAGGAAGAATGTGTCTATAGAGATCTGTGCTGGCTGTGGCTTCTTCTTGAGTCCCAGTCTTGGCTCCAGTCGCTGGTCGCTCTACAGCTTGTGGTCATCATACTAATGCTATAGACCTAATCCACACACAGCACCCTCTGTGAGTCCAGACAACAGGACGTCACTCTGGATGCATTTAGACAATCCCTCTGAGGGAGAACACAGTGCCTGCAGCATCTCTACGTCTGTGCAGTTATTTCAACCGTCATGAGCTGCAGTCGTTGACTGCGTCTGACAGTGTTGTTACTTTCAGTATCAATACAGCTGCCAACTCTGTCTCCTAGAAATTATCTATATGCAACTAATCTGCAACAGTCAATATGTTTGGGAGGAAACATAATCGCGACCAGACCATGTTTCCTATTAACATAATTAGAATATGTTGTTAATTTATATGTTTGGAAAATCGCAAATACGTTGATATTGCAGAGTCACAATCATAGACAACATATTTGTTTTCCACCAAAATATCTGATCTCACAGCACAGGTTTGATACAAGACCATCCTCCTGTAAAAAACAAACAAACAAAAGAGCCCATGTCTGTGCAGCAGGTTGTTATGCCATAGTTACGTTTTGTTGCTAGGCAACATCTAATGGTTACAGTAATTATGACAGGAGCAAAGGGAAAAGTTGGGACGTAGTATGAAAAGAGACAAAGTCCACGCCAGGAGGAGTTAACCACGTTGTTATTATTGTAACCATGACGACAAAGACCATTCAATGTTGAGGAAGTACTTATTTTAACCCAAATCACGATCTTTTCCTAAACCTAACCAAGCCATGACCGTTATTATAGTAATAGTAGCGACGAAGTTAGGTACGGTGCTTTCGCTACAGCCTCCATGTTTATTATTGTAACCATGACAACCGAGGTCCGGTACGCCTGCTGCTGTAGGGGCACTATTTCAGGAGACACCCCTATGGGTCGTACCAGAGGGTTTAATAAACGACCTGTGTGGTTGTTCAGGTTGGAGGAGTTGTTTACAGAAAAGGCTCACAACCTGTTCATTTACATTTAATGTAAATATTTAATCTTTCTTTCAACCTAACCACCTAAACACAGAGATGTGACAGTCATGTGCCATCCACCCCAACCACCTCCTGATGACTGGCTGTTGTTGATAAATGTAGCACTTCATTCATTCAACTAAACGTTGCCTCTGAACATTATCAGCCAGTGACTTGTGTCATTGGGAAAACAGTTTTGCTGTGTATGAACAGAATTTTAGGAGACAGGTTTACAACTGCACAGCTATTGCTCACGTTTTGTGTGTTACAACTGAGGAGAGACTGTCCACAAGAATACACCACAAGTCACTAATACATGCAAACCCAGACGCCGTCATATCCACACCTGGACCTATAACCTATAAATTATTGAGAATGATTAAATTAGCCTTTTACGGCACTGGTCACATGAGCCAGTCATTGAGACTCGAGTCAGTGAGTGAGATCCACACAGGGAGGAGAGACGATGTCTGAGAAATCAGTGGGAAAAGTGGGACAGAAGAGGGAAAGAAAGAGAAAAGGATGTGTTAAGCTGTTCAGTTGTGATTGTTGTGATAAAAATGGTTGAGACTTTTGGTGAGCTGTAACGACCAACGTTCCAGACCTTTGCTTGAGGAAATTTTGTTTAACTGGACCTCTATCAATTTGAATTGAATACCCCTGGTGCACATGTTTTGTGTCTCACCCCTCTCTATGTTGGCAGGTTTTTTGCCCCACCTTCGAGTGTTGCCATTCATAATGAGAATTTCAGGCTTCAGACATAGTGGGACAAGATTTCTTATTCTCAAGCATTACTCCAGCCTTTAGGGCAACTGAAACACTTGGTTAATTAGGGAAAGATGACGGTTTTGATTAAATTTTGAAAAAAATCAAACAAGCAATTAATCAAGTCCGTGCTGACTGATGAAACACTTGGGAACACCTCATAATTTATGTCCAGTGCTGATGCAGGAAGGAGTGTGTCCTTTATATAGTGCTGTGGAAAAGGGTGTGGAGGTCGCTGTGGTGGATAGGCTTCCCTCAGGAGACCAATTAATGTTTTACTGTGACCATTCTCTTTACCTGACTTTAACCAAGTGTCTATGTTCATTTATTTGCCATAACCAGTTTTTTCCTAATTTTACCTATACTATTGCTATGGTATAAAATTATTGTATAAAGATATCATTCATGAACAATGGCACTGAATGTGTTATGCTTTGGCCAAGTAAGTGCTCCAGAAAAGGGACTGCTCAGGGTCTGAACCTGACAGGAGGCTGGTCAGCTTGGGGACAGGAGCAGACTGCGGACTAGACGGCTCAGGACTAGAAGGTTTAATTCTCTCAAACCCAAGCTGAATGGACTGAAGAGCAGGCTTAGGTGCAGACTGGAGGCTAGCCGACTAGACAGGCTGGGAGGAGGCCGACTTAGCAGGTGAAGGGGTTGTTTTCAGGAGGCTGGATTTGCTGGTGCCAACTGAAGTAAATAGAATTAAGATATAACGGAAGTGAGATGACATTGCAACTCGTGCAGCCAGCGACATTTTAAAAACCTATTATTTTCTCTCTCTCCATTCTAAATTTCTATTATATAGATTGTTTCTCCTAATTGTGGTTTAACTTTGCATTTGAAACCATTCACCTTGTGGTCTGATGAGTTGGAATTCACTTGTGGCTCATTTGATGGCACCTTCAATAAACAACAAAAAAAGAGTAATGGGCAATTAAATCAAGCATCTTGAATTTGACTCAGAACAGACTGGTTCAGTAATATTCCTTCATCTAATAGCATCCACTTCCTTGTTTAAAAGATCACATATTTCCTCATTAGGTGGTTGTGGGGAGCGGTTGGAAAATTGTCCCTGTTCTTTCCATCTGAGCCCCGTGTGGGCCCATTACAACATCAAAAAGCCTTTCACATGCAGAGAGCTTGAAAGGGTTAAAAATTAGTGCCAAGTAGGAGCTCATGAATTTAGCCTGAACACATCTGGCTTCTTTTTTGGTTTCTGGTTTTGCAGGATACAGTAATGACACACTGTACAGTATATGCAGGGTGAAAAGCATGGTGGTTTGCCGGCTTTTCCTTTTTTTTCTCTCATAGAAGACTAAGTGTTCCTGCATTCTCCTCTCACTTGTGTTGTCACCAGCTCTTTGTCTTTTCTGATGAGGACGTACCAACCCAGTGTTATAGCAACATAATTGTAAGTGGATATTCTCAGGCACAAGGTCCAGAATTCAAGTTCAGGATCTCTTACTGGGAAAAGGGACAATGCCTAAGCAGAGAGTAGTGTGTCAAGGAGCTATTTGTAAGTTTTGCTATTGCTACATAGCTTACGTTAGCATTAATAGCTGTGTACTTACGAGTCTGGAAGAGATATTGAGAGTTCAGCATCAAACTTCATTCCTTTACTCACCAACAGCTGTTACCAGAGGTGGAAACAAACACCAATGTTAACTCTTTTCTTCTACTGAAGTTAGCATGCTAACCAGCTGGCCCCAGCCAGTCTCGTCACTTTCCGATAGCGACTCATTGTAGCCTCCAGTCTGTCCTGAAGACATAGCTGCTCAGAGGACGTATTATAACCTCATGTCTTGTAAATGCAACAGTGGCTACGCGAAAATCAGCAGGTGGTGGTGATTGTCGTCGCATGGTTTCTCCCAGCAAGAAACCACAGTTGGCGGTAAAGAAAACGTACTAGCCCTTTAAAAAGTCATTACTGGAGGGGTGGGAATGGGAGCTCTACTACACTAAGTTGTTTTCAGTTTTTGGAAGTTGGATGGAATTTTTTTTTTTTTTTTGGAAAATACTGGATGAATGCACCTCTTTGTCCCCATGTAGTGAAGTCCGCATTGTTAACTCTCCTCCCTATGTGTCCACAGGTTGTTTTCCACTAAGTGCAGCGGCTGTCTGGAGAAGATAGCACCCACAGAGCTGGTAATGCGAGCTCTGGAGAGTGTTTACCACCTGAGCTGCTTCTACTGCTGTGTCTGCGAGCGCCAGCTGTGCAAAGGAGACCAGTTTGTTCTGAAAGAAGGTCAGCTGCTGTGCAAGAGTGACTATGAGAGAGAGAGGAAGCTGCTCAGCTCTGTCAGTCCAGACAACTCAGACTCAGGTAACACTGTGGATTCTATAGAGGACAATTACAAACCCGAAGAATTTCACAACGCATATAGATATATATAGATAGGTCTCATTCTTTCTGTGTCTGGTGATAGACAAGAGTGAGGATGAGGATCTGAATGTGAAGTCAGAGAAGAGCCCTGCAGCAGGGAAAGGCAACGATGACGGCAAAGACCCCCGCCGGCCCAAACGACCACGCACAATCCTCACCACCCAGCAGAGGAGAGCCTTCAAGGCCTCCTTTGAGGTCTCCTCCAAACCCTGCAGAAAGGTGAGGGTTGAGTATAGTGAGATATTTTACTTTCATATTGCATACTAAAGCTTTGCTTAGTGGCTAGATTGGAACAATCAAAACAAAGACCAGAGAAACTTCGGATTGCAACACACACAGAGGGGGTGTGGCTTCTTTCTCTGCTCAGGAAGCCATTACTCCACCACATCTTTACATAGAGAATAGTTGTTGTGCTGTATTAATGTTTAAAATCTTGTTTACAGAACCTTTATGTTCCTATTGATCGTCTCAGATACTGTAGGATAATGCAGCTCACATGACTGAAAAAAGGGACAGGAGGTTATTTTTAAAATGGGCCCAGGTTGTACTGGTGATAAACTTTAGTATTCCTCAATCAGTTCTGCATCACTTTCTTCTACTACTACTACTACTACTGCTACTACTGCTGCTACTACTACTACTACTACTACTACTACTGCTACTACTGCTGCTACTACTACTACTACTACTGCTGCTGCTGCTGCTGCTGCTGCTGCTGCTGCTGCTGCTGCTACTACTACTACTACTGCTGCTGCTGCTGCTACTACTACTACTACTACTGCTGCTGATGCTTTTCTCAATATTAAATTTTGTACCTATATGAAAGGTACAGACACAGAATATTAGCATCTATCTAATACCACATGTATTGATATTTTATAAATTAACATGCAGTTAAAACACAGTGTGATGTTCATGCTGACGTGTTTCTTGATTATCCGGACATTATCCTGAACAGTTGACTTTATTGAAAGTCACATTAAAGATATTTTCAGACCCTTGTTTATTGCAGGTGGAACCTCAGAGCTCAGGTCTTTGGACTTAATCCTGATGTAACTCCAACATTATCCAGGTGCCTGAATTCCAGCAAAACCAGACTCAGCGATGGGCGTCTGTCATTTGGGAAACATGCACTACACACATGAAGTTTATGTGTAAAAATGGCTGATGAGTGTGACTGTGCTGTGACTTACAGGTGAGAGAGACCCTGGCTGCAGAGACAGGACTCAGTGTTCGTGTGGTCCAGGTCTGGTTCCAGAACCAGAGAGCAAAGGTCAGTAGCAACAAGCTGTCAACACTCACACTGTATACACGGGTAATGCTGCGTTAGCATCATGTGGTATGCAAGCTTTTTCCATGTTAATGACTTGTGAGCATTTTGAGAAAGCAGCTGCCAGTTCTACTGTGCCTCTGCAAACAGGCAGGCTGGTGCAGTGAAGTTACTAGACGATGGAGACCAGGTTTACAGGCAGTCGGGTAACAGACAACAGGTAGCTAAACACAGACAGTTGGCACGGTAACAGGAACGAGTGTCCACAGCAAAGTGAGACATGAAAAAAACAATCTGTCGACTGAGTGGGGAAAAGGGGCTGGTATAAATACAGGGGAGAAAATGAGGCAAATGAGGAACAGGTGTGTAGGTGGGCGGGGAAGTTCCAGTGATCGGGAATGGGAAACAGATGAGCAGGTGGCGCTGGGAGCAGGAGGAAAGTCCGAGGACATCTGGTGGTCGGGTGAAGAAAGACAGGAATCATGACCCTAAACTAGTTCCTCATCAGTTAAGCTTCAGTGAATCTACTCTATAAGCTTGAAGTGTGAACATCCAACAGGCCTTTTGTTGCAGTCAATTATCAATATATATGTATGAATGTTATGAATGTGTTAGTCTAAAACAGTCTGTAATAAATCACAGTCAATCAGTGTCTGACAGTACAATAAATACTGACATCTTTGATTCTTAAAGGACAAGTCTGGTAATATTTCTATTATTTCTTATCCACACATCAACGTGCAGAGCCAAACCAACTATCAATGTCTCCTACCTCTTCACACATCACTGAGCCACTCTTCTTAATCACCAAGAACACACACTGTAGTGTATTTTGACTAAATCCCACACACACCGCCCTGTTGCCCCCAAATACTCACTAAAGCAACAAATGGGGATTCATCCGCTACTGAAAATAGTCCCCCACAAATGCACTGTTTCCTCCTGTTTGTTTGATAAAAACTACAGTGGTCAGTAGATTTTTTTATTATTTTTTTTTATTATATTTGTCTTGGCTGAAGAGTTTTAATAACAGCGGCTTGATGGAGGAGTTGAATGCAGGTGTGAATGATCCCTTGTGATAAGGGTTTCTTTACATCCACCTGCCTGGGTGCACAGATCTGACGGTGAGGACTGGTTGGGGCCTGATGTTTTACTTGAATGTGTTATCGGAGAAAGCTTCAATTTGTTTTTAACAAAGAGCTGTTAAAATGTCTTCCCTAACACTGCAACTCAGCAGAAAGAAGCGCTGCCATGCCTTCTTGTAAAAGGCCAGGGTACCTGAAGGCCCCCACCTGCTGCACCACCTGCCCTTCTGATTCCAGGGGTCCAGGAAGTGAGTGGGCAGCGTCACCAGATGTTAGTCTCGTCCTCCAACGCAGCTCTTTGGTCTTGGAGATGTTCAGCTCCAAAGAGCTCTCATCAATGAGGGTGATTGGAGAGTCCACATACTTACAATATGCTTCACACAAAGTCAGTCAGTTTTTCAGTGTTGCAGTGCTGTTGATGGTGTAGATGTCAGACAGAACAGGAGATAAGACACAGCCCTGTGGGAGCCCTGTGTTTATTATTAAGTTTTAATCCAAAGCACCGGTTCTGGGCCGACCTATAGTCCAGAGAGACAGCTGAGAGAGGAATGGATTAAAATCAAATGGATAAATAAAATGAGAGTCTGAAAGAGTCTGAAAGTTAAAATCCTGGTATAGGAGTGAGAGGAGTCCAACAGCACGCATCCTCAACCCCTCACTTTGCTTTATGGGAAAAATTGGAGTACTGCAACCAAGGTGGAGGTGGCACAGATGTTAACTTCGCTGGCCTGAGGCCATTTAGGATCTTGTCCTTTGAGTTTTTTGGTTCAGTGGAGTCATGTGGGAAACAAAGCTAGAGTCCAGGAGCTGGTGAAAACGTTGGGTCATTACACAGCTTGTCTGGGCCCACATCCATTACCATTGCTTTTAAATTGTCTTGTTTCATATTGTTAAAATGCATATGAAAATACATTTCAAGTAATCACAATAATTATTTTAATGACTTCAGATGCATATTTGGACTTAATGACAACCACAATATTCAAAGGAGTCAAAGTTCAGAGCACATGTTTTGGCTGTAGCCTTGTGTTGTTTGACAACATGAGGTAATTCAACATCATACCTCAGACCCTATTTTAGATATACAGTTTAGTTATTTAATATTTTGAATATATATTTAAGTAAATGTAAAATTTTAAATATATAATTTAGTAATGCAATGTGTTAAATATGATTTAGTAATTTAATATTTTGAATATAGAATGATTTGACAATTGTTATTATTATTGACATTTATTTATTTTGCTGTTGTTTCCTCATTAAATGCCTGTCAGCTACACACCAAGCTATTTTCTGTGTTTATTTATTTACAGATGAAGAAGCTAGCTCGCAGACATCAGCAACAGCAGGAGCAGCACAGCAACCAAAGGCTAGGCCAAGGTGAGGATTTATCATCTGTGTGTGTTGACTGTACTGTTAGCTGGTTGGCTGCTTTCTCCACTGTTACAAAAAGAAAAGCTCCGCTGATGTCCATCTGCAACATGTAATCTGTCTGTTAAAACTGTAATGGCCATGAAAGCTGAAAGTGAGTAATTTATGAATTATTTGGAGAAACAGCTTAAAATATTAAAGTTATTATGGGAACAATAAACAGAGGACAGTCACTCAGCAAACACTCCCAGTTCTGTGGGCTTTAGCATGAGTCCCATACTGTGAAGGCAGAGCCACATCTCTGCTGGTAAATATGAGCTATAAAGTGGCAGCCATGATTCTCTCTGGAGCACAGCTCATCATGGCTAGCAGGCTTATTGCCACTGTGGTCTCACAGCAGATACGAGCAGACAGTATAGATAAGTGTCTCAGTGCTTTGGCAAGCACTGCCTCTATCTGTTCGGGGACTTCCAGTGTGTCAATATTGACATAGCAGCCGGGTTTATTATAGTGGAAGCTGCTGCTGTTAACCAAATGAGCAAAGCAAACCAGCAAATGGAGGTTGTTTGAAGTTGATGTTAGGATGAGATGAAGCCTCTTGGACGACTGGTGAGGCATCTTCACAATCTAACAGTCAGTTGTGACAATATACTGTGTGCTTTTATAAGAAAGCATGTGATGCACAGCATTCATAGACAAAGCACGGAAGTAGTGTCTGTTCTTGTGTGTGTGGGGATGTTTGGTGTTCAACGCTCTAAGATCAAGAGAATCCTATTTTCTATGGCCATATCATAAGTCCATAGGCTAAATATATATTTAAAATTTAACACTAAAATAAAATGAGCTGTTTTCTTTCAGTCAGTTATTGTGACATACAGTATGTCACATAGCATGTGCTGTTGTAGCATTTATCTGATTCCAGATAGTTCAACCACTGAAAGATTTGTGTGGGTGAGAGAACTGAACTGTTGTTGTTGTACCTAAACTGCTAAATTACACCTTCTTCTTCTTCTGGAAACTTATGGCAATTCACCAAACAGCTTCCTACGGTGGCCCACAAAGCTCAATGCATTGCAACTTGAGAAAACACATGCATTGTCAAGTTGATGAAGATGTTTTCTTAATTTGTTTGTGTTTGTTCTGTTTGCATATGTTTTCTTAAGTTGCAGTGTGTTGAGCTCTCAGGGCCACCGTAGATTCAGGTATATCACCACCGCCAGGTCACATCCCTGTTTATCCAGAGTCATATCAAATATCAACCATTTGTGAGAAATTTTGTCATAATTGCTGAGTGAAGTCTTGAGTTATGGCTAAAAAGTGTTTTGTGAGGTCACTGTGGCCTTTTGACCACCAAAATCTAATCATTCCAGCCTTGAGTCCAAATGAATGTTTCTACCAAATTTGTAGAAGTTTCTGTCAAGGCGTTATTGAGATATCACATCTACAAGAATGGGACAGATGGATGGACAACACAAAAAAACAATGTGCCTCCGGCTCAGACTGTAGCCGGTGCAGAGGAATAAAAATTAATGAATTAATACTTACATCTCATTACACAGTTTGGAGGGATTTACTGACCATCCAGCAGCTAGCTAAGCCTCAGAGACTGCACACAGCTCAGACTCAGAAGACGGTCCTGTAGGTGGTCCTATGGCTGACGTTAGGAGACCAGCCAAGAACGCACAACATGTCAAAGAGACAACGCTGGGATTAACAGGAGTCACATTTCTTCTCTTATGGAGCCTAACTACCTCCATACACCCCCAGCTCCTGTGCCAAGTTAAGCTAGCCCCACTGTGCACAAGAGAGACCAAAATTATATTAACCCACTCTACAGTACATGTAGTTAGACAGCAAACAAGCCAACGCCCTAAATGTCAAAGGTAACAATGTGAGGTTAGTGACTCGTGTTGTAACCCTGCTCTCATTGACTGATACAGAGGTGATATCAGGCTGTATGGAGGGTCTGCTCAGTTCCTACTCAGGACCTCTACCTCCAAACCAGCAGCAGCACCTGGTGACCATGGAGCACAACGGCTACAACACTGACCCCTTCCAGCAGGGCCTCACCCCACCTCAGATGCCTGGCGACCACATGAACCCCTACGGTGAGCATCACACTCCATAATCACTGTTAGTGCGTGTTTAGCACTGTGGTCTTTCTTAAGTGGTCCCAGTGGTTTCCTCCCATGTTGATGTGGACTGGAGGCTCTCAACAGTGAAAACAGTGAGTTCAGTATTTTCAAAGCCAGCACCAGCTGTTGTGTTTGACTTCTCCATGTCTTCTCCACTCTTACCAGGTACTGACTCCTTTGTCCACGACATCGACAGCGACACCTCTCTGACAAGTCTAAGCGACTGCTTCATGGCCAACACAGACGCAGGCTCCTTGCAGGCTCGGGTGGGGAACCCCATTGACCGTCTGTACTCAATGCAGAGCTCCTACTTTGCCTCCTGAGATCCTGGCATTACAGTCAGTCCCACCCCACCCACCACACCATACCACCTCCCAGGCCGTGAAGAGTGAGCACACAGCGTGCAGACACACTACACAGGCCACGGGGTTGTCCTGCAAGACATGAATCAGGAAGCAGGGGAATATGGCTGCAGGACCGAATCCACCAAAAGACCTCCACCAGCCAAAGGAAAAGGAAAACTTGAAACTGAGACTGGACTGCTCCTCATACCCCACTCTGTCAGTGTGGAGGTTTGGTGCCGTAGACTTTTCAACTGGGTTCATTTTGTCGGAGAGACAGCTGTCAACATTTGTACAAATATCACAGCAGAAGTGTTTATTATCAAAAGTGGGACTAAAGTTCAGGTCAGAGAAACATTAGGCTTCATGCTTCTCATTAGGTAACACAGTTTAGATCCATTATTAATGTTGTATGTTGTTTTTAATGGGACAATTAAGCAAATATAGTTTGGTGATGTCATTTTAGCCAAGCATCAAGATTTTACCTGTTGCTAAACTTATACTGGATGCTGTTGTATATGTAAATACTGTTCTTCAGAAACACCCAGTGTTGCATGTTAGAATGGACAGCGATTTATTTATTCCCCACCAATGTGCTGGTTTGCAATAAATCCAAAAATTCTATTTAAGAAGACAACAAGATCCCATTGTGATGTACAAAAAATGCCCATCCTAATTCTCTGATTATTTTCATCCTGATATTTATCACACTATTTGTGTTGGTTTATTGAGTGTGTAAATTAGTATCTCTTTGCTATTTATTTTTCCATTGAGATCCTCTGGAATGCATTTTAAATTTCCTAACTTAATAAAAGTGTTGATACTTGATACTACAAATAAAAAAAATGCATTCTCTTGAATACTTGTTGTCTGGTCTATATATTGCTGCCCCTACTGAATTATTTTTATCCCTGGTGGGAACAAAATTACCATTTAACCTTTTTTTCGTGTATGATCACATCTCATGTGTTTGCATGATGAAAGGAGAGTGAAAATATTGCACTAGCTAAATGATAAATTACATATAATACTAATAGATTTTCAAAAATGGATTAAAATATTCATGCATATGCAGTTGTTAAGTTCAAATTCCTAAATTGTTTTATTAATGTTCCTAATCATTCTATAAATGTTACTTTAAAGGAGCAATTTGTAAGTTTTGCTATTGTTACATAGCTAGCATTAGCATTAGCAGCCATTTACCTACCAGTCTAGAAAAAATGTTGTGAGTTCAGCATCAAACTTCATTCCTTTACTCACCAACAGCTGTCTCCAGAGGAGGAAACAAACAGCAATGTTAACTCTTTTCTCTATCACTTCTTTTCTTCTACTGAAGTTAGCATGCTAACCAGCTAGCCCCAGCCCATCTTGTCACTTTCCAATAGCGACTAATTGTAGCCTCCAGTCTGTCCTGAATTTAAGGTAAACACAAGAAACTTGTGCTACAGAAAATGGACCAGACATAGCTGCTCAGAGGACATATTATAACTTTGTTAACACAACAATGACTGAAGCTCTGGTCAGGTCACAATCACAACCAACGACTCCTGACAAGAAACCATGTTCAGCAGCAGAGAAAACAAATAGCCCCTTTAACAGCTGCAAGGAACTGCTCAATAACCCTCATTATATATTCATTTATTTTATTATTATTTTATTTAATATATAGTGTTTTTATGACTACAAACTTTCTGAAACCATTCCTTTTTAACAAATTGTACCCTGTTTACCATGTTCAACAGCTTAGTTTAGCATGTTAGCATGCTAACATTAGTTACTAGTTAGTTAGTTAGTTAGAACACAGTGCTGAGGCTCATAGGATGTCATTAGTTTTCAAGGTATATTGTAATAAACCAAAATACTGGACTAATTAAAATGTTGATCTGATGATGACACTGGATAAAGAAGATAAAGAGGATTATCACACTTATTACAATTCATCCTGAGGGGAATATCAGCACATTTAAGGCAATCCATCTTGTAGCCGCCAAGACATTTCACTCTGAACCAACAATAGCTGTGTCCCAATTCAGGTCATAGGTCATATTGACCGCACGTTACTCCGTGCTCTGAAATTGTTTATTTGGTTGCTTAGCAACTATCAAAAAAAAAAAAAAACATCAGTAGCGGTCTGGAGTGCTAGCTACTGGCTACAAGAATAATTTGCTATTCACAAATATCTATTATAAGAACATGAACAATTGTGGATACAAGATAACAGAGAATTTGAAAAAGAATTGCGGAAATGGATAGAAAAGACAGAATGAAGACAAAAATGACAGCTGACATGGCCCTGGAGATGCTTCAGCATTTGGACAGTGATGACTCTGATGCAGGGGGTCTGTCGGAGGTGGAATGTGACAGCGACTTTTCCTCGGTGGTTGAGAACACTTCATCCTCATCAGAGAGTGAATCCGAGTCCATGCGGACAAAAAAGAGGCGCCTACTTTGATCGGAGACTGCGAATCCAGATCTCCTGTTCACGGCTTACGCACCACCTGAGCTCCGCTGCCCTGTCCTGTCTTGTGCTAAGCCAACTGGAGTACTCAACCTGGAGTCAAGGGGAAGGATGGGACGGTGTGGAGGGTCCTTCAGCCAAGTGAACATCCAGGGAGAAGGCAGAGCCAGAACGTCCTGACCGAAGCTGCTGCCCATCGGCGCGCACAAAGTGCAATATTGAAAATGCCCTCACGTCCTTATTTGTGTCTTTGATGTTGATATGCTGAAGCACATCAGGGACTGCACTGTGACTGAGGCACATCGGCACTATGATGACAGCTCATGGGACTTGACAGTGGCTGAACTGAAAGCCTTCATAGCCCTGTTATACATCCATGCACAGGGTGCAAAAAACATGGAGCTGGACAGCCTGTGGTCTGAAAAATGGGGCCAGAAATCACTTTAGGGAGATAATGAGATTCCTGCGGTTCAATCAGAGGGAGACACGGTGTGTCTTCAGGATGATAAGTTTGCCCTGGTGTCGGCCACTTGGAACAAGTTTGTTCAGAACAGCATAGCCTGCTACAAGCCCAGTGCTGACATCACAGTAAATGTACAGCTGTTCCCCACCAAGGGCTGGTGCAAATTTATTCAGTACATGGGGAACAAACCTGACAAATTTGGCATCAAATTTTGGCTGGCTGTGTATGTCCAAACAAAATATAACCTGAACGGGGCTCCATATCTGGGCAAGGAGGAGACGGGAAGCAGAGGTCAGCTGGTGGGAGAGAGTGTGGTGCTGAAACTGGCGGAGCCACTCCTGGGGAAGGGGAGAAACATCACCACTGGCAATTTCTTTACATCTGTTAAGCTGGCCATAGCTTTGCAGGCAGCGCCACAACAGAGCAAGTGGAGCTGTTTAGCACAAAGGTGCTGAAGTGTGCTGATGCGACACTCACCATCTACCAGGGAAAGCAAGAATGTAAGAATGTGTGCATTCTGAGCTCCGTGCACACAAGCGTGGGCATCACTGATGGGCCGAAGGTAAAGCCGGAGTCAGTGGTGTACTATAACAGTTTGGATCAGATGGCCAGTAGCTGTATTTTATAACATCCTCGACCTGGTTGGTATCAATGCCCGTATCCTCTTCAAGGAGTGCACCGACATCAAATTCTTGATTCATATTCTTCATATTCTTGCAGCAGCTGGCTGAGGAGCTGAGAGCTGACTTTATGGAGGTCAAAAGAGCAGCCGGGCAGCTGGCACAAGGTCCCAGTCTGCAGCAAATAAAAACACCACAGCAGATACCAACAAGGAGGCAGTGCCAGGTGCGTCGAAGCTGCAACCAAAACAAAACCTCAGACACCTGCTGCAAATGCCACAAACCGGTGTGCGGAAATTGAGGGAGAAGACAGGTGACTTGTGTTGACTGTCCAGTTTAAGTAATCAGGCAACAGATGTAATAAGTTAACATTGATATGATTGTTTTATTGTTCTTAGGCTTAAACTTAATTGTTGGTTCCTTTTTTAGTTTAGGATCAGTTTGTTTTCGGCTTTTTCAATCATGTTTCATAATTATAATCAATAAGATACTTTTACTTGTTTTTTTTTCGTTCACTTTGTTTTTCGAGTTATGTTGAATGAAGTTCTCAATCATAAATACTAAGCCTATGTAAATATGTAAATAGTTAAGCCTATCAATTGCAATGATTAAACTTGTTAAAATTTACATTTTGTTGTTATTTCGTTTTTTTAAAGATATGCTAACATCATAAATACATTAATATTTAAATTTGGTATTTAGTTCTTCTAGTGTTAACCATTCCCTTATCGATGCCTTCCACTTCGCTCACGTGCCTTGCAAAACAATGACATCATGCTTTCGCGAGAGTCAGCGCGAACAACAACAAAGGATTTGAGGAGGTGTGGCTTAATTTCACTCAAAATAACGCTAACAGCGCAACGTGCCATGTCTGTGGCACTAAGATTTCAAGCGAGGATGGAAACACCAGCAACATGCTGAAACATCTGTAGACGCCCAGCACTAGGCGCCATTTATAATATTTCTCTGGCTGCCATCCATTGAGTATTGAGCTCTACTTCCCAGTCTCAGCAGAGCAGTGAAGGGACGTATTAGTGAAGTGACGTTAATCAGCCGGCTCTTTCAAGTGAAGGATAAGTTTTTGTTTTTTGTTGTTGTTTAGTTAATTAATACAAAGCAGACCTAAAGAGGCAGACAGCACCCCCTCCTCGAGGGATTGAACAACTACAGAGCAGTTATCTATCTTGTTCAGTGTTCAGAGACTCATAATAAAATTTATGTTGTCGACACTGACAACCTGTACAGGCCTACTTTTTTCCACACAGAAAATCCGCAGGAATCGATAAAGAATCAGATCGATAAGCAGAATTGATAATGGCATTGGTATCAATAAAATCTTATCGATTCCCATCCCTAGTAGTGACAGTGTCAGAGATTGAGCTTTGACTACAGACTGGTAGTGTCTTTATGTCTATTTACAGGATGTAACAGGAGATTCATTTCAGTAAAGGACACAACGTTGAGCTGTTTTCAACATTTTGAGGATATTTAAAGAACATTACAGCTTCATATGACAGATCCACACAGCAGCCATATGTTTGTAACAGTGACCTTTGACCTTTCGGGTCAGTTTTGTGGGTCCGGTTCAGGTTGAATTATTATATCATGTTAGTTTTGTTTTGATTTTTCTGTCTTCTATCAGTGGAAAGTAACTAAGGACAGTTACTCAGTTACTGTACAGACTTAAGTACTTCTACATGAATTTTTCTATCTTTTATAACTTCATACTTCTACCTGGAGAAAACCCACGCAGACATGGGGAGGATGTACAAACTCACAGGAAGAAGAGAAGAAGTTGCGGGCTTCTTCTCTCTGTGATGCTGCAGTCCTGAGCCCCTGTGTTGCCCTGAAGGGGAAGGGAGGGAGGAGTTGGGGGAGAACAGCGGGGATAGAAGATGAGGAGGTTAAGGAGGGTGAGGGGCTTGGAGAGAGAGCAGGAGGAAGGAGAACATGGGGGTGAGGAGCAGAGGTAGAGGTTACTCAGATGGAGGTCAGGTCCCTCAAGTTCTCTTGAAAAGCTGGCGGAATCGTTTCCATAGAGATTTCCTCTTGGGTTTTCTCTGAGCCTCCATCTGCTTTTCCAGATTCCTCAATCTGTCCGTCAGCTCGTCCATGCCTCCATCCTTCTCCTCCTTCTCCTTCAGAGCCTGATTCATGGTCCTCAGAGACTCCTTCAGGCTGGACTTCTCCTTTTGTCACTGGAGTCTCTTCTGGACCAGGTCTTCCTGTGCCTGGGTCACTGCTGCCTTCAAGTCAGAGTTTTCCTGCCTGTGTTCAAGCCAGGAGACAAGACCTGTCCTCCTCACACTGGCCATGTGACAGTTCCAGGTTGTTTTCAGCCTGGGCCAGTGTGAGCTGGACTTTGGAGGTCTCCTCAGTCTCTCTGGCGAGATGTGTCTCAGCCTTCTGCCTCCTCTGGACTTCTGCTTTGAGTATTTCCTGCAGCTCTCTGATCTTTTGTTCAGCATTCATTCTAATATTCATGGACTTGGACAGTGCGTCGTCCATGAAGGCCTTCTCCTCCTCTTCCTCAGTGATCTTCTCCTTCACCTGGTCGATGTCTTTGACGATGGCACGCTGCTCTTCCTCCGGAGCAGATATGTCGTTGTCCTTGTCGCCCATGATCCGATTCAGCTCTCTCTCTCTGGTATTAGAAGGAGAGCCTGTTCGGGCATATAAAAATCCAGACCAGTGTCGCTGGGTCTGACCTCAGACTGGTCTTGGTTTGTCTCTTTCTTCTCCTGTCTCTCCTCTCCAGGCTCTTTTAATGGAGCACTCTGGGCTGCAGAAAGATTCATCTGCACCCAGGACTTGAGGTCAAACCCCTCCTGAAGAGTTGAGGGACTCAACTGGGGGTTGACAGGCTGCTTCCTCAGCAGATTTCTTGCTCATTGCTGTTTCCTTTTTTTATTTAAGGTAAACACAAGAAACTTGTGCTGTAGAAAATGGACCAGACTCAGTGAATAGCTCCCTAAGCTTAACATCCTAAGTCCTATGATAACTATTAATTCAGCTATACAGACTAATGAGCAGTGATAACTAACATGTCTTTGGGGTCATCAGGTGGGAACCTCCTTTCACCAGTGTTTCGTCTAGTTGGTCCCACGACACCTCCAGGAGGCTAGACAGTGATCACTGGCGTCCCTTTACTGTTATTATTAAACAGCATTTCGTTATTTATTTCATTTTGCTTTATTTGCCACATGACAAGATTCAATGTACAGTAAGGAAAGCAATGAAATGAGGGTCGGACCCGGCAGCAGAGCAGACTGCAAAATTGAAAAAATAACCATTATGAAAATATCGTATATGGTGGGAAATATCATGATATTCAATATTATGGAATATCAGCCTGAGACTTGTAGTAACAGGATGTGTGGTTTAATACAACAGCAAATATACAGTGAACAGCTCAGAGAAGAGCAGCTGGTGTATCTGTTCACAGCACAACCAAACAAACATGGCTTGTTGTCAGAGGAGGTCAGTCAGTAATAATTGTAGCCACAATCTGATTTCCTGCTACACACGGTGCAAGTGGTGTTACACATATAACAGCAACAGGATCTGGTTCGCTGTCCGAGGGGCTGGAGGTATGCAGTGGGTTGCCTGCAGCTCTTCTGTGACTGCTGCACTGCTCCCTGACACATTCCTGCCTGATCCACGGACAAAAACTGACAACAATGACCTCTGTGTTGTTGTTGACTCTTTGCAAATAAGAGAGCATAAATAAGAGTTTGAGCATGTGAAATTATTTCAAAGCTGGTGGTTCGCTCTTTGTTAACCAGCGAAAAACTATGAGATTCAAGTTTGTACAAAATTGTTGTTGCAGTAAGAGTTGGAGAATCTCTAAACAGACTATGCTGAGACAAAAGCAAAGCCAACACGTACATTTACCATGCAACATTAATATGTGTGAGTTTAGACGAGTTTCCTTCTTTGTATAACAAGATGTTTTCAAAAGCTTTTGTGCATCTTATCCTGACAGTGACCCCTGAGACATTTGATGCTTACACAAACAGCACACACATACACAGGTATGCAGCACAAAGACTGATCCTCTACATAGCCCAGACAGGCTCTGCAAACATTCACACCTCAGATTTCAATCCAACTTCCCTGCAGTGTGATTTAGATTTTAGAGCTTACACATGACAGATGCACATGCTGCATCTGGGTCACTAAACAGTACACGTAATTCACCTGCCTCTCCACTCGGTTTCCTGACTGACAGACGGCAACAATATTTACCTTCCACGCAACAAATCCCTTCCTCCTCTTTGTGTGAGCTGCGAGTGAACATGAGTGGAATAACTCCATTTGTTCTGCTCCGTCGAGCCGCTGGGTGAAAGACAAACAGCTGCCTCTTTGCTAAACAATTGATCATAAAAAAGTGATGCAGACGCACGGCAGCACACAAAGACAGCTCATGGTTCGAGCTCAGTCAGGTGGAAGATACTGAGGGAGACAGATGTCAGAAACCTGCCACCCAACAACGTTTGGCCTCAGTGTTACAGCAAACATCTCCCAGGTGATTCAGAGGCCAAGGTGACAAAACATGCTCACAGCGCTCCTGTTCTGGCTTTTAACTGACGTGTGATAATAACACCGAACAAGAACCTTTGCAGTTCTGTGCAAAAGTTTTAGGCACTTGTGACAGTATTTGCCATGACCTCCCTTTGCCTTTTAACCAGCTGCAGTTCTTGGTACACCTGCACAGTTCTTCAGGTACCTGGTTGTTCCAGCACCTTGTGCCTCAGTGTCTGTGTCTCTTCATGTGATCGCAGACCGACTGCATGATGCTGAGATCAGGGCTCTGTGGGGGCCAGACCATCTGCTGCAGGTCTCCTGGTTCTCCTGGTCTCTGAAGATAGTTCTTTATGACTCTGGCTGTGTGTTTGGACTCTTCTTTGGCAGAGATGGAAAAGTTGGTGGATACCGACAGAAATAAAATGCAAAAAAAAGTGACAGACTTAGTGAATAAATTCTGACGTCTCTTCACTTCCAGTGAATAGAGGAAAGCATCAGCTGTGTGCAGAGTGATGATGAGAAGGCTGGACCTTCCTCACATTAATACTTGTTGGTTTTCCATCGTTTGACCTTTGACTGGATCTTTGAATGACCCTTATCTCATTCTGTCCTCTTCCTCTGCAGTGGGTTAATGATTAGTTCATTAGTACACTTCAGTTGCCATTTTTAAGTTGGAACAACTTCATAAAATGAAGTAAACAACAAAATAAGAAGTAAACTAAACGTGGATATGAATCAACGTAACTTAAAATTATTAGTTATATTATACTTTTATTATTCAAGGCAATCGGTTTCTTAGATTTTTTTAAAGTAACATCAACAACTTGTTTTAAGACAAAAACATTAGACACCCTACCCCCAGACTAAGACCAATGTTATCATGGTAACAATCCATTCTTATTGTCTTTCTATCGTCTTTTAATCTCTATCCTATCATATTTCCTATTCATCTTTCATTTATCCTTATTATCTTTATTATATTCCTTATTGTTCTAACTCTTTACAAATGTTTTTATCTGTTTCTATTGTTTTTATTTCCTTTATCACTTCTTCGCCTTATTTTATTGCACTGTTACTTACTACTTTTACCTCTTTATGCTTTCATTCTGTTGCTTTATGTTGTTTTAGTGCCTATACCCTTTTTCATTATGTCTATCCCCTTTAATTGCTTACATCATCTTACAGCTCACTTTGGTCCTCCTGGTCTCAATTTATGTTGTTGGGCTCTGGTGTTGCTTGCTTGGGCTCTTATGGGTTTATATGTCGCTGCTGTAGTTTGGGTTCTTCTGCCATTGTTCTCTTGTATTTTTGTGATTTTATGTCAAAGCACTTTGTAAACCCTTGTTTCTAAAGGTGCTATATAAATAAAGGAATTATTATTATTATTATTATTATTATTATTATTATTATTATTATTATATGATACCTGCACTGACCAATAGCACCCAAAAACAAAAAACAGGAAAAAGCTCATGATTTGTGGTTTGCCAACATGTTATAGGGAGAGGAAAGAGAAGGGAATTAAGAGACCGCAGCAATTTTTTATTTTTATTCACTGAATAAAATGTCCTCATAACTGTTGAATTCTGCCTAAAGACAGATATGTTCTACTGAGGTAAACAGAGCTGAGCAGAATTTCCCAGAATTCATTGTACCACAGTCCAACTTAACTAAAAAGCTTTGTGCAATGGATGAATTCAGACGTCTATCTAAACTCAGACTATTTGTTCTATCCAAGCCCCAGTCAAAGTCTAGACCCTGACACTGAAGCAGCTGAAGGCAGTCCATTATTTTACAGCTGTGAACACAGTCTGAAGAGTTCACAGCTACCTGATAACAGAGAGCTACAGCAGACCCGGGATCAGCAGACTACCTGTCTGTACATCAAGGAAAGAGCAGATTGTGCACTAGACACAATACGGATAAAATAATAAGTGAGGACAAATAGTGTAATGAATGTATCTAAATATAACAGAGTAAAAGTGTAATCAAGATCGTAAAGTCTCCTGAATAACAACTGTTCTAAAAACTGAATGAGTGAAGTGTGAAGATGTAACGTACCTGTGTACAGGTTGACCTCTGGTGTTCAGGAGCAGCTTCCTGTGATACAGTTTGTGACTCAGTCGACTGCCTGCACATCTGCTCTGCATTAACCATTAGTCTACAGAAGCTCTGTGTATCTCATGTCACAATCTGCCCCTCTCTCCCCCTCAGCCCCTCTTTCCCTCTTCCCTGCCACCTCTCACAGCTTCTCCCCTCATCTCCATGTTCTCCCCCCTCACACCTGCTGTTCTCCTTCCATGTTCCCGCTCTTTTTCCCCTCTTGTACCTGCTCACTCTCCAATCACCTGGACCTCCCTCCACACTCACACACCTGATCCCAGTTTCATTACCTCAGCTAGTATTCATGTCAGCTTGTTTGCCTGCTTGCCTGGTCTACTCACCTGGTCTACTCACCTGGCCTGGCTCAAAGCACGTTATTGCCTCATCCAGTCTTTGAGTGTGCACTTGAGTCCTCCCTGCCTGCTGCTTGTTGTACTTGGTGACTGACGTACGTGGTTGGTTACTGATCTGCCTGTTTCCTTCCTGGTCTATCACTGTTCAAACTACAACATGCTTGATGCAATACTTTATTCCCCTAAATTATGTTTAGTGGCTGCATGAAGGCTCATCTAAATTATGTCTGTACTTCTATGTATGTGCTATTAGAGTATGGTAAGTGGCTGTGGCCCAGGGGGTATAGTGGGTCATCCATTAATCACAGGGTTGGTGGTTCAATCTCCAGCTCCTCCTGTCTACATGTCGTAGTGTCCTCGGGTACAACACCGGACCTGGACCTTGCATGGCAATAATAATATAATAAACTTTATTTATATAGCACCTTTCAAAACCAAGTTACAAAGAGCTTTACAATAAAAAAATAATAACAATAAAAACAATAGTAGTTGTACCAATAGTGGTAGAGTCCTGCAGAGTCCTACACAGATCCAGTTTTTGCAAACCCGTACTTTAAAACCTTGGGGAAGATTATTTTCTAAATCCAATCTGGACCCGACCTGACCTCAATGTAAATCCTGCAACCCAAACTGTAACCCGTAAGATCAATTAAACACCCAGGCTACACAGTCACCCACTTTAAAACTCATCCAGATCTTATTTAAGCAGGACTTCAGCTGGTCTGAGGTTATCTGCAGTTTTGTGACTCGCTCAATCAGCTCCCACTTGTTGATGTAATGTAAATTGATATTTTTATGTCTCCGCGGTGGTGACAGTCAGAGCCGGCGGCATATTATTTTCCGGTTGTCCATCTGTCCATACATCCGTACGTCCCATTCTCATGGACATGATATCTCAGTAACACCTTGATGAAACTTCAATTTGGCACAAACATTCATTAGGACTCGAGGATGAACTGATTAAACTTTAGTTGTCAAAGGTCAAGGTCCCAGTGACCTCACAAAACACTTTTTAGCCATAACTCAAGTCTTCACATAGCAATTATGACAAATTACTAATAATGACAAATGTTTATTATGACTCTGAATAAACAGGGATGACACCACGACAACCACGAGGAGGTAATTCTAGTTATAGTAACCATCTGTCCACATATCCAAAATGCCTACCCCTTTGCTACCAGTCAGCTGCATTCTCATTTTTGGAATGATGATGAACTGAAGGGTAAGTGTCATAGGATTTTACAAATTCAAAAAGAATCATGGCAGGAAATCAGTGCAGGACTCTGGTTTGCTGCCTTCAGTGCGTGAGTATGTCTATAAATGAGTGAGATTGAAAAACGTTTTGGATAAAAACTGCTGTATAACTGCAGTCATTTAGATTAAAAGTTGATCTTTGTTGGATGTGAAGATCAAGTATTGAGGTTTTACAGTAAAGAATAGGTGAGATTTGATTGTTGGGCATGAGGGAGGACAGCTTTGCTTCTTCATATATCTGCAGATTTAATCTCACTTACAGGAATGTTAATCCTCACACATGCTACATTCTTGGTGCTGTCATGTAAACCTGAGATAAATAGCGAGTGTCTGTCGCTGGTGTCCCTCAGGGCTCCGCTCTGGGCTCTCTGCACTGAGCTGTGAGACAACATGCCGTTTGTCAGCATCTAATCATCACAGCAATCTGACATCACAGGTGTGAGCAACCAGTCAACATCTGTCAACGTGGCCGAGCCACCGCTCAGGCAGTTTTTCTACCCTGAGGACCACTGTGCTGTCTGACCCTGAGCCAGTGGCTGACACGTCAGTCTTCACAGATCTGGGAACAAACTCACTTTCTGCTCAGCTCTGCAACCTGCAGCCCTCACTCACATTGCTACCATACTTCTCCTCACCTCAGAGAGAAACACCTAATCCTAATTGTGTCTGAGACAGATGAATGGCTGCCAGAGGGCAGGTTGTTCGATGGTTATTACCCCCTCTTCTTTGAAGCCAGGGCTGAAACTTTTGACACCTCTTAGCAGACTCCTTTCACCTTTTGTTTTTAGGTTTAAACAAAATGTTAATACTCCAAAAAGAGCCTGACTGCATTCTCGAAAACAACAAAGACTTCTCTACATATATTACACACATTACTTTTAACCTTTAAATGCATGGCTGTTTTTTCCTCTGAAAACTCCTAACTTGAAGTATTAGCAATGTAGCATTTGTATGACATACATTAAGCTAAACTGTAGTGGGGGAATTATGTGGGAATTTGTGGTAGAATTTATAGACAATTGAATTAGTAATACAGATGAGAGATAATTTTCAGAGAACAATTTCATGTCTTTCAGTCATGCATTGGTATTCATTGTGTTGCATTTTTACAGTTTCATCGTTATTTTGACTGTGCTTGTTAAATGATTTTTTTATATACTATGTGGTTAGAGTTTGAGAATTGTAGATCTGTAATGCAGAGTGATGTCTGGGTTGATTGAGATCGGTTGTGCGGTGATGTACTGCTGATGCCTCAGGGCTCAGGTAGAGGGGAACCACGCTTCTCGCTGCCATTCAAGATAGATGAGTGAACATGAAAGCTGCGTGTTGCTTCATTCCTCACTATTTCCCTGTTTAAGGTAAAAAATACTGTACTGTAAAATACTGTACACAAATCACTGTACATTTGACCAAACGTGTTCGTACGTGTCATAGATTGGTTAGGTGTAGGAGAAGATCGTGATTTGGGTTAAAATAAGTACTTCCTCAACATAACATGGTCTTTGTTGTCATGGTTACAATATAATCAGCTAGTCTCACATGGGAATGGAACACCGCTCTCCTGTGTCATCTTCAACCATCCACCACAACTTCCTCCTGACGTGGACTTTGTCTCTCTTTATACTACGTCACCGCACTTTTCCCTTTGATCCTGTCATAATTACTAAGACCTCCAATAGCTAATTCAAATGTCTTGACCAATGTTGAGACCAAACCTACGTCGTTGAGCCACCGCTTTGTAGGTATACATCACTCACTCACCTTGAATGTTTGTGGACATTATATAATAACATCACCTGATTGCTCCCATCGTTATGAGCCTGCTACAGCTGCTTGGGGGTGCTGTCACTTGAAGTTAAACAGATGTAGTTTTGGGGTGTTCCTCAGTCTGGAACTTCTAATACGACAGAAATCAGGAAGAAAACCTCTTTCTCTTCATCTTAAATGACCAGCTTCCCTTTCAAGTGAATGGGAAGGTGGTCTCAGACTTTTGGACCCCACTGTATATGAACCTAATATCTGCGTGTAAAGCTCTTGGCCAGTCAGCAGGGCCTACTCTACAGTCTTTCATTGCATGAGGCCCCTGCAGCCCTGTTGTGGCCTGTAACCTGAGTTGTTTCCCTGACTTATGACGCTGATTTGTTTATTGTTTTATAAAGAGCTCCTTCTCTCCCTCTGCTGACATCATCTGAAGCTAAGGAATAGTTCTAGGACTTGCACTGACACTTAAGCTCCCGCTGCCAGACATTATTCATTAATAACAGCGAGCTACCGATGACATCAGCAGCGCACAGGGAAAAGAGCTCTGTCATAAACATTAGAGAAGGCTGACACCTGTCTGCAGCTTCATTAGCAGCTCGCCACAGTGCCAGGACTGTATATGAGAGGCGTGTCCTTCTGTGACTTGTGGCTTCAGGTGAGTGTGAAAGATGTTTGTCACCAGCTGGCACTGTCAGGCATACTGGTGGTTTTTACCACCAGAGCTGAAATGTTTTTATGTGTTCCTAAGCAACCAGGTACACACACTGGGAGCACACACTAATGCTGAAATTTGAGAGCACCCATAATAATGCATGAGAAAGTTCAGAACATGGAAGTATTTTTTAGACAGTATTAGAGTGGAGTTGATATTGTACAGTGCAAAAACTGGAGCAGGCCTCAGAAGTTACCCACTAATCCATTATACACCATGTGCTGCCCATTCGTTGAACCTTGTGAGTGTCAACAGCATTGATAATTGCTGTGAGGACGTTGAGTCTTTTTTGAACTGCTATAGTCTGTGTATACATTTAGCAGCGCCTCAACCCATTGCTGTAACACGCCGCTGTTCCATAACAGCGACAACTACATTAGCCACACTTTAAAATTCCTCTGCAGTACCAGGTGGAGTTGTAGAGCAGACGGCACAAAAGCCCTCAATGACAATTACAGAGCAATTGGAGATACATTTACCAAAATAGCCTCGGACTGTAGGGTGTGTTGGAGGTCTGGGCCCCAACTTGCTGATTTAGGAGAATAGATAGATAGATAGATAGATAGATAGATAGATAGATAGATAGATAGATAGATAGATACAGTGCAGTGAGATGAGACGTTTTGCTGCAGCTGTAGCTGCTTCTTTGTCCTGCCAGAATGTTGTGGAGAGGAATGGTTGGTATTGTCCAAGATGGCCTCCATCTTACATTGCATGGGTCTCCCCACAACAGTCCTGAGTGAGTCCAGACTCCTGCCAAGCACAGACTCAGCCTTTTTGACCAGCTTGTCCAGTCTCTTCATGTCGGACATGCTGCTGCCCCAGCAGACTGCAGCATAAAAGAGTACACTGGCCACCACTGACTGATAAAACATGTGCAGCATTCATTGCAGACGTCAAAGGACCTGAGCCTCCTGAGGAAAAAGAGCCGGCTCTGCCCCTTCAGGTTAGATGGCTATCAGTGTTCAGGACCAGTCCAGTTTACTGTCCAGGTGCAGCACCTAGGTATTTATAGTGAGCGCCACCTCTCAACGTTCTTCCCTCGAATGTTGACTGGCTTGAAGGGTGGGCCTAGACCTCTGAAAGTCCATGACCATCTCCTTGGTCTTGGAGGTGTTCAGAAGGAGGCAGTTCTTGTCGCTCCATTCACTGAAGGCCATCGTCAGATCCCTGTACTCCTCTTCCTGCCCGTTCCTGATACGCACCACAATAGCTGTGTCATCCGAGTATTTGTGGATGTGGCAGGACTCAGAGTTGTATTTAAAGTCGGCCGTATACAGGGTGAACAGGAACGGAACCAGAACAGTCCCCTGTGGAGCCCCAGTGTTGCTCATCACTGTCCCTGAGACACAGTTACCCAGCCTGACGTACTGTGGTCGTCTTGTCAGGTAATCCACAATCCAGGACATGAAGCAGGGATCCACCCCCATCCCTTCCAGCTTGTCTTTAAGGATGAGGGGTTGGATGGTGTTAAATGCACTTGAGAAATCAAAGAACATAATCCTCATGTAACTACCTGGCTCATCCAAGTAAGAATGGGCCGGTGGAGCATGTAAAGGACGGCATCATCCACTCCAATATGTTCTTTGTAGGTGAACTGTAGGGGGTCTAGTGCAAGTTCAACCTGTGGCCTCAGAAGGTGGAGAAGCAGCTGCTCCAGGGTCTTCATGATGTGTGATGTGAGAGATACTGGTCTGTAGTCATTTATCTCAGCCGGTCACCCTACTTTAGGGACCGGAACAAGACATGATGCTTTCCACAGGACCGGGACCCTCCCTGTTTGAAGGCTTAAGTTAAAGATCCTCCTCGCACACACACCATCTTAAAAATAATAGGCGTGTCAGTCCTAACTTTAGGACTCTGTATTTTTCTGACTAAGAGTAATTCACCAAGCTACTTAGTGCTAAAAGTAGCACCTAAGTCTGGGAGAAGTTAGAAGCAGTGGAGAGGACTCCTAACTCACTATGACCAAATCACTAAGAATCTTAAAGGGCTGCTGTCATTCCACATCACAGTGTTCTGGAAACCTTACACGATGCTGAATGACTTAAAAGAAACGATTCAATCAGGAGGGAATAATGATCGTTGTGGAGTTTGTGAAGGTGTTATAACATCTACCAACTGAAACAAGCCGATCAGTGTGGAAATGTAGTGTTTGGCAACACTGCAACTTGCAACAGAGAAAAGCTGATCTATCCACCAAACAATAAATGCATTATTGGACAATTCATACGATTTCTTTTAGATGTTCAACAACTACAGAGAAATGAAGCCGCTTCATGGTCGGTCCACCTGCTGTGATCACTGCCAGAGATGGAACGCATATAAAAATGATTTCACCACCACAGGATGAGGAGGTATTTATAACAGGAAAGCAGAATCACACCATCAACACACAGGTTGTATTGATGCTGCCTGTACAGTTGTAGACGTTGTTGTACAGTGTTCAGGATCTACACACGAGTCATGCATCTGAATGGAGAGTGACCTGATCAGCTGTTTGAAAGGATCATATTCCAGCTGGATGTCACCTGGGGGGGGGTCAGGGGAAATCTTCTCACACCTCAACTCACAGCTGGGACCACAGCTGCATCACAACAGATACAGCTACAACAGGCTGTGCATAATAGGCTGCCAGTTAGCTTTAGTTAGGTCGTCTAGGACAGGTTAGTTTTTGTTGTTGTTTTTTTTCCATTGAGAGGATTGAATGTAAGCTTTTATTGTAAAATTAACAACACTAACGTTATCATACAGATGCATGTTGGAGAATGCATTACTTTTGTAAACAGCTCATAATCCGTTATTTGTTGGGGGAGGGAATGTGTTTAATATGTTTAATTATTACTGTGGGATGTTGCGTGTGTGTTTTCACAGAAGGTCTGTCATCAACCAATCACTGTGGTTCCTGCAAGGGAGCTCGTCAATGAAAATCGACGTCAGCCATAACAACGGAGTGGCACTCTTAGCTAAAGAGTTTTCACTTTTCCTTAGTAAAAGTTGGTCTCAGCAGCTTTGTGAAGAGGACTGAGGAGAAAACTTTTAGTTAAAAACTTTTGGCGTGACTAGACGAGTACTCTTAGTGGTGAGTTAAAATGCTTTGTGAAAACAGGCCCAGTAGTCCAGGTGGACCAGAGTTTAACCCTTGTGTTGTCTTCAGGTCAAAAATGACCTGAAGCCACTGTGTTTAACAGCAGTGAAAACTCCCTAAATGATCTTTTTTCAACTTGAAATTCAATGACTTTTCCTAGAGTGAGCCCAAGTGAAATATTTCCAGCAGTTAAAATCACAGTCACAGAGTCAGTTACACACTTAAAAAACAACACACACACACACACACACACACACACACGCGCACACACACACACACACACACACACACGCACACACACACAAAAGCAATTGAGTTTGTGTCCTACTGATTGATCTTAGACAGAAGTACAACTTTCTCGTGCAAGTGCAGCATCATCTTTCCACGACCCCAGACATGACTCAAGTTCAAACAATTTCAGACAAAAAATAAAGATTTCTTGAAAGAATTGTTCACTAATAGCTCGACATTCAGAGGCTGGAAAGGTGCTGCAGATGACAGTACCCCGAGTTCTCTCTGTGCTGAAGCCATGAGTGCACGTTCTACTGCTGAACAGCCTAATACTAACCATAACCTGAACCACCCAAGCTGTTCAGGGGGCTGGATCTTTTCCTGATCTACAGAAGGATCCAGCTGCTGCCCCAGCTGGGGCAAGTAAGAATTGTCAGGTCTGCCCACCAATGAATGACTGTAAAACACATACTGTGTGCTGCACATGTGAGAAATATATCTGCAAAGTCCACGCACACACAGTTGTGTACTGCCCTACATGTGCTAATTAGTTGATTAATTTATGTTGTTCACATTTCTTTTGTATATTTTATGGTTAATTATTGTTTGGTGGTAGCAATGGTTTAAAAAATGGGGACATATATATTGTGTTGTTTAATTCCTAATTGTACAGAAAAGAATATATAACTGTTCACTGGTGAAAACTGACTGTTATTGGGAATGCCTCCAATGAAATGCATTCAAAACTACTTTCTGCACATTTCTGCTACTTTCTTAGGCTATACAAGTATTAGCTCTTGATAGAAAATACTGTTTACCACCTCTGCAGTACCTTAAGAAATGATGATGTTAACAATAAACCTCTACTTTAGTAAAGAAGACAATTATGACAGCAGTGTTGTAATAAAAACGAGTGGGGTCCACTGAATAAATGCAGTCTTTCTGCACTGTGAAGAGGGAAAACTCAGATATTCACACAGTTTGTGAGGAATGGCAGGTTGTTTCTTCATGTGTGTGTTAAAAATTCAATTAAGCTTCTTTATTTTAGGGGTTTAGTGATGGCGGGTCATTTTTCTACCTGGAGGACAAGGGGAGTATACAGAATGTGAAGACAACACAAGGGTTAAGTCTGGACCGCTTTGCCAACATGTAACTAACAACACTCATGCACAGATATTGGAGTCCCAAAAAGTTCAAAGAATTCACTGGAGATGGTCAAAGTTCGATGCAAGTTTATTCCTTCACATTAGGATAAATCTGAGCCAGCTCCTGGGCATTGAACTGAAAACAAAGTGCCTGTGCACCATCTTATATAGTGAAATCATCCCTCCTTCTCAGGTGGACTCTCCACCTATTTTTCTAAAAACAACCTATCATCACCCTGGAAGTAATAGTGTCCACACTTCCCTCAATTTCCCTAAACCCAGCTACCAGGACATATTAATGGTGTCAGATTTCAAAAAATCCCCCAACTTTCCCTCCTTGCCATGTTCAGCTCACACCATTATTTCCAGGGGCTTTCCAATCATTTTTTTTTTTTAAACTTTATTCCTACCTTCCAGGTTACATGATATAACAAACTTCCTTCAGCAAAGGCCGGCTCACATGCAGTCTCACTTCAGTTGTGGATATAGCTGATACACTGAGTTTATAAGTTTATAACCTGTCCTCTCTCCTTATGGTTCAGCTTCTTATTATAGATTATAGAGGACCTGTTATGCTTTTCTGAGTTGTCCCTTTCCTATAGTGAGTTATAGCTTTTTGTGTGTGTAATTGGTCTAAAAAGTCTCAAGGCTGAATGTACCGCCAAAGGGAGTAACTCTCTCAGGGCGGAAAATATATTTTTCTCATTTGTATGAAATGCCTTTTTAGGGGTCCAGGCCTTACTTCCTAAACCTATTGATGTCAATACGTCCCTCAGTGCCGCCCACCTGCAAGCTATAGGCACGCCCCCACACAAGGCACAGCACATACAGTAACTACTTAAAATGAAGGCCAGGAAGAGTTGTTTTAGTTTTGTAGCCATGCTGAAAAGACACTGTGTTCTCACCACTTCAAGGAGGACTGCTTGAGTTCGAACAAAGCATTTCAGACAGAGGGTGAATAGAGTACAGTATATGATGTACAGAAGAAGAAAAAGATAGCCTTTTTGAAACACTGAAGCATGTAGATCTGTTTCAGCAGACACCGAGAATAAAATAATGAACACTCAAATGGCCATAATAGCTCCTCTTTAATGCTTTAATGTGAATTTTGTGGGTAATGTGGGTAATAATAAAAAACTCAAATCAAAGAGATCAAGCTGCCACTGGTGGGAGAGCAGAGATGAAATCACTGTAAGTCACAGTGTACAGCAGTGTTTTCCTTCCACAAATGTCTGCAGGAACAGTAAACAGGCAGAGACGTGTGTGTGTGTGTGTGTGTGTGTATGTGTGTGGGTGTGTCTGAGGTTTAGAGGGATGATGTTTCTGACCCAATAAAGGAAATCCAGTGTGGGGTTTTACAAACATGAGAGAATGAGTTGTGAGTGTGGGAGTAAAATGAACAGGATGGCAGTGATGGAAGAAGTGTTCAGATCCAATACAGCAAGGTAAAAATACTCCATTATAAGCATGAAAAATCCTACTCAAGTAAAAGTACATAAGTATTAGCAGCTAAATGTAGTTAAAGTATCAAGGTAAAAGTCCTGGTTTGGTCCCTGACTGATAGGCCCATACGATTATATATGACATCATTAATTCTGAAGCATCAGTGTGTGAGCAGCATGTTACTGTTGAAGCTGCTGGAGGTGGAGCTAGTTTGAACAACTTTATATACAGTTTTATAAACAGGGACAGATATATCTGAGAGGTCGACAGATGATTCACGAGAGAGGAAAGAACAAAAACAAAGTTCTGATCCAAAAATCTGTTTTTAGACTTTTTCTGTAATCTTTGATTTTTGGTGAGATATTAGATCATTTGAACATTTATTGAAATGAAACCATGTGAGAAGTTTAGAGGGAAAAAATATTTAATGGCATGTGACCTCGACAACACAGTTCTGCCTCAGGTTCACAGGCAGAGAGGCAGACCCTCACTCTCCTCCTCTAACCAGGACTCATGATGAAAATAGAGCACAGCACAAATGTAACAACAGCTCCTAAAGTCTGTGTAATACCACTAAAGAAAATGGCCGACAAACCAAACATTGACTTTTCTACAAAATGTAAAACCCCACATTGCCGCAGCTGGAAAAATGTCTGTTGCTGATGTTGCCGAGTCCTCCTGCAGGGAAACTGCTCAACACTGAGTTAGGAAAGAGGAAGCAAGTCAAGTCGAAAGTAAAAAGTACTATAAATACTACAATAAACTAGTAATAATAATAGATGCAGAGTATGTGAATAGAAAAAAAAAAGTACAAATGCAAATGTGCAGAAAGTACAACGTGAAGTGCAGTGGTGGAATCACAATATGGGCAAGATAAAATAAACCAGATTTTCTCCCAAAGCAGAAGTTTGTTGGTCCTGGACAGATGATGTAACATGATCATTGACAACAGGCCTGAAAGGGGGGGGGGGCAGACAGAATCCTGATAAAACAACAACAAACAGCAACAGTTCCCCTGAAGATCCGAGGTTAAGGGTACAAGAACATGTAGTGTATGTACCAACCTCTGATGTTGCTCCCACTGTAAGAGTCTCAGTTTGTCCTACAGCAGAGCTGATGTAAAGATCTCCTGCAGCAGAGGCAGACAGCATCCCTCCTCATCTCTGAGAGAAGCCCAAACAGTTTGATGGGTTGAGAAGTGTTATGCAAACTGCAGGCTGTCATTCACTGCAACTCCAGATGGATGTTTCTAACTGTGACAGAGCTTCACAGGCAGTTCAGGTTTTACAACCCACCACTGTCTGTTTGTACTGCTGGAACAATATTCCATAATGTTGAATGTTGTGATATTTTCTGTCATATGATATTTTACATAATAAGGATTTTTTTTTTTTTTTTTTTTTTTTTTTTTTGCAGCTTTGCACAGGCTGTCCTGCTGTCGAGTCCCACCCTCGTTTCACCGCTTTGCTTCCTGTGCTTTGTACCTTGGCATGTGACAAATAAAAATGAATGCAAGCAATTGACTGATGCATTTCTGAACACACAGGAGCGATTCAAGTGTGAACTCCAACCAGAGCCCATTTCAACTGCACTAAACAGCGCAGGTCTGCAAACACCTTAAACATGTAGAGCAGCACAAGCAGCCCCAAGAGCAACACAATGCAATACAACAACAACAACACATGCTGCTGTGTGATGGCTTCACCAGCAGCCACACACTGAACTCTTTTCATTTGTTTTATTCACTTAGTTTAGGAGTCTTTCTTTCTTAGCATGACACTCAATTCACATATACAAACAGATAAATAACTGCACACACAGGTTTTGGTTTGATATAACATACACTGTTTTATCAATCATATTTGGCAGTGTAGTTATCTATTTGAGGAGCACACATTTAGTTTGCTTTGTCAATTTTGCTGTATTAGTTTCATAAACTTGAGCCGTTTGTCATGACGTGAATTCAGCTTTCTTTGAGTTACCAGTCCTGGAAGGTCGCAGCTGGAGTTGACCGGTCGGCCATCGAAAGGAGTCACAGCTCCATCACGCCTGCTAAAATGGTGCTGATTACAAATTGGCCTGCACCATGTTCTTCCAGCATCTTGGGAGGGGGCAGTGTCTTGTAATTTGATTTTTTGTTATTATTTCTTTGACAATTCTGTTTGAGTTTATGTGTTTCAGTACTTCCAGTACTCCTAATATGGTGCAGTATGTACTGTGGTTATTGTGCTTATGTTTTAGTCTATCCCCATGTGTGTCTGAATGGCCTGATCAGCCAGTATATACAGTATGTTTCCCCTATGTTTCTTCTTCTGTTTCTTCTTCTTCTGTCTTTTATGGTCCCAGAATTATGGGTTGAAGTGTTTCTGTTATTCTTTCTTTGCTTTTTGCAAATAAAAATAGACATTATTTATTATTTTTCAAAAAACGACCTGTGTCTCTCTGGTCTATCAGCTCTGTCCCCGACAGTTTTGATAAAAAAAAGCACAGACAATGTCTTAATCTAGACTGACATTAAAATGTGGTGATTTCAATGACCAAGTCAAACAGCTCTGATAGTTTAGAGATGAGCCCAGATATTTGTAAAATGACACATTTTCTAATGATTTTGTATAGAAAAAAATCGCTGCATAAATAACTAATCCCATATTACTGCCACAACACACTTATCCCTTATCAACTCTATGTTCCCTGAGATACAGAACAGAACAGCTCTGATCCTCCAGTGACTGCAGCACCAAGCTGAGAGTCCTCCAGTCCCCGCTGAGTGAGACAGGAATACAGATGAGAAGATGTGCTCGTTCCAAACAGGTGGAAATACTTTATTGTTTATTAAAAGATGATTGGTTTGGGCTGTGTGCTCTGTATTTCTGTTCACCCTCAGTCATATGTGACACAATCCTAAAGTAAGATTAAATAGCTATTGAGTATTCCTTGGACTGAACCAACCTCAGGAAACCAGGCCATTGACTTTAACCCCAGCCATGAATGTGGCTGAACAGCTGTGCTTTACTGACGGACATTAAAACGCCATGATTAAATACTGCATCAGCATCACAGCATGCTGGTTACATCCCATGCTCAAACAAGAAGAGGAGATTACTCACCTTTGTCTAAAGCCACTGCCAGTGAAGAAAGCTTGGATACACTTTCTGTAAGAACCCTGGGCAGCCTGGCTACCTCGGCCCCTGCCAGAAGTGCCTGCAGTCACCCTGAGCTCCTGGATCCAGCAAAGCTGTCCTATATCCCAGCAGATGCTCTGGCCGCCTGTGAACTCCATCCAATCCGCAAGCTCTCAGCTTTCCTATCAGGGTCCACACTGGAAGGACTAAAAGTTCAAACATCGACTGCTACCTGATCTTCTTTGAATCTCCAGCTTTAATGAACCTCTTGGAAGGTTAAAGGTGAGTTTAATACCATGAAAGAGGTGTTTGTGTTAAAACAACAGGAAGTTGTTGGTATTGTACAAGGAAAACCTGAGGATCATATCCAATGCAAAAAAAGTAAGATGCTTTTCTTATACCTACATGTCTGCCCCATTACAGCCTTCGCACGCATGCAAAGATTATTGAAGCTGACTGACAGGTGCATGACACAACAGACACATAGTGTCTTGGTTTGCATATTGAACATCTGGTTACCTACGCTTCATAACTGTACGAGTAGCCGCACTCATAGACTGTAAGTAAAGATGGACGTAGCCTCTGTGACGTCACCCACAGGTTTCTGAAGAGCGGGTTTGAAGCTCAGAGCGAGCTGCTCCCCCGCCACGTAGTGGGAGATGGATGAGGGAAACGACACACAACTCTCACCTTCACTCGTCTGTATTTAGTCACATTTACAAACAAAACATACACATTCCCAACACACTCAGTCTCTGATGTGTCTTTCTATCTTGTATCTTTTTAGCTTATTGTAATGTTTTTAACTTAACCAACTATTTTAACTAATGTATTACATGACATGTGAGATATGATACGCAGTATACTTTTGACTCACTTCTTGGTCACATGAACTTAGCACAGTGAGACGAAACTACTGTTAACATATATTCACGTTTAGATAGATAGATAGATAGATAGATAGATAGATAGATAGATAGATAGATAGATAGATAGATAGAAGAAGAGAAGCACGATCCCCCTACTGGAGCCCCAGGGTATTACCAATAGATCATTGAGCAATTAAACCAAACAGACAAGGATCTGCATCATCATCTGTCTGAATCCATCTTTTCAGTTTTAATGAGTTCTGAGGGCTCAGTGGCCCTGAGAGCTCAACGCACTGCAGCTCAAGAAAACACATGCAAATACACAAACACGCTGCAAATGGAAGTGGACAATGGAAGTGTTTCCAGGGGACACTAAACAGTGATGAACCTGGCTACGACTGTTGTTCGATGCCCAATTATTACTTTCGAGGTTAAAAGCATCGAATAACAAGTGCGCCGCAGCAGGTTCATCGCTTTTTTTTATTGCCTTAATTCTGATAGAGAGAGTGAGAGAGAGACAGACAGAGAGAGACAGGAGAGAGAGAAAGAGGTTGATATAGTGCGAAGGGCCACGGGTTGGACTCGAACCCCGACCGCTGTGGTTAGGATTACACCTTCAAGGTATATTTGCATGTGTTTGATTTTTTTTGCAGCACATGTGTTAGCATAGATAATCATCTGCAACCAAAATCTAAATAACAATGCATAACAATGGAAATATTAAAATATAATCCTGCAATCTGTGTGTGTGTGTGTGTGTGTGTACACTTGTAAATGCTACATAGTGAGGACTGAAAAAAGTATTTTCCCAACAGATTGAGGACATTTTTGGGAGGTGAGGACATTTTGGCCGTCTTCACAACTTGGAACAGTCATTTGAGGGTTAAGACTTGGTGTTGGGATTAGAAACAGGTTTATGTCAGGATTAAGCATTCAGTTGGGGTGGTTAAGGTTAGGGTAAGGGGCCAGGGAATGCATTATGTACTTTGTATGTGTGTGTGAGGTCAAAAGTAACAGAGAGAAATTTAGATAAGATTCAAAGCAAAATAAGATGAAAAGAAAAATAGAAAAGTAAAGAAAGAAATGAACTTGAAGGTGTGTGGTTAGGGGTACAGCCAAGTGTCAAACGCTATGTAAATATAATGTCCCTGGTTACATGTCATTCTGCCTCACTCTGTCTTTTTCTTGTTTATCCTTTTACTGCCATGTAGCCTATGAAATGAAGGCAAAAAGCTCTAAATGGCAGCACTGGATATTACATTTCCTCTGTACAACTGGACTTGTAGGTGTTTTTGTTGTCTAATACAACACCTCCATCTAATGGTCAAAAAAAATACTGCACTAAAACATGAAATGGCCTTTTTACTGGAATTACCCAAAAATGGCCGTCTACTGTGTGCTCTTTGAAATGATATGGTACAGAGGATGTGAGGTCACTGTTAAGAGTGTTACTTTGAGTTTATGTTATGTCTTATATATGAAAATAATGTTCTGGCACTGTGGAGAAGTTGAGCTGCCCATTATTAAAAAAAGAACTGAGCATGTGACCAAATTCTCTTGAGGAGTCCTTTATTGTTATTAGTCAGGTCATATGGAAACAGGTACATGTGTATCAAGCTCCAAGCTTGTCCTGTCCAAAAATTCTAGAATCATTTCACAGCTACGTGGTTTCCAGAAGGTTAATAACAGTCAGGTTTTCATAACCTGTGTTTCATAATCTTTACTAGGGTTCCCCAGATTCTGGGGTTCCCCAGATTCTGGGGAACCCTAGTAAATGAGGGTGTTCTTGCCCTCTGCCACGTTGTTTAAAGAAGATATTAATAAGTTTTTCTATTGCTACATAGCTAACGTTAGCATAAACAACTGTTTAGGCTACTTACCAGTCTTACCATGAGAGAGCTTCAGCCATGTTGTGCTTACAAAACAAGAGGATATAATACGTCCTCTGAGCAGCTACTTCTTCAGGACAAACTGGAGGCTACAGTGACTCTGTGTCAGAAAGTGACAAGACGGGCCGACGGGGGCATAGCTAGCTGGTTAGCATGCTAATTTAAGTAGAAAAAAAGAAGTGATAGAAATCAGGGCGCCCTAGTGGCTCACCTGGTGGAGTGCATGCCATTGGGGCTTGGTCCTAACCAGCAGCGGCCCGGGTTCGGGTCCGATCTGTGGCTGCATGTCATCCCCTCTCTCTCCCCCTGACTCTCCTGTCCCTCTCTCACTGCAGCTTGAATAAAGGCATAAAAAGCCTGTAAAAAAAAAAAAGCAAAAAACTGTGGAAACTGTTCTGACAAACATTTTAATTAATAACAATTCAAATAGGCTGGAAATATAAACCTGAATCAACATTCATTTAAAAAATGTATTTACTGTATCAAAAATTTAAAATTACAGCTTAAAAATCAACCAAACTGACAAAAGTGAAATAAAAACAGACATATTTTAACATTGAATGAATATGAATTCAATACTTTGTTTTACTTGATCTCTGATCTTCATTATAATGAAGAAGCTACAGCATAACATGAAATGATCCAACTAAAAGCCAAGTTACAGAAACAGCTGCACCTCACCTGAACTGACAGGTGAGGTGCAGCCTCAGACAGGAGGCTGAGGATGCGTTCAAAGCTCAGTTTTATCATCTAGAAACATCACTCGCCAGCTGCAGGAACAGGAAGGAGAAAACAAACAGGCGGGAAATATACATCAGTATATTCTGCTGTTGTAAGAATAGTGGAGGTGAAGGCACGTCAGAGCTGAGAAGGTGGACTGTACATAGACCCTGAAACAGGTGAGTTCAGTGATTGGACAATGCTTATTTGCTGGAGCTTCAGACCGGGTCAGAACCATGGACAGTGTCCCTCCTCCACAGGATGATGACACGAGACCAGGGATGCTCTGATCACTCCACGTCACTGTTTCAGGTACACTGCGCAACCAACACTCACCAACACTGAACACCCAGTAGGATTTAACAAAGGTGATTCAACAGGTGAGACGCAGGTATCTTCTAGAGTCGCTGATTTAACTTAATTTTTATAATCTACTATTATAAAAACTTTTGTTTCAGAAAAGACTCATAAAAGTGTAAGTTTGCCTCTTTTTTCACGTCCGTTTCCCAGAATGGAGTGCAGACATGATGTGGATTTGGAGGAGCCGTGTCCAGTCTGTGGAGATAAAGTCTCTGGATACCACTACGGTCTGCTCACCTGTGAAAGCTGCAAGGTAGACTTTCTCCTCCGTCATTTCGTTGTTCTTGTTGCACAGACGTTATTAAAAAGTTTTTTTTTTTTTCAGTGAAAACGACCCGGGCGGGCGACCTTTGGGCAATTAGCCTAGAGATGTGGTTCGTAGTGCGTGCCCCTCGCGGGAGCGCGCACAGCTAAAGTAAAAACTACCAGATATTGTAGGACAATGATTTCTAAAGCAAAGAACTGTTAAAAACATTTAGTTTTCTTTAAATCTGAGGTCTGCAGTGTTCTCTATGAGCATCACTGTTTATTAAACTCAACAGAAGCAACATGTCAGACAGTCTTTTTCTAAAATGAGGCTTAAATGTGAAATAATGTGTTTCTTAAAGCAGTAGAACAGACTGTATCTGCTGATTAATGCATCCCTGGCACGTGCGCACATAGACATCAGAGGGGGCTTGAGAAAGTGCCCTTTTTCTGGGGTGCTTCCTTTAATAAATGAAAACATATATTCCTGTTTGCGCACAGCTTCCCTGTCAAACAAATCTACTGATTGAATTAAAAAATTAAATATAAGGTCGGGAGATTAGTCTCAGCCGAGAGGCGATGCCTGGTGAGCACACAGTCACAGCCAGTGACGTCAGACAGGCAGGCAGCACCTGCCAGCGCTTCAACTTCTCCCGTTGTGGTGGTTTTCCCTGGCTTGTTGAGGTGAGTGGTGATGAACGAGGGAATAAGCTGCCAGTGCCTGAGTTTATAGCTAATTAGACAACATTTATCATGGTCATCAGACAGGCTAATGTACTGTACTTAACTACAGGTGAATATAGTAAAATTTGTATCATTTGTATCACCAACATTTATATGCAAATGAGGCGTTAACCAATTAAAATTCGCCAATTTGCATAACTAAAAGAACTTTCCCAGTTAATTGCTTACATTCAGACAGTAGTTGCCCCTGAAATGTTGTTAAAACATGCAGATTAGCTTGTTTGGTGAATTTAGGTTAAATCTACAGATGCAAACAGATAATGTGCATTTTGAACGTTTTCTTTCCATTAGTGCAAAAGAAGACATGTTATGTAATGAAAATAGACTGAAATCTCAAAATTGACCACTAAATGAAAAAACAATGTTTTTTGTCTGTAGCGTCCTGCCTTAAACAGTGACTGCATCATTTTGATTGTAGGCCCCTAACTGAACAACTATTCATTCTATTGGTTTGTTGTATGCTAATAGAGATAACAGATCATCATCAGTGACAACAGATACATGGTACAGACAGCCCTACCTCAAATGTGAAAGGAAGGACAGTGTAACTAAGTCCTTGTTGTCATATGCAAAAATAAACGAGTTATCAATGCAATTCTTGAAAATTCTAAATTCATTATGTCCCTCTCCCTGGTGCAGTCAGTTATTCTCAATATATACTAGAAACTAGCAGACTAGAAAACATGCACGATGTGTCAGTTTCCTTTGTTGTTGCCTGTTCTTGTGAAAAAAATAGAAATATTGAATACTAAAGAAGACCTTTGTCTCTGTGTGAACTGATTATTTTGTAGAAATCAGTTCAGTAGTAATCAGTACTTATGTATTAAACATTTGTTTGAGTGTAGGGGTTTTCAAATAAATCGGTAAGTGAGTCAGAGATGTGATTTAACTTTTTGTTTTAAAACATTTCTTTTTATAAATAATTATGAGAGCTGCCCTTTCTCTCACTTGAGCCGCTGCCCCCCAAAATGTCGTCGCACGTCCCTGATGCATCCCATAATATTTCAGCTTGGGTCATTATAAAAGGTATGAAAAATATGCTGATAAAAAAGCATGTGATTCATGGATCATCAGAAATAAAGTTAGGCTACAGTGTTACTGCAGGTCTGCTGTTCAGTTTTACTTTGCAGTGTTGGCATTAATGTGCACATGGATAAGTTATATTGTTAAAGTAAATAAACAAGATGTAAACACAATTTATTGTACCGCAAGTTACTGTCGTTACATAAACTGATCATTACACATGGACAGGACAGTGTTTAGAAAATCACAAATTCAACTATTGAAAAAAAAAATTGTCAACAACACAGGCAGCATATTTGGGGTGATATGTTGTTCTGTAGAAACAGTCTAATGGAAGCTATAAGCAGTTGGAAACTCTGACCAAGAAAGTTATTCATTCTCACTGTCGAGCCCAAAACAGCCTGTTGTGGCCATTTCATCTCAACAGTGTGAATTTAACACACTTGATAATAGATTAGAAATAATATGAGATAAACTACTACTACTACTACTCCACAGCTACAGGCTCACATTCACATTTTGATTTGGTCAACCTTCATTCATGGAAGCTCAAATATGCATTATGATTGAATTAGTCATGGGCTGGATCCACACTTCAGGACCCACAACCCAAAAAATATGAATTTTATGAAATATGAAATATTTACTTTTAAAGTATTCAATGAAATGTATATTTTTACTCAGTCTTGTAGTCAAGTCTGTGTATCTAAATATAAGGTAGACCACATGTTGAGGATAAACCAATAAGAGTCTTCTTTTATTTTTTGTATAATTAAAAAATGGTTGTAACCAAAAACCAGACGTTTTTTGTCATGTTTAACCAACATTTATTGAAGATATTACCACAGAAACAGCTCTATGTCTATGAATGAAAGTCTGTGGCGATTAGACCCCATCATGATGTCATGAGAGGAGAACAAATTTTGAAGTATTACAGAGACAATGTGATTGGCTGGTTGAGATCGTGGCGAGATCTGATTGGTTGGAAGCGGAATAGAGAGAGTCCTTCTGACTAAACTTACACTAAACTTCATTAGCCTATACATGAGGATGTTAGTTTGTGCAGCAGGTTCTGGTGTCAGAGAGTTGGCAGCCTCTCAGCCAGAGATGCAAATGGAACAAGCTGGTTAGTTTCTGGTGATTCTCAGCGTTGGACAGTAATGAAGTACATTTACTTGTACTGTACTTCAGCATATTTTTCTAGTATCTTTACTTATTAGTTGTTGCTTTTTGTAAACTTCTGACTTTGACTCCACTACACTTAAATACAAATACTGTGCATTTGGCTCCACTACATTTCTATGAAGTACTCTTACTTTGAAGCAGAGCTTGAAGTCATTGGAATGAATTTTATTTTATTTTGAAAATGTGATAGAACATACACTGTGTAAAGATGAGGCAGAAGATTCTTCACCAGAGACCTGATCTGATCTGAAGTCTGTGTTTGAAGGTTTAGACATTTTTTTAGACATTTTTTTTAAATGTTCGGTGTGTTTACCACGAGCAGACTTTATCACTGAAAATGAAAAAAATAAAAAAGAAATAAGAAAACAATAAAGGCTCCTTATGTTGATTCAATTGTGTTTTTATGGCAATTTTTATCATCCTTGTATCATATCCTACAGTATTTTTATTCTACAGGTTCTACAGTCAGTCAGTCAGTCAGTCAGTCAGTCAGTCAGTCAGTCAGTCAGTCAGTCAGTAGGTTGTTTTAGAGTAATCAGGTTCTGTAAATGTGGAACAAATCAACAATGTGTTGACATAAAAATGCACTTTTCAATACTTCTACTAAAAAGTTCTTTAGTACTCAAGTAAACTTTCACTTGTATTGGAGTAATGTTTGACCAGGAGGATCTGTACTCTGACTCCAGTAATGAAGTTGTGTACTCTTCTGGTGATTCTGCTCTCAGACGTCTCTCTGTGTCAGAAACCATTCAACAAAGGAAATAGTTCCAGGATACAGAAAGGCCTGAGAGGATTATACTGGAGATGTTGTATTGTGTTCTGCATGCTGCGCTAGGTCTACTGGGTATCAGGACAAGACTCAGTATAGACTGCGACAATAGTATAACGTTCCTCTTCGTCATCACTCACAGGGGTTTTTCAAAAGGACGGTTCAGAACAACAAGAAGTACATCTGTGCAGAGAACCAGGAGTGCAGGATCGACAAAGCTCAGAGGAAACGCTGTCCGTTCTGTAGGTTTCAGAAGTGTCTTCATGTCGGCATGAGGCTGGAAGGTAAGGATGGCATTTTTTTTTTTTTACCTGCAACATTAATGTGAAATAACTGAACTGCTGTTGTATGGAAAACCTTGCACCTAATGACACATGCATCTTACAAATATCCAGCTGTCTCCTGCATCATGCAGCCTGAAATGAAATTTTCTGTCCAGTCGACATATGACAGAAATCAGTTCTATAGTCTTCTTGCTGGAGTGTTAGTCCTTCAAATTGTAAACATGGCTAAAATTCAGGTTTCCAAGACTATGAATCAGACTGTTCTCTAGTGCATCAGTTGTCCTGCCCAGGGCCTGTTTTACAGAACGTTTTCAGGATTTGGTGCGGCTTTACTGCGGTTCACTTGTGCTGCTTATTATTTTCTCCTTGACACATCAAGCTTTCAATAAATACTTCAGTCTGAGACTTCTAAATCTGAAGTCTCCTGGTGAAATCCTTCTCCTCTGACCTCTCTCACCAACACAGAGCTGCTGCTCACTGGATGCTTTTGTTGTTGCTCCATTCTGAGTAAAAACTCTAGAGACTGTTGTGAGTGAAAATCCAGCAGATCAGCAGTTTGACAAAAACTCAAACCAGCAACAATCATGTCACAGTCAAAGTCACTGAGATTCTGATGTTTGATGTGAACATTAACTGAAGCTCCTCACCTGGATCTGCAGGAGTTCATACACTGCTCTGCTGCTACATGATTGGCTGGGTAATTGCATGAATAAGCAGGTGCACAGCTGTTCCTGTATATCCATAGAGGTACAGCGTTTGGCCGAATGTCTTGCTCCCAAGCAGAAAAAAAATTTTTTTGATAGTAATATTCACTCATATTGAAAACAATCTTACAATTACAGTGTAATACTTAAACGCAGAGTCTGTAACTTCTGCCTCTAGGGCAATCAAAACAATATCAAAAGACAGCATTGGATGATGTCATGAAATAGTGTGGGATCATGGGATTTTTCACCACCATCATCGTAAGCTCCTCCCGGTTTGGATTCCTTCAGTGTCAGTGGTTCAGGAAATCAAACAGACCAGGTGATTCTAACCGTTAAAAACACTGAATGAAGCAGTTTGACATTTAAAGTCAGAGTTTGAGCGACGCTGTACGGAGGACAGAGACTCAGGGAAGAGCTGGAGCTGAGATCGATGCTAACCTTTGTTCTGATTGTTTCTCTGATAACTTATGAAGCAGATGTTCAGCAGGTTTTTACCAGCAGCTGAATGATCCACAGAGGTGTCCTCCTCTCCACAACAAACATTTCCTCAGCTTGTTTCTCTGATAACTTCAGATCCAGACGTCCGACGACTAAAATCCTTCATCTGGTTCAAATATAGAGCTGAAAACCACCAAGGTGGAAAAAGTGTATGTGGCTTAAAACTAGATAAAAGTCAATGTTGAGCTTCTGTCAGACAAACACACTGACACATGAGCATAGAGGATCATATACATCAGGATATGATGAAAAAAAAAGAAGTTCTAAACTGACTTGCACCAGATCATTACATTTTAGTGCAGATCTGGTTAAAGGACTGGGTCCAGGAATGTTTTATCACTTTCTTTAATGTGTAGGATCGTTTGGCCTCGTGTGAGTCATTCTAGTTATTACTATTACTATAGGCTATATCTCTATGTGGAACCTGCTCTGTGCTCTGTTCTCTTTTTTAGTATTTTTGGACTTAGCTCCTCCCCATGAGAGCTGGTTTGCAGCCATCACACCAGAAATCATTATCATCATTTCAAAATCAAAACATAACTTATGTAAAAGTCATAACCAAGTCAAAGTCAAGTCCAGTCTTTTATCAGTGTTGGTCAAGCAAGTCTCAAATCCTTGATTTTGTGATTTAAGTCTGACTTGAGTCAAGTCATGTGACTCAAGTCCCACATCTCCCACCTTTGCCCAGGGCCCACTAAAGTCATAATGTCATAATGATGTCTGGGTGATCTGCTCAGTAGGACAGTGTGTGCACACTCTACATCAGTGAAAATCTGATGCTCTAAACAAATCGGCCATTGTCCTCAGCTGTTCGAGCAGATCGGATGCGAGGTGGCAGAAACACGTTTGGTCCCATGTACAAGCGAGACCGTGCCCTGAAGCAGCAGAGAAAGGCTCTGATACAAGCTGGTGGATTCAGACTGGAGAGCAGCCCCCCTCTGGTCTACTCAGCCCACCCGAGAGACCTCACCTTCGCTGGTGGCCTCCAACCAGACTGCATCCTTCACAGCGTCCCGCTGCCCACAGAACAGAATGACTGCATCAGCTACCAGCCTCCATCACTGTGTTCACTTCTGCCCTCCAGCTCCCCTGTTGGCCCCCAGTACCAGAGCTTCTCCCTCTCAAACTGGACTATCAAGTCCAAGCACACCAACAACTGTGACAGTCCACCAGGCTCTGCTGCAGCAACCTACGCCGACTCAGACGAGCTACACTCGAGCTCTCCACAAGGTCCCGGGATGCCTCAGCTGGTGATGGAGTTCCTGCTCTGTGATCCAGATGAGCTGCAACTGCAGAATAAGATCAGCGCTCGTATCCAGCAGGAGCAGACCGGCTGGAGGAGACACGGGAACCCCGGCACCTTCAGCCTCATGTGCGTCATGGCTGACCAGACGCTGCTCTCCATCGTGGAGTGGGCTCGCACGTCCATCTTCTTCAAACAACTTAAGGTAACATCCGACCTGCTGGTTTCAGTTTTATATACATTATTAAAAGAAACATAAAGAGCCTGATAAAACCCGTATTTAAACTGTATTAGCTCTTTGTTTTTGCACCAAGGTCAGTGATCAGATGAAGTTACTGCACAGCTGCTGGAGTGAACTGTTGATCCTGGACATCATTTCCAGACAGGTCCTGTACGGCAGAGTGGGCAGTCTGCTCCTGGTCACTGGGCAGGAGGTGAGATAGTTTACTGTCTTTAAAGGTGTAATGTGTAGGATCATGCTACTTGCTCCACATCCATAGGGGGCAGCATTTCACCTCTTCCTCCCTGTCCAGTTAATCATGTTGTTGTTTTCCCCATGTTGCTTATAATTTATTATTTATATGTGCATTTATTGTTGATAGTTAAAATTGTTGATGGCACTGAAACAAATTATGAGTACTTGTAATACAAACAGAATGTTTGCATGACACATGGGTGTCAGTCTACAGCAGCATGAAAAAGGAATGATGACATCATCACAAGGGCAGAGTCAGAAATTAAGGTTTATTGTAAGATACTTTACTTACAAGGTATTTGGCTTGGTGTTTGGTGCAGTATACAATAAACATATTAACAGGAAATAATAAAAAGGTAAAATACTTCAACAGTCAAAAAGATGAATATAAATAGATACACATATAAAAAAATGTGAGCAGGGTGTGCAAAAAATCACAGTATTGACAATATGTGTTCTGTGCAGGGATAATACTCCAAGCTGTTACTGTAATGTGGTTGTTGTTGGTTGATGAGGACAGACACAGAAATAAAGGCAGGTGCTGGTCCATCACTGGGGAGAACTGGACATTTTTTTATTTTATGCAGAATGTATTACACATGAATATGAAAGCTGTGCAGTACAGAGGAACAATCATGACTGTTCATGATGTCTGTACATGTATTCTGTGGTTCAGGTGCAGCTGTCAGACATAGCATCTCAAGCTGGTCCTACCTTGGCCAGCCTGGTCCAGAGAGGACAGGAGCTGGTTGAGAGGCTCCATATCCTAAAGCTGGACCGTCAAGAGTTTGCCTGCATCAAGTTCCTCATCCTCTTTAACCCAGGTGAGTGATAGCTTATGCTTTTTAACCAGAAAGGTTCATATCTGCAAAAAGGTCTTCCATCCACACAGACTTTGACAGTAAATTGTGGTTTTCATCAAAGTACCTTTCAATATCTTATAATACAAACATCTTCACAATTAGGGCCAATTTCCAACATAGGAACTTATCAAGGGGAACAGGAACCATTTCAAGAATTTGGACCAAAAGAGCCTGGGTCTAGCTATAGTTCCACAGGTCTGCCAAAAAGGTCTATGATAAGGTCTAAAACCTATAGAGAACTCAAAGGTCTTACTATCAAATGGTAAATGCAATGTCAGGTACAGAATGTACAAAATAACTAATAATAACTACAGGTGGTGCCTCTAAAATTCTCCATTTCTACACTCCATGATATGAAAAGGTTTGACAACCTCTGCTATATTCATTGGTTGTTGTTTTCCCTTCCCCGCACTGACCAGATGTGAAAGACCTTGAGGAACATCAGCTGGTAGAGAGTGTGCAGGAGCAGGCTGAGGGAGCCCTGCTGGAGTACACATTGTGCACCTCCTCTCAGCACCTTGGACGCTTTACTCATCTGCTGTTGTGCCTCTCTGAGTTGCGCTCTCTCAGCACCCTCGCTGAAGACTACCTGTACTGCAGACACCTCAGCGGTGAGGTGCCCTGCAACAACCTGCTCATTGAGATGCTCCACGCCAAGCACAGCTGGCCATGAACATTCAGAGACTCTGTGATTGGCTGTTCTTGTTATTAAGCTGTAATAATGTCTAACACAATGAGTTTATCCCTGATATTTTTCTGTGTTTGAAGAATTAAGTTTAGCAGCAAATACAGTACAATAATTAATATTATGAATGGGAAAATGTGACTTGTGTCCACTTAAACTAGTTGCATCTGAGGTTTTGGCAAATATGTTTGTTTGCCGTCAAACCCAACATCTGAGTTCAGTTTTCTCTCTATGCATCTTGTACAGCGATAGACACAGTAACTGCTGGTGTGTAAGTATAAAAAGGCTCCAAAAACAGAATAGGTTTTAGCTGCAGCAGGTCATGTTTTTATACCAGCAGCAGTAAAGCTGGCTATCTCACTGACAATCTCAGTGAAATGAATGTAGTGTCTGTGTTGCTTTCAGCCTAAACCTCTCAGTGTCCCTTGCACAGTGTCATTCTTGATATTGCCACAAGATGCCGCCAACATAAATATCTTTTAGATTCTAGATGCAGTAATGCATTGCAGCTCTATGTGAGACAAATAAGGTTTTTTAAAATGAACCGATTCTTACTGTAAGTGTTGTAGTCTACAGCGAATGGAATGTGGCTTCCTTTAGGTTTTTTTTTCTTGACACTGACCAAATGTGCTTTAGTTATTTGTGCCAATGATAATGTGCAATTACTGAAAGTAACCTGTAAATAATGGCTTATTACTGGCCAAAATTGAATTATAATGGTTCAAGTTGTATTTCAGTTCAACTTGAATCAGGACTTTTGGTCACTTGGGGGAAGCAGAAATAGACTAAGCTATAAAGACGGCAGTGACATATCTTTACCTTTTAAGTTGACATTGTGAAAACAGTTGCCTATTTACATACACATCCAGCAGTCGCAGTTTGTGTTCATATAAGTCCAGTATTCCTTCTCTTTTAGCTCTGATTTGGTCTCCAGAGAAAAGTGTCTGGCTCTTTATCTGCTTAATTATTACTGCTAATATTATTATTATTATCACCAGCTGGTTTCTAATTGTGTCTGTTTGTTGCAAGACAGATAGTGTACAGTGGCTTTAGCAGCTGTCTGTTTCTCCTTCAGACTGAACCAAAGCAGTACAGTTGTGGGCTATAAAACCAAACAGTGAGCTGAAAGAGGCTAAAAAGTTATGTAAGGCTGAGATGAACCGCAGAGTTGGTGATAATTAGAGTTCAAGGGCGTCATTATTTCTCTTCTGTTGTAGCTTAAATTCCCATGAACTGAAATGAGCTAGAAACATGAAACTCTAAGCCTAATAACTGCAAATTCTGTGCAAAATGGTGGTGCTGTAATTAAGGCCCAAAAATGCAATTCTGGAAAGGCCACACCCCTCACACCGTAAATCTGAGTGATAACACAAATCCAGCTCAATGTGCTCAGTAAAAGAGCCTCTTGGACCATAAGAGTCATTCTGAATTTTGACTTCACCTCCTAAACCCTTGGTTCGATTGCTACCATATATTCTGTTCGTCATCTTTGGACCAAGTTTATCAGAAGTTAGTCAGTAAACGTTGTTATTTAGTTTTCAAAATATCGACCAATGAACTTCATAAGAGGCGGGGCTTAGCAGCAAAATGGCCAAAACTCAGTAATAATTTGTCCAATTTTGATAAATCTGAGCACGTCTTGCGTCCATGTTTGGGTACAGGTCTACCATAGGGGGCGCCAAAAACCAAAAATGTGTACCACAAAACCCAGCTGACAGAATTTCATCAGTTTAGGTGTGCATGCTCTGTAGGCAAGAATTAACCAAAATCTGAAACATCATATTGATTGTTGCAAGTGGGTGTGGCCTATCATATATTTGCTCATAACTCAAGATGCCTTGCAGTAATCGTATTAAACTCACTGTAGTCATCCTGAGATATCTCCTGAACGTACACGCGGAGTTTCATTCACATCTGCTGAAGAGGGAACCATATGGTGGACCATTGAGTGCTCAGTTATTGAACTGCTGCAGGCTTTGTGATGATGAAACAAGTGTGATCGGTCTCATTCCACAGAATTTAACTGATGCGACTTAGCTTCAATCTGGGCCTACGAGCTGCTTCCGATTGTTTATCACAATAGGCCTCAAACCCAGAAGCGCTTTCTTTTGGCTGTATTTCTCTGTGGGTTTGTCTGATCCACTGTTAATATAAAAATACTGATTATATTTGCTTTATGAAGCTTTAAAGTTATAATGTTTTCCATGTGTTACATCATGGTATGTATAACCTGTTATTATAACTGTGTGATGCTTGTTCTGATTGAAATATTCACATCTAAGTCGCTGTGCTTTTTACCGGGGCACCATTACATCATTAAATCATATTACACATCTGGTGTACTACGTGGTATTTCTGAAACCTTTGGAGAATAGTATAATTTCAAATAAACGTCTATGGCCTGAAGTAATGGCACACAACCCATTGGGAGCACATCATTTTTTCATATTTGTTGTAATTGTGATCTGGATGATTTTCCTCCCAGATGAACATAGTGGCCAAATTTATAACTACTCTTATACCCTAAATACATCAGCAAATAGAGGTGAGGGGGTTTGTGTGAACAGGGTGGCCTGGAGTGAAATTCCCGGCCTGAATGATTATTCAGTCTGCCCCTGGGCTGAAGCCATGTCTGGTCACACAACATGAGTTCTGATGGAGCCACTGGGCAGAGCAGCAGGGATGAAGAGGTGAATGACGCTGAGTCCGATTGGTCCACTTAAGGTGAATTTTAGTTTTTGGAAAACAGGCTCCAACAATATACATGCTGTTACACATGAAGCTTCATATTTATTATTTAATGGAACATGAAGCCAGAGGATGATGGGAAAGCAGGCACACTTCCTGCAGGTTAAAGTCAAAGCACATTAAACCTTTGTTTATCAGTCGCTGAGATCCACCGATTACACCTTCAACCACCTGTTTTCTCCACTCTGCTTTAATAAAAGGCTTAATCAACATAATGCACTCATCTTGTTGTGTGGAGGCGCCCTATCTGATCTCATCCACCTCACTGGAGCCCATTTCCTACCCGACCTTGACATCCAGCTGGCATCAAGCTGGCATCCGTCCTGTTCAAGGACAAAACATGGCAGCATGATTAAATACACAGTGTTAGAGGCACACAACAGAATCTTACCAGGAAACTTACAGAGACCATTACAGGTACTTGCAAATGTGGCTTTACAATTGTTAACATAAAAGAATGGAAGCAATTTAAGACTCATGAGGTGTGTGATATCCAAACATTTGTTAATTGCAGTATGTTTGCAGTGAACCATTTTTCTTGCATTTGTGCCAGACTCTTTCTCCTGAACATTTTCTGATGGTTGTGGTTAAAAATTCAAAGAAACACTGTTCATTGTATTTTACAGAACATGCAGAATATTTTTGTTGTTGTTGCTTAGACCTTAAGAATCTTTAAAACATTTTGCTTGTCTGTATGTTTTTCAAATCATTTTAAAGTCTTACAATTTCTTTAAAAAGTCTTTCTGTGTTTTGTTGCTCTGCAGTAGAGGTAACTGTGAATGTAAAACCTCTTTAGTTTCTTCTTTTTTTGTCGTAGTTATGATTTAAGAGATATTATCTTTATTATCTCGACTCGGGAAAGCAAATGAAAATAAAGTTAAATGTGCTGAATCGTTCTTTTTATTTCCATCATTTTATTGTAGTTGATTAGTATTCTGCATATGAGCACACAGCCTAAAATGTCTTCTGCTCTTGTTGTGTCACCTTCTCACCACAATCTTATTGTAAAATGATTTGAGCTGTAAAACCCTTTGAGCTCAGCTTCATGCCTGTTTATGAGGTTTTAGTCCTTTTTACTTGAACTATTATAGTTCACAAGTAATTTATATCTTACAGTAGTATCTGCAGATGCTGATATGAATACTGCATTGTAATATAATGTCAGGTGCCATTATAAGGACTACAGCATAGGTAAGAGGGACTCATGATGGACAAATAGAAAGACATAGCAGCCAGCAGAGAGCCTCAAATTTGAAGGAGCAACAACTACATGACTTAGCCTACTGCTGTCCATCAAAAATATTCACTTGTTCACAAACGTGTGCTTTAACCCATCTGGTTGAAAGAACAACTGTCAGACTCCTGCTCTGTTTCAAAGTGATATTGTTTCTGTTTCGCGTAGTAGAGCTTTTCTGAATAGTTGTGTAAACAATTTATGCTGGATAAAAGTTTGGACACTCCGACAAAAATTATTTTTGGTCAATAAGATGAAAGAGGTTTCATTAAAAATTATTCATCAGTGTTAACCACTTAGATCTCTTTTTGGTAAATTCAGAAATTATACTAACATAAGCTGTGCCTTCTCATACTGAGACTGTGGTCCATCAATTTTGGAAGTGTTTACATCTATACCTGTAAACTGGCGAGATATTTGTAGGTTTATCTTGGATGATATCGTCTGCAGCTTTGAGCTTCTGCTGGAAAAGATTAAGGGGCGTTTCTTAAGGATCAACGCAATATGAAAGAGAGTATTTTCTGATCATCCTCATTATAGGCTATTATTTGCAAAGTTTTATATTCATAAATGTAAATTTGTTGAAGTGAAACCTCACATTCATGTTTTCAACAAAGAAATTGTGTTATATATTAAGAGTCTAGCTAGCAAAAAAAAAGTGACTTAAATTCATTTATGTTTACTTCTGGCATATTTTATTCTATTGTATTATTAAGTTATTATTGTTTTTCTATATCAATATTAACCCATATGTATTTTTTACGCATACATCTATTTGAATTGACTCAGCGGGAGAAAAAACCACCCGCCATAAAACGAAAGAAGAAGAAGAAGACGAAGTCACTTCCTGTACTTCCGGGAAACACAAATCTTCATTCACCAAGATGGCGACATTGACAGTGAGCCGGCCACCGATCGCGGGTTTCAGTTTCGAAAACTGCAAGAGGTGAGTGCGTTTCAGAGAATGAAAGTGAGACCAGAGTCACTGCAGCACTTAGTTTAATCAGTTTTTTACCGTTTGTACGTAGACTTTGAGAACAACAGACGAATTTAAAGCGTTTTTCCTAGCGATGCTAGCTCATGTTGACTTGGCTCCTGTGCAATGACTCAGGCGTTTTCCCCACACACAGTTATGGTTCACTTCTCTCCTATGGTTAAACATTATACAGGTTTTCTCGTTTTAGAACATGTATAACTTTTGTATAACAACAATGTATGTAGTATATATATTTACTATCTATTATATTGTTGATGTTATCTTATAAAGAAAATTACGTCTCGGAACGTTTCCTTCTCTTGATATTCAACCTGCTACACATTAACAAACTGAATTAACACCACCAGTCACCGCTGAAACCTAATGGAGCCACTGTGTGAGAAAACCTGGATATCCTGAAACACGGATACATTTAAGAAAATCCCATGGTTTAACTGTAGTTCTGTATGAGACATATTGATGTGGACCAAAGGCTTCCACATGGAAACATGAAGTGAGATATTACACCATGTACATTTCACTAACAACGGGAAAAATGGAGGTGTTGTAAAACTTTTGACTGGTAATGATAGTTTGTTTTACTGTGTTTTGACAGTCATGTTCTGACAGCAAGAGATATTTGTTTTGAATAAAAATTTCAGCAGTGTGTTATTAGCAGTCACATGCTTATGTTTTTTTTTTTCCTTTTATGTATTAGAAATGCAGTTCTGGAAGGCGAAGTTAACAAAGTGGGATGCAGTTTACCTGCTGCTCGTAAAACAGGAACTACCATCTGCGGTGTTGTCTTCAAGGTGAGTGGCAGACACCATGTTGCTTCAAATAAGTGAGTTGAGCCTGACAATGTGAGCGAGAAACAGACGAAGTGCTGGTGTAAATGAATATTCAAACACAAACTATTCTGCCACGCTGTGTTAAATCTAGTTGACTGTTCACACTGGCCAGCGTTAATACACAGGGTGATAGGCTCAAGGGCTCAAGTTGGGGTCAAAAAAGTTTTGAGTTAGTAAAATTGATGTTCACAAATAATTCAAAAGTTTGTGGTTTTAAATTAATATCAATATAATCAATATAAACAAATCAGCAGGAGAAAGTCTGTTCATGTGTAGAACAGATTTGTATCTGATGATGTCTCTCTGTGAAGGATGGCATTGTCCTGGGAGCTGACACCAGAGCCACTGAGGGCATGGTGGTGGCAGACAAGAACTGCTCCAAGATCCACTACATCTCCCCCAACATTTAGTAAGTGGCAGGTTTACAGAGTGTGTTTATTTGAGTTGTTTGCTCAGGACTCATACTGTTCCACACGCAGCCTTTGTGTATTCAGATGAAGAAAGATGAACTTCAGTCATGTTTAAGTTTTTATAAGAGTCCACATGAGCTCCAGTCATCTTTTTGAATTTTCTGATCCTGCAAATATTTGTTTTATTCTTTTCCAACTTCATGTGGCTGCTGTGTTGTATAACTGACAGACTGTTGTGTATTCGTGTTACTGTCCAGCTGTTGTGGAGCAGGAACAGCCGCAGACACAGAGATGACCACACAGATCATCTCCTCCAACCTGGAGCTGCACTCGCTCTCCACTGGCAGGCTGCCACGTGTGGCCACTGCTAACCGCATGCTCAAACAGATGCTGTTCAGGTACGCTGCTCACACCGCATCATTTTAGGAAGTGGTCTAGTTCATTTGATGGAAAATTAGTTGATTTAAAAAATAAAAATAAAAAATAAAAAAAAAAACATGTTAGTTTGGGTTCATGTGAGTGAAATAAATACCTAACAAATCCAGATGTGTAAACACAGTGATGCCAAAATGACTGTTTAATTTGACACAAACATTCACTTGGACTGAAGGATTGATGATTTGATTTTTGTGGTCAAAAGTAGTTTTCAATAGTTTTATACTTGGTATGAAAAATGAAGGAAGTCTCTGATATGTTCATACATGTGACTGTGAAATGTGTGTGTGTGTGTGTTCAGGTATCAGGGCTACATCGGAGCTGCTCTGGTCCTGGGTGGAGTGGACTGTAACGGACCTCACCTTTACAGTATCTACCCTCACGGCTCCACTGACAAGCTGCCCTACGTCACCATGGGTCAGTCTCAAACATGTTAACAGTGTTTATGAACTATTGTGATGAGCTGTCTTATTTGTAAGGCTGATGTTGATTTTGATATTTGAAAAATAATCTGATAATGATAGAGGCTGATGTTAATTGTTTAACAAATACATAACAGACACATGTTATGATACGGATCCTTTACATTTAGTTATAGAAGCATTTTGACCAAGATATTTACTGAGCAGGACGTAAAGCAGCTGAGGGTCTGACAGACTGACACGTACTGAATTGCGAGTCACAGATATATTCACCGTTATTTCAGTGAGGCAGAATGAGTGTAACACTATGTGTTAACACCAGGGTCTCCAACCTCTTTCCTCTGACAGATACTCTGACAGAATCAAAGTTTCTGAGAGCTCCTCATGTTTTATATTACTGGTTACATTTATTCACATATTGTATCAAAACTATCAAACTGATCTCCAGAACAAACCAGATCAATAAGATCATTTAACAATCATCAAATATCAACATCCAAAAACATGTGAGACTCACATGAGACAAAAACCAGAGTCATGATTCAGTCAGACCTGAACAGACATGAAAACACCACTGTAAATAAACCTCCATACATCTGATGAGAAACCAGAGAAGAAGAAGCTCCTCAGTCAGTGATCAGTGATAGTTGTCAGTTCATCATTGGTTCATAACAAACAGGAAGTTAACATAGATCATTCACTACACTTCATTCTCCAACATGTAAACTCACTGTATCCATGGCAACGTGTTTCCTGTGTGTTGGTCATATGTGTTCTGTTATCAGAAGAGTTGCTATCACTGCATGTGGCCTACAGCTGATCTCTTCTTTTGGATGAGCTACTGGGAGCTCATGAGTCACCTGTTGGAGTCCGCTGTGATAACAACTCATTAGCTGTCTGTCACAAGTTCACCATGACAGTAGTTGGCTTTACAGATTAGTTCAGGTGAACTGCAAACATGTGTTTCTAGACTGTGTCAGTGTTGTACTGGTGATGGACTCACACTGAAGCTGCCTGACTGTTGCACAGTGAGGAGGAATGAACCTTTTTATAAAGTCATGTATGTGGCAGCACATTAGCATGAAGACACCTCCCTCTGCTGTGTCAGCTCAGCTGTGATGCATTCAGTGAACTTATGGAGATCAGAGGAGTCACAGTGCTCTCAAGTGGACTGACTAAGCAAAAGCAGTCACTAGTAATAATAGAACACAAATACACACTTTAGCTTTCCATTATTTGAATTGACTGTTTTATATTAGGTTATATCTGTTTTCTGAAGGCTTGTTAAGAAAGCCTTAGCAGTACGCTCAATAAGCAGCAGTGAGTTTACAGTCCGTCTCTGACTGGCTGGTGGAGTTGGTTGAGGTCATGTGCAGCTCAACATGTATTTAATCTGTTGAATCATGAAGTGTCAGGGTTATGTGAAGGAAGCTGAACATGACTTCAGGCAGATGTGTGGATTTTGGTTTTAGTGCAAAGATTTACCTGGTGTTAGAACCAAAGCTACACCTGAGTGTGTTGCATCTCAAGGAGGACACACAAATCCAAAGATGCTGTAGTGAATCTCCAGGTAAATACAAGGTGCTCTGGTAGAAGCTGAAATGGTTACTTAGATACGAGGAAGCTGCTGGGCTGACCTCAGGCACACTATAATGGAAAATAAAACGCCGGCCGGTCTTCCTCAGGGCGTGGTTGGAAAGGAAAGTAAACCAGAGTGAAGCGTCGTGATTCGTTATATAGACAGATCTCACCTTACCAGTAGGCTATATAGATAAGATATTAATTATCATATCATATGATTATGTTCAATAAAATGATAGTAATTTTTTACCGTACCATTTTAAACGATAATGTGTAAGCCAGTTTACAAGAAAGTTCTGAAATCTATTTTTAAAGGCTCCGGGTCTCTGGCTGCTATGGCCGTGTTTGAGGACCGCTACAAGCCTGACATGGAGGTGAGTCATTATTTATATTCATGGTAAATACCACAGACTGCCCTGTGAAGTGTCTGATGATCCCAGACTGACCGCCTGTAACACTTCCTGTCAAAGGAGGAGGACGCCAAGCGGCTGGTGCGTGACGCCATCGCTGCAGGTATCTTCAATGACCTGGGCTCTGGCAGCAACATCGACCTGTGTGTCATCTCCAAGGGCAAAGTGGACTACATCCGGCCCCACGATGAGGCCAACAAGAAGGGGGTCAGGTGAGGACCATATCAGTGATGCTTCTAGAACTGTACTTTAATTTCATTTCAGTTTGTTGATGCTGAACTGAGGGAAACTCATGTTTTCAGTTCCAGAAACAGAGATGAAGTTGATCTGTTCTCTGGCAGCTTCTCTCTGTCTCCTCCTCTCACACATTTCATTACCTCACAGTCGATATCGAAGCTCATTAATGTGCAGAGATTAATGTCAGGAGATTACAATCTGGTCCACATACACACACTTTGATATTTCTGTGAATTCACTGGATTAAAATGGATGTAGCTCACCTGGTGGAGCGTGTCCCATTAAGGCCGAGTCCTTGATGTAGTATGCAGGGTTCAGACCCGGCCATTTTGACAAAGCCCTCTGCTGCATGTCGACCCGTCTCTCTCTCCTCTTATGTTCCTGTCTGTCTCTCCTCTTCACTGTCACAGTAAAGCCATTAATGGCCAAAAAATAACTTAACTAAAAACTCGATCTTCCATTTTTTTTTTTAAGTGTTGCTATGGTGAATCACAGTATCGAAGAAGAACCAATAGCAGCTGTTCACATTTTCATAGTTGAGGAAGTGGTGTTGTGTCTCCACCTCTGCATTAACAGGCCGTCATCACAGAGCATGTTTCATCGTTAACTGGACTCATTAACTCTCCATCACATGATGAGCTGGTGGTGACTCCTTGTCTTGTTGCTTGTTCTGTTTAAAGAGTGATTGAGCTTGACGCCTTGCAGCTGTGAGTACAGATGTTGAGTGTTCTGGTGCCGCCGCCTCTCACTGATCTGAACCTACTAATAACCAACTTTTTTTATTTTGATTTTTTTAATCTAGCCACTTACTTAGTTTGACTTTGGATAAGCCCAGTGTGTGGTTGTGTCTTTGGGTGGTTGTGTTGAGTGGCGTGCCGTGCTGATGATAACATCTCTGATTAAACAGGCTCCATCCAACACTTCACTGCTTGAATTGAAACTCCATTATTCCACGTGTCTCATTTCCCCTCATGTAGAACTGGTGACTACAAGTACAAACGAGGAACCACCAGTGTGTTGACGAAGAAGGTGACCCCCCTGGACCTGGAGGTGGTGGATGAATCTGTACAGACTATGGATACGTCCTAAAATACTTTGACCATGTTTTCTTGATGTAACTCACCACCCGTCAGAATTCCTAATGCAAATGGCTCCTTTTTCCATGATTTACAATAAAAGTGTTTGAGTTGGTTCATGTTTTGTTCTCTTGTCTTTAAATTGTTGAACCACAAATAAAACAGGTGAGTCAGTTTTAACAGGACCACGAGTTCAAAGCTGCTGGTTTGTAAGTGTGTTTCAGCTGAGGCCTGGACGATAATCAAGTTCAACACACCCAGGATAACGTTTAGTTAACTGAACCTAACATTGACCGTACTGGATAACCTGTACTGCCAAGCAAGTTATCAGCTGGTTCGGTTAATACTGTGTTTACCTGTCCAGGTATGAGCGCGTTCACATGAAAGAGGCAGAGTTGTTAATTATAACCAATGTCAGAGCCATGAATAAAATTCTTATATGAAAAGAAACACTGAGACCTGCAGGTAAATCCAGTCATCATGACGTCATAAAGTGATATTCAACAAGGTGAAATGTAACGATATGATCACGAGTGGAATGAAAAAAATGCTTTCTATAATTTCTATTATTAAAGTCAGACTGAGGATATATTGTAAGTAAGCACAGGAGTTAGGAAGTTTCTTGAGTATTTTGCTGCCTGGTTACACTGACTGAGATGACCATTTGATCTGAAGCCTCATATTAACTTCAGATTCACTTCAGAATAACACAGAGGGTTTTGACTTAGAAACGACCTCAGGGGCAGTAAGAGCAGGAGGGATGATCACAGCAAGTAAAACATGTTCATACCTGCTTATTGCTTTAAAACAGACCTGAAAAAAATACTAAACTCATTTAATGTTTGTTATTCACAACCAACGGAAGAGCGAGGGAGAAGTCAGTGAAACGGGGGGGGGGGGACAAAAATGCATCAGATGGTGTTAATATCTTCAGGCCTGTACGTGTAACTGTAACATGTTTCACTTATTGCATGTGGATATTGTTCACTGTGCAGCAGGTTGAGTCTTTGAAAATGAAAAGTCGAATTCTATTTTCATTTTCAAATTGTTAGAGAATTACAGTTTGACTTACTGTGACTTATATTGTTTACATGTGTAGAAAATCAGGTGACATTATTTATATTACATTTTTGATTTTCAAATTTGAATTAATGTGAAATTGTCAAAATTAACAGCTTTTCCATTTTCATTTTAACATGATTATAGAAGATGAATGAGCAAATTTTATTATTTTCATTAGATCCATTTTCATTTTTACGACAGAGTTTTAGAGCCACACTGAGGAAAAAAGAAATCTGAAATTTTGAGAATAAAGTTGTAATATTATGAGAATTAAAAATTAAAAATTTCAAGAGAAAATTTTTTTTTAGGAATATTACATCAACCAATCAAACAGGTGACAGTCAGTGTCAGCTGCTGTTTGTCTAACTATAGAATAAACTCAGTTTCTTCACAATATTTTCAATGTTCTAATGATGATGATGATGATGATGATGATGAGCTAAAAGATGAAGTTTCTCCTTATTAGTGGAACCTCTGCTAAAGTAGAAAAGGTTTAATTCATTAGTGACAATGTTGAAGTGACTGACTGACTTTGCATGTTTCGACACGTGAACAAGGTTTAGATTGTTTTACAGAGTTTTGCACAGGTGATTTAGTGTTCTGAGATCTGCATTAAGAGTTGTGAGAAAGATGTTTCTGATGAGTGAATTGCATCAAAGCGATTGAGAAAAACTGTAAAAACAGGATCTGTCCAAAAACTGAAGCAGCAGAGGTTCAGATCCCGACCCAATAATTTCTTTACAAATATATTTACAGGGGAGAGAACAACCAATGATCAGCACTTCCTGTGTGAGTGTAGTACAACACTATGACTGAGATCTTCAGAATTACAGGAAAGAAATCCACAAAAAACAAATCAACTCAAACTGAATATTATGAGTGTAGGATTTATTACAGGGCTTTTATTTTGTCAGGGTTTGTGTCATCAAACAGGAAGCTAAGATCAAACCACTGATTGGCTTGTATTGTGAGAGTTGGCTTGCACTGGATTTGGTCATGTTGGAACTTTCTTGACTTCATTGTTTTATCCTCTTTAGTGTCTGGATGAAAAATGAAAACTGAAAAACCTCAGAGCAGTCTGTCCTCTCTGCAGAGCTCCGGTCTTAACAACAACACCTGTCAATTAGTGGCTTATATTCACTTTCATTTTCTTTTAGCATAGAATCATTTGCATCAAATCTTATTTGAAAGCAGTTTGACTGAAATTCTTTTTGATCTTCTTCTTGGTCTTGACTTAAACATTTTTGTCAAGTGATCTAATAAAGACTAAAACTAAAACTAAAACATCCAGAGTTTTAATTGAAAACGGACTAAAAAGGATGAAGTTGACTAAATATGACTGAACCTCACGGAGAGTTTTGATCAAAGGTCTAGGACTAACACTAAATCTAAAACAGATGACAACATGAACACTAGTTTACTCAGTTGAGATAGTTGTCATTGACAACTGAGCAAACTTCATCTGCTAATGGAGATCATGACATGTCCCATACAGAAATGTAATATATGATATATACTGTATGTCCCTATATATACATCAAGATTGACGTGGCTATATATGACACTCCCAAGCAGATATGTTATTATCACATATAAACATCCTCTGGATAGAAAATATAAGTTTATAACATACAGTATATGAAATACCCATAGTAAAATTTGCATATGTACATATATTAAATTATCTATGATGATTTTTTATATGGTATCACATTTTGTGACCATGTTAACAATGTACAGTATTTTTTATTTTTTTTTTTTATTTTAAATATGCAGGTTTATTAAAACAACATACATATAAAAATTCTCTAAACACATTTCTTATTAATTTCTCATTATTTTAAACATGTCGATCTCTCCTTTCAGGGACAGTGGTCTCAGACTTTTGGACCCTACTGTATATAATATGAACATATACTGACAGACTTTGGGATGGATATATATCTATGTAACATATGCCTACAATATAAGCATACAGACATAAACATGCATACACATAATTGTATGGGCTAAACATACATGTCAATATATGAAATAGTTCCAATTTCTAATAGGTTTTATATATAGCTTTTACATACATGTTTTTATTAAATATGTGCATATATTTCATATATGGAAATGCATATATTACATTTATGTATGGGGTGGTTGTAAGCTGTGGAAAATGCTAAAAGCTGGAGAAAAAGCTGGAGATCACGCCGTCAAGCAGAGCAAACAGGCGCTGAGCTGTATAATGAGAAAATGAAAAGATGCTCTTTAGATACTGGGCCTAGAAAAGTTCACCCACCACCGACACACTGACATAAATGTACAGTATCACATGTGAAGCTGACTCACCTCCATCACACCAGACTGATGTAAACATATAGACAGAGCAGTCTCTCTCAGAGGGATGTGACTATTTGCTAATAAGTATTTACTAATTGTCCCTTTAGACCCCTAAATTATAAAACAACGTATGATATGATTACAATGATAAATGATAGATGAGTAATATTCAAATCTCCCAGCTCCACTGCGTACTTCACCTGAAACACAGAGTGTGAACATGGAATGCAACCCCAGTGGAGTGATGGAGGAAAAGCCTGTGTGGTGGAGGTGAGATGCAGCTCTCTGTCCTCAGCTGAAGAACAGGCCATCAGTGCAGTCACCCCTTTAAACCAACAAGAGCGGTGTCATAAACTTCCCTCCAGTGCTACACCACTAACGCATCTCTTCACGTCCTCCATGACAGTAGACCGTCCACTGGTGCGAGTCTTTTCACCGTTTCCTCCTGTCGAGACGAGGGTAACAAACACTGTTCCGCCAGACCGGGCAGAGCTTTACGTCCGCTGGTTTCAGGTCCTCACACTGAGCAGAGAAGAGGCCTGCTTGGAGCACGAGTGGCGCTCAGGTGCTGGAAGTCCACATGTGGATCTGTTTGGCGATCTGCAGCACGAAGACAATGTCCGGCCGCTGGTCTGGGTCCGGGTTGATGCACATGCTCACCAGGTTCCGCAGCTTTTAAGAGAGGCTGGATTAGTTTACAAGGCTGATGTCGACAAATCCCTTGAAGAGATTAAACCAACAATGTGTTCCCTACTCTACCCTACACTATCTCTGGCACAAGCACATTGAACCTTGAAGTCAAAAAAACTAAGTGCAAGGAGTGCTGCTTGGGTGTGGGAAAAATGCCATATGACTGCCTGGACCTATCATGTTACAACTTCTCTGTCCATTCTGCTCGTGCGACTAATGCTACCTTATAAATGGAAGAGCCCAAAGGTGGCCATTTTATACTTGCCCTGATGAAGGCCTAAAGGCTGAAACATGTAGGCATGTTTTTATTGTTGTAATGAAGTCATGAGGAGATAAAGGCTTTTTAACCCACCACCCTCTTGAGTGCCTCAGATTTAGCCAAGAATCCACATTAAACCTTTGTTTTTACAGGTTCAGTCATTTCCTACAACAGCTGCTCACTCCAGGTTTTATCAAACGTTAGTCCAGAGGAGGAAATGCTACATTAGTTGGGGAATATTTTCACTGGCGGATTAATCCACAATTGCTGCTCTAGTGATTGTTTTTTTGAGTCATATAGGAACAAAAATTTTAACTAGATAGACAGATAGATAGATAGATAGATAGATAGATAGATAGATAGATAGATAGATAGATAGATAGATAGATACCTTCTCAGAGTAGTGGTCGGGGGGGAGGGGAGGGTAGTCACACCGCTCGATCTTCTGGCAGAGAGAGAGGAGGTTCATCTTGTCCCCATAAAATGGACTCTGCAGAGCCGCCATCTGAAGGAAGAGGAAGACGGACGGAGGGGAAGAAGAACTGATGTGGGTGCAGACAATGAACACTGGAAACAAAAATGTCTATGAAGCTCAACTAGCACCACCTTTCCCCAGGGACCTGATAACATTGTTCTTGACTAACATCCAAGAGATTAAGGGCTTAATTAGCGAGAAAAAAAATGTTTTTCTACCTCGTTGGTGCTGCGGCCTACAGTCAGTCTGAACACTGATTGGTTCAACACCATACAGACGAAGACAGCAGTTCCTTTTCCAACTCACTGCTCACTAAAAATGTTGGCGGCCCACATCTGAACCCACAACGATATGGAGGCCGACATTCTCAGAGCTCTTTTTATTTTGATCATAATCATTAGACATTCAGGACTGAACTGAAAGTAGGAAAAATGTAGGAATCTTCCCTTTGAATATTCTCAGTTCATTTCAAATTGTTTTGGTGAATTTTCCATCAACATTCATGTCAGTGCAGCTGCTGTAGAGACTAACATGGATTTTATCAGATCTGTTGCAATGATCAAACAATGATTTGGTTCAAATGTGGTGTTAATGGTAGTGTAGTAGTGTTATACAGCCAAGCATCCAGCACAGCTGTTGTCAATCTGTATTTCAGAAGAGGAGATCAGTCGTCCTGACGTTGTTCAGCTGATTCACTGCGGACAGACGTCTCTACTAAAAACACAAATCACTCTCACACATTTTACCATACACCTCTGCAGAGGAAACCCTTTTTTTTTGTATTTTGGGATGTAATAAACTCTGCAGTCTCAGGGGTCACTGGGCGCTGAGCTTCTTTCCTCACAGTGTGAGGAGGTTAAAATTATTATCTGTAATTTTTCCACATTAAAATGTCTAAAAACAACTGGACCTGTGTTCTATATGTTGTTGAGTTGTGTTCTTACATCATCTCAAATGTTTCCATCAATTCTCAAACCAGAGGAATCTGTGATTTTAATCATGGTAACGTTTCATTGGTCGCCTGTCAGTGACATCATATCCCCTATGATCATGTGTCAGTGTGTTTGTCTGACAGAAGCTCAACATTGACTTTTATCTAGTTTTAAGCCACATACACTTTTTCCACCTTGGTGGTTTTCAGCTCTGTATTTGAACCAGATGAAGGATTTTAGTCGTCGGACGTCTGGATCTGAAGTTATCAGAGAAACAAGCTGAGGAAATGTTTGTTGTGGAGAGGAGGACACCTCTGTGGATCATTCAGCTGCTGGTAAAAACCTGCTGAACGTCTGCTTCATAAGTTATCAGAGGAACAATCAGAACAAAGGTTAGCATCGATCTCAGCTCCAGCTCTTCCCTGAGTCTCTGTCCTCCGTACAGCATCGCTCAAACTCTGACTTTAACGGTTAGAATCACCAGGTCTGTTTGATTTCCTGAACCACTGACACTGAAGGAATCCAAACCGGGAGGAGTTTACGGTAATGGTGTTGAAGACAACAACTCCCACAAAGTGTGTGACTCACCTCGTACAGGAGACATCCCAGGGACCAGATGTCTGATTTAAAATTGTATCCGTTCTCATGGATCCTCTCCGGTGACATGTAGTAAGGAGTCCCCACTGAGACAGAGAGAAGTCCATATAAACCCTGACTGAACACACTAACACATGACCTGACATGAGATCTATGAGATTATATCTGCTGTCACACTGTGTGTGTTCATGTATGTGTGTTGTGTAAGTACATGTGTACACGTGCTTTACCTAAGGAATGAGCTGCAGTGGTTTTAGAGCTGAAGAAGCGGCCTAACCCCAGGTCACCCAGCTTCACCTCCCCTGTGGCTGTTATGAACACGTTGGCTGGTTTAATATCTGGTTCACACACACACACACACACACACAGATATACACAAATTTAAACCAGGGAATATCCGCACCTTTAACATCCATCATGCTGTGTTTGTAGAAAAAGATGAGGATGTTTCTCTATAATGACACATGTTGCCTTCCTGTGTTTGAATTTTGACTGCAGAATAAACAACAGTAAAACAAGAACGAGGCTGAGAGAGAGGATAAAAAATACTGATGCGGTGAAAAGAGCGGGAGGATGAGTGACAGGATTAAATACTGTAGAAACCAATCAGGAAACATGGAGGTGCACGGTGTAAATGAATCTGTGAGTAGCTGTTTACCTCGGTGCATCACTCTGCGTGAATGCATGTGCTCCACAGCACTGCACAGCTGCACAAAATACTTCCATATAGTCCTCTCTGGGATGAGCCGCTGCTTCTTCTTGAAGTACTGAACACACAGAGGGTGGAAGTGTTAGTTAGTCGAGGGGATTGCATTCTGGAGAGAATTCCTGGCTAATTCTGGGATTTCAATTCACTTTTCTGTTCAGTTCCTAATGTTTACACACTAGTGATGAACTCATCTGACTATCTTCATCCCTGCATGTAACACCTGTTGAGTTTTGGTCACTTGTCTTCATCTAGTTTGAGGTGTGTCTGACCTTTATCATCTGGGACAGATCTCCAGCGTCTGCCAGCTCCAGAACAATGTTGAGCTCATTGTCTTCGATGAAGGAGTCGAGGTATTTGATCACATTGGGGTGATTCAGCTGCTGCAGTGGATAAACAGGAGAGACACAACAGCTGTGACCATCAAGAAGCACAGCTGAAAGCGATGGTGTCCACAAAAATGCATCAAATCATCCGCACCAGTGGACACGTTTCAAATAAGCGTTTAAACGTGACCCTCTGCTTTTGTGTTTGTTCTCATATATTTATAGATTTACCTTCAGCAGGTCGATCTCTTTGATGCAGTCCTGACGGGCCTTGGCATCCATCATTTCAAAGATCTGCGGCGACAAAGATAAATAAATATGAATAAATATGATTTTTTTTTTTTCCCATCTAGCTTTATGAAGGAAAGTCTATTCCCATGTATCTATATGTTTGAAAAACTAATATACAAGCTGATAAACCACATTCACGTCAGGTATTATCAGAGTTTTCAAGCTTTCAGTGTCCACTGGGAGAACCAAGACTTTACTGATGGGCAGAGAGAAAGAGGAAGTATGGAAAACCATTACTGCCGCTGTGGTGGGAAAGATAGATGTTGTAGATCATCATAATGAGAGACTTTATCAAAACAATGCCTCAGTAATAATGACGTTCTATAATGCTGCATGTGATGTAGTTGTGTAGGTTTTGTGTTTAGTGCTGCTATGTCTATATACACTGTTTCTCATAAAGCTGGAATAAAATATTTTTTACCTCTTTCCATGAAATGATTGTGACAATGTGATTTATTCTTGACAGATAAAGTGTAAATCTTCTCAAAACTTTAGCAGTCAGTCTCTTCCAAAGTGATTACTGATGCACTTAAATAGGAATAAACAGAGGATTGTGTCTGAAAACAAAATTATTCCAACTTTATGTGTGTACTACTGTATATGAGACTGAACTTCATTGTTTTTTGAAAAGCAGTCGGCCAGCATGATTTTCAGCAGTGCTCCAAAAGCACATGTATCTTATCTTCCATTAGTAATGACAGAAAGCTAGCTGGTGTGCACACCTTCATGATGATAGTCCTACGTCAAAATATTGATAAAGTTTCTTATTATTTTGTGTCATTAGTTCTCATTGGCTGCTGAGCAGTAGGATTAAACCATTTCTGTATACAGGGGGATTTCCTGCCACTATTTAACATGCTAAAGATCCAATAATTTCTTTGTCCATTTCTTCCTTTTTTGTGTAGTATCGGTAAGCGAACCCATTCTAGCTTTAACTATTAAAAAATATTACCAATATTAACAACAGCAGTTGTAGGCTGCTCCTTCAATGTTGGTTTAGGATACAGACAATTGTGATGAGTGTCTGGATTTTTTTTTTTTTTTTTTTGTTATTTTAATTCATTAGGTCTGTGACCAGCAGGGGGCGTATTAGACTAAATCTTAATCCTGATGAAAAGGTCAAATCAGGACAGATTGACAGGAAGACTAGATTTCAAGTAGGTGCTGAGGTGTATGGACGACTGAAACTGCTAAAATCAAAAATAAATAAATCACTCAAGAAATAAATTTAATAAATTAATATGCCTTTAAATGCACCAAAATAAATATCAGCAGTATCAGACACTGTAATGTACCTGGACTTTCTTGAGTGCAACCAGCTGTCCCTCCAGCAGGTAGGTGGCTTTATAGACCTCACTGAACTGGCCCCGACCAATCTTCTTCTCAATGCGAAAGTTTGCCAGAGTGCAGCAGTACTTACAGCTGGGCATGTTTTTCTGTGCAACAAAACACCAAGTTAAAGTGTCATCATTACACAGCCAAACACCGCTCCTCTCCTGACACATACTCCAAGACTTGTCCCAGTTCAGGAGCCGCATCTTTCAGAGGCTGCATTTGAAGACCGACTGGGTCACAGCAGCGCCGCTAGACTGTCCCATCAAAGGCTCCTTCAATCAGCCTTCTTTACCTGGGCAACAAAGGCTCCAACAGGTGGATCATCCGTGGTCCAACCTATTCCAAGATTCATGATGATGATGATGATGATGATGATGATGATGATGATGATGAGCCAGAAGATGAAGTATCTCCTTATTAGTGAAACCTCTGCTAAAGTAGAACTTCACAGGATGCTCCATGTTCCTCATTTTAAAGCTTCTGATATTTCCCCTCTAAAATAACATGGAACCTAAAATTATAACTTTATTCTTGTCATATTATGATTTTATTCTCGAAATTTCCTTTTTTTCCTCAGTGTGCCCCTAATACTCCGTTGTAGATTTTTACTCTGATGAAACCTATATGAAAACTATAAATGTGCAATTACAAGTTATTTTAATTATCATTTTAAAATAGTTCCTAGTCGTAGCTAGGCGACAGGAGCAGCACTTTGCCAAAATCCTCCGTAGACCAGACCGGTTCGGCCTTTCTGGTCTACGACACCAACAAAGGGCCACACCCTCATAGACCACGTCCTCCAAAGGATGCGGCCCCTGAATTGGGACACAGCTCAAGTCTGACTGGCTCTCATGGCCTGATAAAGCTTTGGGGCTCCAGACATTTGGTGGTCTGAAAAAAAATTATAGAAGCCACTAAAACCTGGAACGAGGCTGACTGTGGCGAAAAAAGTCCAGAAGCCTGCATGTTATTGTTGTTGTGCAATGTTCATGTTTCATCACATCGAAGACACCTTATTACATCCTTTATAAATGGATGTAGCCTTGACCCGGAGGAGAGGTCATCAGGTGGTGTCCGACCTTCATGGAGTGTTTCGACCCTGACCACAACACTCTCCAGTTGGCGGCTCTGCAGTGGTGGCCAAGTCACTGCCCCTCTCCTCCAGGCTTCCAGCTAGTGTCCTCTCTCTTATGCCAGAGCCAACAAGAGGCTCTTTCCGCCACTTCCCCAAGCCTTCAGGCGGCTGTTTTCCTCTCGTGGTCCCTCACTCCTACTTTTGTCAGCAGATTCCATACGGATTGGATGGGAACAGCGACATCCCACCTCCACTGTGAACAACCATGTCGTCCACCCTCTTTCCCGACAATCGGACCGGTTGTTGGTACTTGCTCTTCTTTCTCTCTGCCGCTTCTTCACAGCCCTCTTCCCACAGAACTGTTTTTCCCTTCTGAGGACCAGATAGTGACATCTGGTCTCAGGGCTGTGGACAGAACCGCTTCCAGAAAGTGAAGTTTTCTGCCTAAGTCGACTCTCATCTCCCACCCCTGGCTTGTCTGCAACAGGGTTTGTTTGGCCTTGCGCTGGGCGACTGCTCTCTGCCCCTCTTTGATAAAGGTGAAGGTGCAGCGGTTTTGTTTTGGCTGGATGCTTCTTTCTCCTTTCCTGCTCTAGGATGTCTGCTAGCAACACCCTGTCACGACGCCATCTGTACCTCCCCTGGGCCAAAGCGATTTTTGCACCCTGACAAGATGTGTGCAAGGTGTGCAATATGTTGCAGTAAAATAATTAATAAATGACGTGTCTAAAACTCATTTAAAAGATATAAAATATGAATGTACTTCTTTTTGTTGAGACCCAGTGTGATGTGTACTTCTGATTGTGTCTTTCTAGTGTATATCTCCATATTTCTCAATTATTTATCCCACTAATGAGCCTGTGACGTAGTTGAGCTGCAAAACTTTTAAACTGTCAACATGTATGAAGCACCAGTGACTTCTGAAGCTTCATGTCTCAGTCTCAGTCTCAGTCTCAGTCTCAGTCTCTTCTTTACTTGACAGAACCTCCAACACGATGTGTTGAACAGGAGTGAAACCGAACTAACAGTGCCTACCAGCGCCTCCAAAGCGCAATGATAAAGTTAAATTATATCTCACTGTGGTTGTGGTTATATGAGGAATTATACTACTTCTTGGCCGGGAGCAGTGACTTCCTGGGGTCTCAGTGCTAGTTGTCATGGTGAGGACAAGATTTCAGGAAGTGACTGCAACCAGGCCAAGGAGTAGTCTGACCACCTGAGAAACCACAACTTGTCATTTTTTAACTTCAGAGTTCAATTAGATGTAATGTGTTATTGTGTCTTTAGTGAGATTTTGAAGCCGCTTTTTAGAACATGCAACATTCAGCTTTTTTCTCTAATATAATTACTGTTTAATAACACACAGGTGAGACGTCCTACCTGATCCTCCTGACCAGTTATCTTGTACAGATTGTTGTGGTTGTCTAAGTTGGGTTGGTTGTTGTTCTGTGCTTCCATGGTGGCATCACACCCGCCCACTGCTGCAACACGGAAGATTATGATTATTCATTATTCATTTATTCAGCACATTTCCAGACATACAGCAACTTTTTTTTTTTTTTTTACAGAGCATTAAAGAACAAAGTTTTAACTCCGGCGATGAGAGGCGGGTGAGAGGTGAGAAGACAACAGGCCGCATGTGGGTTCACTTAATACATCATCAGTGTCACTTGCTTTCTTGCTTCTTTAACTCTCATAAAGCCTATGCACATGGACAGTGTGTGTGTATGTGTGTGTAGGATTATGCATGTGCTGATATTTGCAAATTAAAATTCCTCACAGAGACCACACACGCTGGTCGTTATTTTATGTTCTCATCACTGACAGAGTGAGACCAACCAGAAAATCAGGAAATGATTTAATCAACTTGGTAACACTGAACGCTTTGATCGTAACACTCCTTAATACCAGGACAGCGCAGATCAATAGCAGGTGCACTGATCAAAACATAAGCAGAACGCTCTCAGAGAGCACACACACCCTCCCACGCTGCAGAACTGTTCACATGTGTTAAAGACCTACATCTGGATCTAGATCTGGGCCAAAACAGACCCCTTTTCTGGGATTCATTCACTTTTGCTTTATTATATAAGGCCAAAATTGTGAAACAAAAGTCACAATGGACAATCCATGCTGCCTTAGTCAAATCAAGAATGCATGGGAACAAGATCTGGGGACAGACCGTGAGCTATGGGACCATATTCTAGACCTGGTCCATTCTCCTTCCATATGTGCCCATCACAGTCCCATCCAATTTAAAACCCTACACAGAATCCACTATACAAATGCCAGACTGGCAAAAAATACATTCTAATGTTAGTGATATCTGTAATGTGGTCATTGTTCCTGACTCTTTATCTTAAATTTTTGGCAGAGAAAAAAATACATGTGGCATTTTGTTCTGTTGGATTTGTTTTTCTTCTGTACATAAATAACTTTTTTTTTTTTTTTAAAAGAGTCACGATAGCTTCATGCCTGTATGTCCACATAAAGCTGGTTAAATTAGTAAACTAATCTCCGCTCTTCGTCTACATTAAAACATGTTAATTTCCCCAGAGCAGCCTTACCAGTGTGTAAATCTGAAAGACTGACTTGGTGTTTCATTGGTGAACATTGACTTATTTAGACGTGGAGAGGCTACTTTATGTTTTCGTTGCACTTTTGCTCTGTGCAGTTACCTACCTACCATTCATCCAGCTACACCCCTATTACTTCATCTGTCTGCACTCTTGATCATGTATTTTGCATGTTTGCAAAAAGCTTGTTGTAAAAAGCAAGTGTGCATGGAAAAGAAAGAAATTTGCATTCTCCAGGACAAGAGTCACGATGACTGAGTCATAGTCATATAAATAAAAGATGTTGCCACTGAGTCTCATCAGATTTTTGTTTTCAGTTGTGCATGTTGCTGCAGCTTCGCCAGTTTATGAACAAGAGTCCACAGTCATGTCAGCTGCTCTGTGAGGCTTAGGCACAGCAGTGCTTTGAGTTAAAGGCTAAGCAGCATGCTAACATGCTATCATGACGCAGTAGTCATTTTTATCATGTTCATTATGGCCCTGTTCAGACTGGGTATTAACATTCATCTTGGATGATTTGATCACAAGTGGTCAGCTCTAAGTTCCTCAGTTCACACCTGATCTGATCTCGCTTTCCCACTTTATATTCAAATAAACAGGCATGTGTCTTTGTTTTTAACCAAACCAAAGAACCAAGGAACCAAAAAGGCCGACGGGTCTGCTGTCAATGTGCTTGTGTGTGTGTGTGTGTGTATGTGTGTGTGTGTGTGAGACAGAGAGAGAGAGGGAGAGAGAGAGAGAGAGTGGGGCACAGAGGGCCTGAGTGAATCATTGCTCCGCTGACAGCTCTACAGTGAAATCAGGTTTTATCCATTTGAAATAGTCAAATATTTTGGGTTCATTATAAACTGTGTAGGGACTAATCAGACTGTGTCAGAGGATGTCAGATCCACGCTGCTAGCATAGCGAAAATCCATGGCTACAATGATTTGGTAACCAGTAGAAATGAATGGAATATCACACAACATATGAACAACACTCTTTTTGCAATCTTTCAGATATGTTACTTAATTATATGTGTATGAGAACAGGTGAGAAAGTGTTTTCAAAAAGGATTCTGGCAAAAACATCAGTTCCATTGGCTGGACCTGTGCTGATAGGTTTGTGTTGAACCAAGGAGGACTGGAACCCTGAATCACCACGTGGTCATGGTTGTATGCCTCTGCCAGCAAGCCAAGTTGCAGGAAATGGTCACAGTCTCCCCTTCCTGGCTGTCGCCGGTGTGGAGGCATAATAATATTTCTAGAGTATGAGAGGAAAACTAAATCTAATCGCCACATGGTTCAAATGACTTATTCCTAAGCACAGGGACCAACTTTCTATCAAATTTCATTGAAATCTGTTGAGTAACTGCTGATTAGTGGCAGCATTGGCTATACCTGGAATCATAAAATACAATCATATAATTATATTGCAAAAAAGTACAGCAAGTATACAGCGAAGTACAAAGTACATACCGTAAACAGAGTACAAAGAAAATGAAATGATAATAGCTTTAAGCCACCTCAGTCACAACTACATACACTGTGAGCTAACTGCTAATCCACAGACACAAGTGAGGACTCATCACTCTCTCTGACAGTGGAGCTGAAGCTCGCTGGGTGCCTGCTGGTGACTCATCATGATGGAGACTTTGCTCTGGTTTTAACTGGAAATGCGAAGTCCATTTCCAAACAAATGGATCACTGAAAGCAAGTGACAGAGTGAGGTGGTGAGCCGCCACATCATCTGTGTCTTCCCCTTCTGACTGGCTGAGTCATCTGAGCGTGACCTTTGTGCCTCCTGTCTCCCGCTTTATTCAAATAAGGTCAGATTTTGAAAGCAGCATTCATACGTTCTGAAGACTCAACCTCTGGAGTTACCACTGCCAAGTGCTGAAGTATTAATGACTTGTTTTACCGCAAATAGCTGCTGAGATATCTCAGCTGGGTCGTGCTGAGACTTGCTCCCTGTACCAAAGCATTACGAGCGTTATTCTTCAACACCCCCTGCCGCCCATCTCTGATGAGTCAGGTTTAAGTATTTAGCTAATACTTGAAACCAGAGTGTAGAGTGTGCATGTGCTAACTTGAGCCCACCTTAACCTCCTCAGCGCCACTAACCATTAAAATGTTAGCAATGCCAACTGGGCCTCATGCCACGACTTGGGTTACACACAGGAACAGATCTGTGCTGCATACATATGTCAGGCTGCTGTTAATTGTGGTAATGAGGACTATGCTGTTGTTGGCATTCAAGACTAGGAAATCTCTCAACGTAGGACCGCGCAGCATGTCTACAGTACGCTGCCTGCCAGCTCTATGGTTTTCCATAGAGTGTGTGGAGGATTCCCGCTGAGAAAAACACTCACACCCCAAAAACTTTGCTGTGAACAAATGCCTTAGATTTGTTCTCTGGCTCTTAAACAATGTTTCGGCCAGGAAATTGTACAATACATTTTAAAACATGGCTCTGTTTCAATCTCTCCCTGTGAACATAAACCAGCCGGAGCAAGAGCAGGGAAAGATTAACGGGGGGGGAACGTATAAGCAACAGAGCCTACAGGCAGGAGGCAGGAGGATGGCTTTGTTAATGACACGTCTATATACTACTCAATATGCCCTTGGATACTTTGGAAGGCAGCACCACAAGCTATGACAAAACACATTCCCAAGAATCCAGACTTTACTTCTGACGGTTGATGTCACACTGTGATCCTGTGGAGCAGCCTGACTGGTTCTGTGTTTCTCTTGGACATTTACCGAAACTGACGACTCAACTGAGACTCAACAACCTGCTGGAAATGAAGAATGAAACTGAATTTGAATAATCAGTTTTGGTTTTCACTCCTGGCATCTGGTGCACATGCATCCTCACAGAGTCTTTAGATACAGTCTCATGGACTCCTGACTCCACCTGACCCTTGCTCATCACTGTACTTTCTAGCACATTGAATGGTCTTCTTCAACCTCCATCCCACTGAAGCATTGATGAATTTTTATCCTTTTTTTTTTGACTGACAGTCTGGACTCAGGAACTGAACGAGGGAATTTTCATTCACACATTTCGGTTTGAATGTTCACCACAAGTGAAAAATTTAAGATTAAACCAATTAGAAAGATTGACAAGATTAAGGTTGCTTTCTTCTGGTCTGATTCAGTTGAAGAGTTTTACAAACTTGCAGGTTCCTTTTGTTTACACACAGATAAAAATTCAGAAGAACCAAGATCCATCATTACAAACAAATTAAGAACGTTCACTCCCCTGATTGGTCAGATTGTCTGGAGCAGGAAAGTAAACACAGGAAGAAGGTTGCAGGCTGAAATCTGGCTCAAATCTGAGTTCACCTGCTAGTGGGGTCGGAACGAGTTCAGAACTCTGTCACACCAAAAACGAACCGCTCCAGAGTTTCGTTTGGGACCCGACCCAGACCACCTCCTCGAAAGGGTCTCGGTACGATTGTTTTGGTCTGCACCCGAATGTGATTACTGTTTTTACACCTGCCCAAATGAGTCGTACCAAGGGGGAAAACGAACCAGGGTTTGGTTTAAAAGACTAAAAGGCGCAGGTGTGAAAACACCCTGAAACTATTCCCTGTCTGTCTGTCTGTCTGTCCAAATTCTGAATAATACCAGGATAAAGTAGAGACTTAAGCCAGAGTGTAAGAGGTGCTTTCCAAAGATGCTGCTCATGTTAGTTCATTTCTGTTTACCCTGACCTGAGACACTAAGTCAAGTTGAACCCACACAGCTGTTTCCTCTTCCTCCCTCTGAAAAACAGTTCTGTGCTTCTTAAGAATGTTGCAGAAATTTCCAAAGAATTGGTACAAGGGAGATTGTTGACATGATAAACGGTCAGATGGAAAAAAACCTCTAATATTCTTATCTCTGTGACTGAGAGTGTGAAGATGTTTGTGCATGTGGGTGTTAATGCTGTGATAGATGGTACCCAGGGTGGACCCTGCTTCCTGCCCAGAGCATGCTCAGACAGACCTCAGCCCGCAGTAGTAGACGGTTAGTGATCCGTCCACTGCAGGTAGCGAGATAAAACATTCCAGTCAGAGGAACAGAGGTTTTACTGGGACTCTGTCAGTGTCTTGTCCTCTCCCCACTCAGCCAGCCGTATTTATAAACTTCAATATTTAATAGAAAATAATCACTAAATGTAACAGCACAATGTTAAAATGAACAGGCTACTGTTACAGGAGTGTGAGCACAGACAGTGAAAGTTCATCTCTGATTTTATTATGTCTCCGCACCGGCGACGGCCTGAGCTGTGGGGGACATTATCTTCCTCAACACCTAGTTAGCTACCTTGCTACATCCATGAACAAGTGAGAGAAAAATGGCCACAACAATAGCATTAAGTGTGTTTTTTTTCAGCACCACCATCCCGCATCCTGTTATTGAGTTTGAAATCTTGCCAGTAACCCTGAGATGATCATATGTGTGTGTCATGTCCCTTTTGCACACTAGGTTGGACTGAAGGCCAATATTATAACGACTTTTCTTCTGTTCTGAGCAGCGAAGAAGAAGTGATTTCAGTGTGGTTTCAGTGGTTTCGTGTGTGAAACTGTAAAGTTTATTAATAAGTTCAGTAGGCAGAATCAGAGGCATTTGCAATACTAGTATCAGTATTGGAAAAAACTCTAATAACAATAGATTGGTAAAATCAATAGCCAATTAATCAGCTGATTTGGTTGGATTTGGTTGATTACATCAATGGAATATGTTGTATTTACATTGGGTGATATTGTGTTCATTAATGTTCATGCATGTTCCCAGGGTAAGGAGGATCCTTAAGTGTGTGATTTCATGTCATGAATGGATCGCTGGTGGCTGGATCATTTGGAAGACAGAATGTCAAAGTGGTGAGTAAAATAACAGTTAAACAGTTTATTTTCCTCCCTGTCTGTCTATATTGTATCATGGACAAACAGCTGATAGTGTTGCATTATATTCCAGAGATACATTTGTGGAGAGAAATTAAACTGAAAACAGATCAGACACAAGGTGAATGTCACTTGTCAGCCTTGATGTAAAATCAGCTGTTCCAACGTTTACCCCTGCACCCTACTGTACATTTTATCATTGTACCTCCTTGCTGGCGTCAACCAGAGCTGGAGGCATATTGTTTTCAGGTTGTCCATCCGTCCGTCCATCCGTCCCAGTCTTGTGGATATCTCAGTAATGTCTTGACAGAACTTCTTTAAATTTGGTACAAACGTTCACCTGGACTCAAGGACAAGCTGAATAGATTTTGGTGGCTAAAGGTCAACTCTTAGTAATCCCTTCAAATTTGGCACAAATGTCCACTGGGACTCAAGGTTGGAATGATTAGATTTTGGTGGTCAAAGGTCAGTGAGACTTTTTAGCCATAACTCGAGACTTCACACAGCAATTAGGACAAAGATTTCAAATAAATTGTTAATATTTTATATGAGGAATGTTACCTGAAACAAGTCTGAGTGGAGGAGGGATACAACCACAAGGTGGTGACTCCAGTTTTTAACTTGGTTCAAGACAAGAAAAATTAGATGTATTTGAAAATGCCCATGCAACAATGCAGCAACAACAACAATGGAAGTGAAGCCGAGTCAGGGGAAGAGAACAGAAGTCATGGGTGGAGCAGAGATGTAGTGACTGGACTCTCGAGCTCATTGAACAACATTCATCTGCTAAAGCACACACTATGTTTCTGCCTCACTGTGAGCACAGAGGAGACACAAAGTAAATATGCAAATAGGATCAGATGGTAAATGAAGCGCTGAGGCCAAACGAGGTCAGACTGCACAAAGCCCTGCAGCAGTGTGCACACAGAGGACCTCTGGGAATGAATGACTCACCACTCCTCTACTCGCTGAGTGACAGACGGACTGAGAATGTCCTGTCGTCCTCCAGGTAACTGTTTCTGCTGGAAGCTGGGTTAAACAAATAGAAATATACAACTCTTCTCTTTACTGTGGGAAATGTCAGAGTTTTCACTGCATATCAAAGTCTAAGGCAAACCAGCTATAGTGTGCATCTTCTCAACCACCGCAGTAACAGACCTAAAACCTCTGACACACTCATGGGCAAACAAATTACTCCATCTTTTGTCAAAACCTACATTATCCACAATGCAACTTGACCGCCGATAGTTTGGTTTAAGATTTGGGGTTTGTTACTATGCCAGTAGACTTTAAAGTAGCCTGGAGCCTCAATCAGAGATGTGGAGTGGGCTACAGACGTCTGGTGAGCATACTTCCACTCGGACTCTACTCCCACATGGTTGTTTGGCTCTGCTTGCCCATCTGAATTTAACACTGGGCCAAGAGAATAATATTTTACTCAAATTATAGCAGATTTCTTTATGGAATAGCACAGTAAGATTAACACCATGATCATACTATGTTACAGTACTTCATTTGATCTACTCCTGGTCTGCTCTTATTTCCTCCTCTTTTCCTCTTTGCTCACTCTCAGCTCCACTCATCTATCCCTCCATTCAAAGAGGAAGATACACATAAAACAAAAAAGTATTGAGGTTTTTAATCAAAAACTAAAGATGTAAGAAGATTCGCCTCTTAGCTCCTCTCCTCTCTTAGCCCGCTTCCTCTTCACTTGCTTCCTCCACAGGTTTTCACATCTCATTTCCTGTTCTCTCCCTCATTATTTTTCTCACTTTCTCTTTCACTCCTCCCCTCTGCTCCTCACTCCTCAAATCTATACTTCCACCTTCACGTCTGTCCTCATTTCCTCTCCTCCTGACTCCTCATCACATATTTTTCTCATCCCCTCTCTTTTCTTACTCCCCACGCCATCTCATCCTGCTTGCTCTCCTGCTCCACAGGTTTTCTCCTGTTCTTTCCTCTTTGCTCTGTCAGTCATTTTGACCTATAGATGGTGGTATATCACCAGTAACAGAGCTGCATTGATTTGCAGGTTCACTCAGACAGACTGACGAGGAATGACACAAAGCCTAAGTTACTGTATATGAAAAACAGGGGTCATGTGACAACATCTGGGGCTGGAGCCCCATAATCCACCTCCTGCTCTGCTGTTGTCTACATATGAGTTAGCATAATACTGCAACCTTAAAAAAAAGTAGTTTTATGCACATAAATCACTTGAACTGTTCCTTTCATTTATGCATACTAGAGTCTCTCCTCTAGTGCAATATACTGAAACACAACTAAGTTCCTTGTTCTCGATACCAAAATATCTCATCTGTTAGTCATCTCTTGGTCTGTCAGCTTCCTTTCAGACGCTTTCTGATCAGTTTTATCTTTCAACATCCCAACAGGCTCTTTACTGAATGGTTCAAGTCAGGGCTTTATTTCATTCATTAATCTTTTTTGGAAAGTTGTGTAATTGACTTGACATTTTCTTCCTTTCTGCACAGGAAATTATCAGACCTATTGATCATCTGACACAAAATTTTGGCTGTAATTATTTTAATACAATTTGACCTTGTTTTAAACCCAAATTGTCAACAGTGAATTAAGTAAAAATAATAAAACAAATTAACTTGACTGCAGAGAGCTGTGGTTATTTGTGAAAATAAAAAAAATAAATGTCTTGAAGATAGATTTCAGAAGTTCTTCCCTTAGTGAATACTCTACAACACCACATACTTTTACATAAGCTCACATAAGTCAAAGTATCTACATACAAGTACAAATACAACTAGACCTGCGGGCAGGATATTACCAGGGTCAAAGCCCACAATTCACCTGCAAAGTTTCATGCAGATCGCATGCACAGCCTAAGAGTAGCCTAATTTGCACCAAGATTCAGTGTAGCATAGAAAACTACTGAGCCAAGTTTCATGTTAATAAATGTGATAATTGTTATTCGTGAGAATCCGTAGATTCAGTGTGCAAAGTTCCATGCAGATCAGACTCACAGCCTGAAAACCCTATAGCATCTAATCAACAGGTTTTTTTGTCCAATAACAGATTAATCATTTGGTGCATTAAATGCCACAAAACATGGAAAAATGTCTGTCACTGTTTCCTAAAGCCCAGTGTGATGTGATAAAAATCAATATCAAATAAGAATAGCAAGAAAACCTCACAGATGACAAGCTGGAGTGTTGGCCATTTAGCAATTAATTGGTTATCTAGCATATATCTAACTCTAGCATGTAGCATTAGTGACACATCGAGTGAACTGTGGTTAGGTTACCTGAAAACACTGGTAGCTACACGCACAAAGCACCAGCATTTGTAGCTAGCTAGCTACCTCAAGTTAACTTTCATCATAAAACAACAGCAGCCAGTGCACATAACGCTAGATACTCTACTATATACTGCTGTAGCATTACTGTATCAGCCTTACTCTTATAACAGCAGCTAAAGCAATATAGCTGGCAAGATAACACTAACAAAATTAGCTGACTATTTACTACCTCCAAAATGCAAAAAAAAGGGGGCAATTTCAGTGCCAAAAAATTATTAAATAAACTAATAATCTAGACTAAAAGAGGCAGACTAAATTGATATTTAATATATATATTATTTATTTGATATTAATTTTTATATAAACAGAATTTTCGCAAACATTTTTCCAAAATGTTTAGCTTGTTTACTGTAAATAACTTTGTTTACCTTAAATTTCTTTTGTTCAAAGAATGACTGACAGTGGAAAAACAAACTTGTCAGTGCCCTCTGGTGGCTAAACTATGAAACAGCAACACTGTTGCTAAATTAACTCAAGCATATCTTTTAAATCTGTGCTGCAATTTGTTGTTACTTATAAATATCATATTATATCACATAAGAACTGCTAAATGGATTAGGCAGCCAATGTAGCCTGCAAGTTAAAGTTGGCATCATTTCAGTCTGAAACACATTCTTTCTAAAAATGTACAAATAGAGAGATCACACAAAGCTGACTGCCTCCTACTGAGCAGAGAGTGGGCTGTTAATCTTCCAAATAAATCAGTAGAAAGGGTCGTAATGGAACACAACACCAGACATTTAAATGGAACTAAAATAGAAACATATATTTATCTCCCTTCATTAGAGATAGTTTAGAATCTTGAATTTAAAACATTAAAAATAGATGTTTTACAGCTTTTTAATAATTCATAGGAACCACCCTGCTCAATGGAAACTAAACCAACTCATAACAATGACTTACGAGACATATGTAAGTGTCAGAATAACAATCTGTGGGTTAAAACCTGTCTCCAAAATCTAATGTCCATAAAACATGCAAAAATGCAAACCTAAAATGGCCAAACTGCTACAGAATGACAGAGCAGAATTAATAATACTCAGTGAGGATGTGTGAGCGCATGGCTTCCTGCTGGGTGGATACTAACCAGCCCTCCCAGTCAAACAGGACACTGTCACTCCCTGTCACAGCTGACACGTGACTAATTTTAGCCAGTTATTTGACCTTGGATGCCCAGGCATCCTCATAACCACCAGCAACCACCCCTTCGACACCACCCCACACTGCAGCCAGCGTCCTCCCCCCTAACTCCCTGCTGCTACCGTTTCATGTAATGTATGTAATGTTCATTTATACCCACAAACCCCTCACCAGACATGAGGCTCTGCTTTCACACTGCCTGCAACATGTCAACATGTTGTTTTCCTTAATGGAGGGGCATGTGCAATAAACTATCACTGATTTTACATTTTTTATACCATAAACCATATTCAACACCTTCTTCACTAACTTAAGAAGGTAGAAGGTGACCATGGTGCATTGCAATGTAATTAAATATTAGTCCAAATTTGTTTTATCCAAAAATATAAAAAAATTGACACTTTGAGGAAAAATAACCCAGAGACTGCAGAAGTTGGCAATGTGTTGCAGTGGTTTCCTGTTATGAAAGAATAGCCTGCACAGATGAAATGAATACCTCAATATTATAGCTCTTTTATGTTTAGATAAACACACTCACCAGCTGGACTGAGGCAGCCGAATGATACATTGACTTGGCAGTGGACACATGTAAATTGAAATGTGACAAAATTAACTAGAATTAAATTTTAGTCTTAATGTTATGCTGTTTTGTTAAACTTCTGAATTAGATTTCTGTCCTGTCCTGATACAGCACAGACTACATACAGCTCTTGTTTAAAACTGAGAAAAAAAAACATGTTTAAAGCAGTTAGCAGGAATCAATACAGCCTCGTTTCCGTCCAGGGCAGCGGGTAAATATCATTTCCATATGGTCCCGGAGCAGCAGGCTAACGCTGCTCCTAGCTAGGTATGTACTAACTGGCTCCTGCAGCCTTTCCAGAGAGAGTAAACAGACTGAGCCCTGCTCGGTGAGGCGGTTTACTGCGATACAAACACACATTAATAAATATCAACAAAGATGGCTGGTGCATAAACTGGACCTTAACAACCTCTAAAGGCGTCACCGATGAGCTGGAGACAGTTGTTTACAGTGAGAGCTGCGTGTCTTACCTGAAGAGGAGTCACAAACGTCCTGCTTATTTGAAATCTTTGAACAGTTTCCACGAGTTACAGTTACAGTGATCCTCCGTGTTGTTGTGCAACTCCGCACACCGACAGACAGACCCCCTCCCTCGAGTCTCTCTCTCTCTCTCTCTCTCTCTCTCTCTCTCTCTCTCTCTCTCTATGTGTGTGGGTGTGTGTATGTGTGTTGCGCTGCCACGCAGGCTGCTCAACAGAGTTTGCAGAGACAACTTAATGAATGAGTGGAGGGAGACTTCAAAGTGTAAACCCTCCGCATAGTGCGGTGAGGCTGAGGCAAGTGTTTGTTGGAAAGTAGGTCAAACGTCATCTCCCTCTCTCCTCCATAGACAGCCCCCTGCACGTGGGATGGGGCCATTGTTCATGATGTATGATGTGAGAGTTTTTATGCACGTGACACAGAGTATAAGAACAGCACAATTCAGTGAATCAGGGCCGCAGCCAAAATTTAAAAAGCGGTCAAGTGGTCAAATTTATTGAGGTCATAAGAACCATCAACACCCCCACCTCAATAAATATATAGGTGTGAAAACTCTGCAAAAGGTTATATTGATCAGGATATTTTAACCGGTTAAGTCTTTTTTCTAATATTTTGTATTCTTCTGTTATGTAAAAGCTGTTTTCTAACAGTGTTTTCTACTGTGTAGCTCTCTTTGTTTCAGTACCAGCGCGCTGGTGCACGCCACGGTCTCCTCTGCTCTGTCTTAATCACAGGTATGGCTGATCTTTATAATGACCTCATGCATTTATGAATTTATATGTAGAGCTTTCTATTTGTGTATGGGGTTGTTGCTTCTTTTGCGACATGCCCCCCTTGTTACTTGATGCATGCTTGATGTTTGGAAATCAATCATTACACCTCAATGTAAATATGACAACTTTGACCATTTCATTAGTTTTTATTAGCTCTCTACATGACAAACGTTTAAGTGATCGGATCTTCATGTTCTTAAAATGTATATACATATCAACCAGATCATGTGAACGACGGACATTTTATTTATTACCACTTGGAGAATATAAGTAGAGGACAGTTGTTCCGGCGCACTACAGGAATAAGTTATGTCAGTAAAAGTCATTAGCCATTAGTCATTTACTGAATGTTTTTCTTTGTTTTTCCTGACATAAAATTGTCACTATTTACACAAATACTATATCCTAATGCGGGGGCCGCATCTTTCGGCGGATACAGTCTATGTCTTTGTAACCATCGTTATCTTGGCCCTGAGAGCTCAACACTACAACTTAAGCAAACGTGTTACAAATACACACAAGACAAGCAAATACAGAAATACGCTATAAGCGGCACAAACAACATTGCAAGTGCTCACAGGGAACACAAAAAAGTGATGAACCTGGCTGGGACACACTTCTTGTTCAACACATTTAACTTGAAAACAAAGCATTGAAAAATAACCGTGTCCCAGCCAAGTCCAACACTTTTGTGTACCGGTACACAAAAGTGTTGGACTAACCCTAACCCTAACCCTAACCCCCTCGGAAAACCTTGTCTGAGCTACTTGCAGTGTGTTCTTGTATTTGGTAGTGTTTGTGAATATTTTGAGCGCGTGTGTTGCCAAACTGATGAAGATGTTTCCTGAAGTTGTTTGTGTTTTGTCTGTATGAACGTGTCTTCTCAAGTTGCAGCGCGGGGACTTCTCAGGGCCACTGTATTTCGTAGACTAGGATTTTACGCTTTGCATCACCAGCTGTGCAGTTGCGTTACAAAGCGCCCCGCCTGTCGCCTAGCAACCTTGACAACACTTTTTCTTCTTTTTTTTTAACTTGAAGTTTCAAGGCCATTAGTTTTTTAACAGTTATATCATTAGCTGTTGATCATTTGAAAGTGTAATCCTCAGGCTCTCTGTCATTGTTGTTTGCTGCCATATTATTTTCATTACCGGAACGCGATGAATCTTGGGATAGGTTGGGCCATGAAAAATCTGTCCGTTGGAGCCTTCGTTGCCCAGGAGAAAGACACATTTCTTTCTTCATTAAAGGAGCCTTTGAAATGGGACAGTCTAGTCGCACCACTGTAACGCAATCAGTCTTCAAATACTGTACCTCTGAATGATGCAGCCCCTGAATTGGGACACAGGGTATTTCAGTGTGGTTGGCTGTTGTCATAATTGTGTAAAAGTGATGTCACCAAGTACTGACACACCCCGAAGTAGCCTTTACAAGCTGCACCATTAAAATGCTGCATACACATTAATGTAAGTGAAAATACATGAATGCATTAGTTAATAATGTTATTTCTGTTGATGCCATTATTATTGTGACAAACTGTCATCATCAACAGGCCTGCACAGACCTCCTATGTAGAGAATATTGTTGTAATATTTACAAAAATAAGACCTTTACATAATAAGGTGTCCCCTAATGATCAAATAACATAACCACAGGACCACTTCTTAGTCATTATTCTCACGAAAACCTCAACGCAATAAATCCGGCCCATAGTTGGACCACGTGCTTGTTTTCTTCTGGCCTACTACACGCCCAGTTCCATCCCATAGACAAATGTAATATTTGTACATGTACTGAATTTCCAAATATGAAATACATGTACATAAAAACAATATTTGAAAAATTTGAACAATTTCATATATTGACATACATATCTATCCCATGCAAATATGCATGTTTATGTATGTATCCTTATGTTGTAGACATATATTAATATATATGCATCCCAAAGCCTTTGAATGTATCTTGATATTATAACAGTAGGGTCTAAAAGTCTGAATGAAAAGATAGACATGTTTAAAATTGATGAGAAATTAATAATAAAAACATATATAAACATATAGAATTTTGTTTTTATGTTGTTAATAAACTTCCATACATTAACTATATATTATTAGCATATATGCTTGCAGCATGTTATACCATATAAAAATTCATCATAGATATATGTAATATATGTACATATAAAAATTTTACCATGGTTATTTCATTATATGTTATAAACTTATATCTTTGTACATCCAGAGGATGTATGTGATAAGAATATAGTTAACATATATGGCAACGTCACTCTTGCTATAGGTACATACTGTATATGTTATATATTACATTTCTGTATGGGATGGCCTGAATCTGTTCATATACAGTATGATTGTCTGATGCTGCTTCCACATCTGGATCAATTCTAGCGCACACACAGAGAAAAACCTGAAGCTGGCAGACAACACCAAAACAGCTGGAAACTGCCCAGATGTGGAAGTGCCAGGGCCAGACTTGGGCGGAGGAATCATGCATGTTGGGCCAGAAATTTCTTATTGCTATCAGAGAGGCAGGTTCAAATGCTATATTCAACACCTTTCTACATTGAGTATGCATGAAGTAATTATAATGATAATTAGAAAATTCCTGGAGAAATTTTGAATGTGCCTGCTGCTTAGTGCATGTGCTTCACTCCTCACATTTCAATCTGTACAAATGACGTTTCAGTTTCATTCATGTCGTAAAGACTCATCCTGACACTGACCTCAGTCGCTGCAGGTGTCCCTCAAAAAGCCTTTTGAAGCTGTCACTACTGGTCAAAATAACCTCCCACTGATGGTTTCAAACCCAAACTTGTCCCCACAACCACAGCAAGACATGTATAGACACATGTACATGCCCTAACAGAAGTTGTTCTGCAATAAAGCTATACCACTATATCCCCATATAGACGATAGCTTCTAAGATTGAACTTTTATTACCTACCTTACCTCTTACCTTTTTGAGACTCTTATTTTGAAAGTGTCTGTGCTTCTGTGTTTGTCAGTATAAATTGCACAAAGGTTTTGTAAAACAGCCAATAATTCCCTCTTACCATGTTAAGACTTTTATTTTGCAGGTTAATCAAAATCGTGAAGATGGTATTTGTGTGTTTCTGTCAATATATATATGTCTGTGTGTGTGTGTGTGTGTGTAGAGCTTCCCAAAAGAACCTCAAATAAGTTCTTATCACCTGGTGGTACCTTGGTGTAAGTACATTTTTGGTTATTAATCACCCATAAAACCTCAATTAACCGCTACTGGGGTAAGTAACGGGTAAGTAACGGCAGGCATGAATCTTATCACGCGACCCACTCGTCGGCAGCACACGTATCATGGGAGCTGTAGTTTCTCTCGCTGTGTTACTCCGTATTGCAAATTCACCCGTCCTCCACAATGGAACTACAAGTCCCAGAGAGCTGCGCGAGGCAGAGCGTGATCTACGCGTGTGGACACACCATGGCGTAGTAGAGCTCTGTGTGACAGGCTAGCATCAGAAAAACATCTCCGGACAGACGCGTCTGCGCACTGATATCGGCTGCCAGCGACGGCGGGGCGAGGAATAAGGATGGGGTCCCGAATAAAGTAAGAATGTTTACCCGCCCGTTTATCGGAGGCTGTTAGCGGCCTGCTGCTCTGTTAGCTTTGTTCCTGTGAGTCATTGGGAAAGATACAGTACAGTGCGAGGCCCTGACTTGTTGCGACACAGGCTAAAAACACTGGTGGCTCACCACTGTACTGACCGGAAAAACAATGCATTTACGTCTCTTATGGTTTTGAGCTCTACTAGTCCTCTACAGGCTGTCACAGGCTGAGACAGAGATGACTTACAGTGAGTTAGGAACATATTTGTGTATGTACAGCCAGTGTAAACATGGTATCTGTGTCAGATGATCATCCTGAACCTGATGCCGGTTTTCAGGTCTGAAGTTCAGAGCAGAGATGCAGGGGTCTGACAGATGTCCTTGTGCTTAACTGTAGCCTAATGATTCCTCTGACACCATGTAAATATTACAGATCTATGGCTAAACTGTCATTAGGTGTTGTTAGACTAAGAAATTTTAGTCAGTTGTTTATGAGTTATTATAATTGCAGAAAAATGACTGTCACATCTGTACCATCACAGTTATATAACACAGTAAAGACTCTTTGGTCTTTATGAAGCAGAGAACTTCTTCATTTAGCTGCACAGAGGCAGTAACACTGCTCAAGCAATTTGACAGAACTGGGTCATAGAAAGTTGTAGAAATCCTATTAGTAAGAGAATTTCTGCAGAATGCAGACAATGACATGTCAGGATCAGCATGTAAGCAGGGTCATATTATGGCGCGCCTGCTGTGTGGGACATGTTGATAATTAACAAAAGTGTGTCATCAAACCCGTTTTGTTGTTGGTCAGACATCCCAATTAGGGGTTTTAAGCAATTTATGTTAATCATTAACAATTAACAATCATTAATCATTTATAAAATACACAATAAACCCTTTTTTAACCACTGATGTTCACAGCAGAATCACAGTAAAGAATAGATAAAGTAAACACCTTTACTACTTACTTTCAATTATATATTGAACAGAAACATTTCAAATTGCAGCGATTCCAGTCCCATTTCTCACTATTCAATGACTGGCCATAAAAAATCCAAAGTATTTATCAGAGCAAATGATGCCGTACAACTTCCAGGCCTCATTGGAAAACATGCATTTGGTAAGCACTAAACCTGTTGAACATATGTAACAGTTGAAGGTAGAATAAGCAATTCTGAGAGTCTGAGAAACTGTAGATATTTATCTCAGTTGTAGATATTTTGATCTAAAAAAAAAACCAAAAAAACACCCTTCCCTTCAGTGCTCCGCCCCCCAAATTCATGGACGCACAACAATACAATGGTGGAATCCAGAGTGTACACAAACATAGCATTCAAACAGAGTGGAGTGAGAACTAGAGAGAGCTAGTTGTTTAGATTGTTTTTTCAAGACTAAAGTGACACAGTAGAGGACTGTAGGTTTGTTCGTTAGTTAGTGTTACCAACAACAAATATTGCTCTCACCACACTGTGACCTGCTGCCTCTGCCTCTCCCTCAGCTGTCTCATACCTGCAGCAGCTTAACTGACCACTTGAGAACCATTGAGAACTGACTTCAGTATCGCTCAGTATCCACTGTGTCCACATCTTCTAACGTAACACCATGTGCCTCCCTCTTTCCCGCTTTCTCTCTTTCTTTTAGTCTCTGCGTGTTAGCAGAACCAAGAGGTACAGGGGAGCGAGTAAAGAGTAGTTTATCAATCGCGGACGGCCTCATTCTGACCGATTAAAATACAAACATAGTAGCAAATGTACTTGGGCGTTAATATACCTGTAAAGTGTGTGTGGTAAACCCATAGCCAGCGCACCAGCTGCAGACAGCGTTACTCACAACTCTCCTGCTACTACAGCTAACACCACGCCAACAACATGTGGCAAAGTCCTGCAGTAGAGACTAGAGAGGCACAGTGCACGTCTTTTCTTATATTGCACAATGCACATTGTTTTTGTCAAACTTATTTTTATTCATTTACAGTAAAAGCACAGAGTTTCTACATTGGAAGCAACATACCTCACTTTCATACTTTACAGCAAGATGTATGCTGTGTGTGAAATTGTTGTACGTTTATTTTTATTTTTTTAAATGTTATATTTTATATTATACAGTGAGATATTTACATGTTAGATGCGCAGTACGCTGTGCTGTGCTGCTCTGAGCTCAGTCCACAGCATCTCTATTGAGTTCAGGTCTGGGCTCTGCCTGCACCACTCCAGAAGGTGGATTTTCTTTCTGTAGTAGATTTACTTTGATGTTTAGGGTCATTGTCCTGCTGTTTCTGACAGCAGTCAGTTTGGTGTAGACTGTTTGTGCAGCATCTGTCTGTTGAGCAGCAGCTGAGCAGGAGCTGTGGTGCAGAAACAGCAGGCCAGGCATGTAGAGTATTGCAAGTGACAAGTACCTCCATACATCCATAGTCCATAATAGGCTAATTGTTATTTGTGAAATAAATGTATTTATTTCCCACCACATGCAGTGTTTTTCATAATTTTTATATATTTTTTTTATATGTTTTTTTTTGTCTGTGCTGCTGCTGAGTCTGACCCTCATTTCACTGCTTACTTCCTGTACGTTGGACCTTGGCATGTGACAAATAAAACTTTGAACTGCTGATTAGTGGCAACATCGCTTATACCTGAAAGATAAAATACAATGATATAATTATATATTATATATAAAATACAACAATATAATTATTATTACTATAACCCCGCTCCCCTCTGTATATAATATAATGGTGCATTGTGATATTTGTATTGAGATCATTTGAGACAATTTGGATATTGCCCAAGCCTAGCTATATGGTCTTTTTCACTCAGTAGATGGTGTTACCTGTCTGTACTTTATGGAAAAGGTCACTGATGCCTTTCCATCCTCAGAAGGACAAAGGTGATTATTCCAACTCTCAGGAAACTGATGTTTGTTTGGTGTTTTCCTGTTTCACCTTATTTCCTGTAAGACTCTGGGGTGAATGTGCCTGAATATGTGTTTGTGTCCAGTTCATTGATTACCTCATTGTAGTTCTCTCCTCATCCTGTTGCTTTAAACACCATTAAAAGTGTTAATAAAAGGTCATGTAGGTAGAGAAAAACTCACACAGCCATTGTTTGACTGGGCATGCTTTTTATTATTAGTGATAGAGGTAATTGCACTTTGTAATATACACATTGACTGATTGACCAGAGGGTGATAACCGGCTGTGGTGGAGTTTGAGGTTTGGATTGTAGTGGGGAGAAGTTGTGAAGGCAGTGATTTGTAAGGACTCTCCTGCAGGGTAACATCTGGACCAGAGGGTGAGCTGGATGAGTGGAGTCAGATATGATTCTATTTGCTCTCTCAACTGTTCCTGTTCTGATCTTTTACAGATGGGAGCGGGATGATGATGATTATCATGTCACGATCATACAATAGTTTTATCTATTATCCATTTATGTATTTTGATCAATGTGTTATAGGTCAGCTATACTAAGGCTAGGTTTATATTTGCTGTTGGTCTTTTTTTACGTGCCAGAATACAGGTTTATATGTTTTCATTATTTATCACAGGTGACAGTACTGTAAGGTCGATGGAGTATTAGGGCCACATTTAGGAAAAAAGTTGTAATTTTGAGAAAGAAATAATATTTCAAGAATAAAGTCATAATATTATGAGCATAAAGTTGTAATTGTAGGTTCTGTGTTTTAGAGGGGAATTATAAGAAGCTTTAAAATGAGGAACGTGGAGCATCCTGTGAAGTTCTACTTTAGCAGAGGTTTCACTAATAAGGAGAGACTTCATCTTTTGGCTCATCATCATCATTGTCATCATCAGAAACTGAGTTTATTCTATTGTCAGGCAGAGAAACAGCAGCTGTCAGAAGCAGCTCAGACTGACACTTACTGTTCTTTCACCTGGTTTATTGGTTGATGTAATATCAATTTTTAATTTCACATTTTTAATCTCCTAATATTTTTTCCTTGAAATAGTATGATTTTATTCTCAAAATTACAACTTAATTTTCATAATAAATAGACTTCATTCTCGTCATTATATGACTATTCTTGAAATTTCAGATTTCTTTTTTTTTTTCTCAATGTGGCTTTCACACTCCGTTGTAGTAAGGCACTTACACTGTGTGTGAGTAAAAACGTTTTGGAACAGCATGGTGCTTTTAAAAGTCACATATTTAGGGCCTGAGCACCAAAGGTCGGGGCCCAAATCGTCCCTGACAGAAGGTACAAAGAACCTATTGTTTTTGTAGAGATTATTATCATTATTATCATTATTATTAGTAGTAGTAGTAGTAGTAGTAGTAGTAGTAGTAGTAGTAATATTCTGCTGGGAAAATGCCTTTCAAATAAATGTTTCAAATAAAAGGTCAATCAGTTTTATCAAATCAATTGACAATGTATCACTGTGTTTTTCATTTCACATACATTTCATCACTTTATTAATTCATATTCATTTTTATCAGTTATGTTTTGTTACTTCCACCCTTGAGGCCACTTTCCTGAAACGATAAATGGTCAGTTGTGTGTTCAGAATGATGAAACATGGCTCTGTTTCCATCATATTGCAAATGGACTGCAATTATATAACGCTTTATTTAGTCTATCTTCAATCTATTCTAATCAAATCAGCTTTAAATGGATCAAATCACTTGATAATTTGTCACTCCATTTTCAGTTTAACTGCATTTGCACCACCTCTTTGCAGACTGAGCGACAGAGGAGCTGGGAACTTGGTGAAACAGGCAGTACAGCCAGGATTTATGCACAGTGCAACTGTGCATTAATGCGTGCATGTGATGTACTGATTATTATTATTTAATTTATGGCATTACAATGAAGTTCACTTTACTTCTGATGTTAAAAACCCTGATGCACTTATAGTTTTCTTCTTTGACACATTTTAAATATTAGAATGACTATGGAGCTGAAAATTTCAAATTAATGACAAATGTTCAGTCATAATAAATATTTGGCAGAACAACCTAACTGGTTGTGTATAGTTTCTGTTAAATTAATTAAAGTAAAATATCTTTTTTAGTGGGAGGCTCCACTATAAATAAATAAATATATATATCCTGTATATAAATATGTAATATTTAATAGTCCAGACTGTTCTGGTCTGTGGTTCCCTGATGGTGGAACAAGCTACCAAAGTCTATCAGAGCAGAGCATCCCTCTATCTTCAAGCATCTGTTGAAGACTCCTCTCTTCACAGAGCACCTCCTCTCTAACACCTCTAACACCCCCACATGTCTAACTAGCTCCTACTGTGGACTTCACCTGATCTCCTTCACTAATTAAACAGATGTAGTGCTTAGTTCTTACACCAAGGTCTCTACTGCTCTGAAGCTTCAGTGGTGAACCTCACTGTAAGTCTCTTTAGATAAAAGCTGCTGCCAGATGAGGAAATGTAAATGATAAATATTTCCATAACATGAGAAGACCACACTGATGATCTGTCTTCCTCTCTTCCAGGGAGAGCCCAGAGTCCACGTTTGAGGCGTATCTGGAGGTTTCCCATCCAGGCACACACAGCTCCAGTAAGTTGGTGAAGGCTGGAGGTACAGCTGCATTCTTCTTCTGTTTTACACTGATCATAAGCAGTAAGCCATCAAGGCTTCTATACTACACGAGTAAAGTCGTGTTGCATTTCTACTTCCAGGGGAGCAACCAATTGTAGTCTGGTTTCCTCCAGACATGACGTTTAGTGTAGAGGCCCAACAGTTCAGTCCTGGTCTCATCAGACCAGAGATTCTGTTTTCTCTCAGTCTCAGTCATTTAGCTGCTTCTTTACAAACTGTCACTGCCATGAAGTCCCGATCAGTGTAGAGCTGCAGTGATGGTTGTCCTTCTACATTGAAGGTCTCACAGTTGAACAACAAGGACTCTTCCTGGAGCTGGCAGCCTCGCCAAAGTGAGCGATCGGGGAGAAACCATCACCTGATCACACCTCATCACCTGATCTGTGTGTCTCAGACTCTTGGATGCTCAAATTTGAATTCATTGTCTTCAGGCATTTCTGCAGTTTTTGATGTGAAATGTGTTTTAAAGTTATTTTTGCACCTTTATTCTGAGAGAGAGGAAAGTCAGGGAGAGAGGGAGGGGTGACATGCAACAAAGGGCCACAGGTCAGATTGGAACCTGGGCCGCTGCGGTTAGGAATAAGCCTTTGTGGTATGTGCTCTACCAGGTGAGCCACTGAGGCACCCCTGATGTGAAAATGTTCTACATTTTGGCCTCAGATGAGTCCTCAAACTGGGGTCACAAGTAGACCCTGGTTCATTATAAGTGGTGCGAACAGTTGGTTTAAAGCTCATGATAAATGGAGGTTGATCTCATCTTTGTCGGAGTTTTTTTTTAATCTGCTCTATGTGACTCATTTCCTGGGTACTGAGGAGAAACTGTAGGCTTTATTTCTAAGAACGTCTTCCTGTTGGAGACTTGTGCCTCTCGTCGTTTCCTGTTCAGTCTTAAATATCCCATGTTCATGTCTGTATCACACAGTTCTTCTTCAGTCTGACTTCTGCTGTTCTTAAAACAGGAATCACTTCAGACCACCATTTAGTTTTTTGCACACTGAAGAAATAATGGGGTTATTAATAATTTTTTAATTTTGGGATTTATGGGATTATTATTAATAATGGGAGTTATACACAGCATTTCTTAGTCTGGTTTTATTTATGCTCCCCACAATATGCTGTTTCTCTCTTTAAATTTGTGGGATGATATCTGACATTTCTAGACATCTTCTAGAAACCTTTTCATATTTGCAAACACTCGCCCTTTACATGAGGCGTCAGTGTGACTCTCAGCATGTTGCAGTGAAGCTCAAGACTGACTCCTTCTGCTGGAGACAACATGCAGCAACAGAGACAGACAGTAGGCCTGAGGTGTTTTAGAAAAAAATAAGAATGATCTACATCTGTTCTGACCACAGAGAGTTTTCTCAAATCATCATAGAAATGATTGGTTATCATTAAAAATTCTAATCTAGTCCAGTCGTTATTATTTAGTCAACCCCATTAAGATCAACGACGGTTAGCTAACACTATTATACCCACCGGCTCTGGAAACTCCTCTATCAGGTCCTCATACTTGGTCCTCCTCCTCTGATTGGCTCCCAGGGAACAGTGAGCTCCAGTATCACCACTTCCTTCTTTAGCTCTGACCGTGCGACATTGTCGGGTTTGAAGGTTGTTTGTATTGTCCTGACAAGTGTGATGAGTCTTTGCTGGCTGGAAGCACTTGGTGGTGTTCATGGCAGATGGCCCCCGCTACTTCCTTCCTGATGCCAACAATAGCGACCCTCTCCCATGGCTTTATGGCAGCAGCTGATGATGTGCTATAACATCCCTGTCTGTTGGCAGAGCGGGAAAGCAGGTGTGTCAACTTTGGCCCGGTGAATAAGTGGGAAGGGCTTGGTAGTCCATTGTAGATGTGGTGGGACTTTGCTTATCACAGCTCAGGCCAATCCTGCTGGCCTGTTCCTCTTCGACTTATGCCCACACCTTTCACCTCTCCTTGCCTTGGGCCTGGTCATAGCCAAACATCAACCTCCGAGGCTGAAACATGAAGCCAGCACTGAAGAACCAAAACCTGCAGTTCCTCTAATGACCACCAGAGTCTGGCTCCAACAGTGAGTCAGTCCCCATAGACTCCCATGTTAAAATGTCCAACTTTACAGCAGAAATAAACATGATTACAGCCTGGTACAAAAACAGTTTTGGTCTCGAGACTTAATTTCCTCCTTCATGACACCTGTTTATATAACTCACCTGTTTACATTTTATTAACACTTAAAGTTATGGAGAATTGAAGGCGGGCCGCTTTTAGTGACAGGTGCGTATGCAATGAAGTCTCAGCTTCACCCACACCCCACATCTTTGACCATTTTTGGATTAGCTGGGAGTTAGGGGCGGAGTCAGACACTGCCAAGATGGTGACAGTGGAGCAGCTCACTCTGAGCTTCAAAACCGCTCTTCAGAAAACCTGTGGGTGACGTTACAGAGGCTACGCCCATCTTTATTTAGAGTCTATGGTCGTAGCGTCCCACTGTGCCACTGCTTAGGCAAAATCTTTGTCCTGCCACAACTCCCATGAGCACCCTGTGCTGTAGTTGGGATTCAGCCTGGGCCACTGCTTCCTCTGCTTTCCTGTGAGACTTCCAGGTTAGAGGCCCTGTACTGCAGCACTCCTCTCATACTGGCCAGCATGAAGCCTGAGTTTGGTCTGGTGGCTGCAGAGGGTCATGTTACTGAGACTCCAGATTACGTCCAGTCACTGGCAGTGCTAGTTGCTGACCGTCCTCTTGAATCTCTCCACTGTACTTAATGGGACTTCCTGATCCCTCCTGAACCACGCTGGTATCCTTCAGATTGAGGTTTAATCAGGCTGATTAATTAATTATCAGAACTTCATTTATTGTTTTTATGCCTCAGCACCAGCAAGAGTCAGAGCTGGAGGCATATTGTTTTTAGGTTGTCCCTTCGTATGTCCCATTCTCGTGTACACAATATCTCAGTAACGACTTGATGGAACTTCTCCAAATTTGATATAAACGTTCACCTGGACTCAAGGACTAACTGATTAGACTTTGGTGGTGTCAGTATGACTTCACAAAACTACGGTGGCCCTGAGAGCTCAACACACTGCAACCTAAGAAAACACATCAAGTTCATCATTTCTTAGTGTCCCCTAGAAACACTGCGTTGTTTTGTAGGACTGAATGTACAGCGTGTTTGTTTATTTGCATGTGTTGTCAAATTGATGAAGACGTTTTCTGAATTTGCAGTGCGTTGAGCTCTCAGGGCCACGGTACAAAACACTTTTTAGCCATTACTCAAGACTTCACAGCAATTATGACAAAATTTCACACAAATGTTTCATATTGTATAAGAGTCTGGATAAACAGGATGTAACCTGAAACTAGTCCAAGTGGAGGAGGCAGAAAACCATGAGGAGGTGATTCTAGTTTTTCTTGAACCTGTCTGTCTAGATATGAATTTTGATTGAATGTGTTCTGTTAGATCCTAGTCACTTGTACACCCTCACTTCATGTCTGTGATTTCTAACAGAGCCGGAGGTGCGGAGGCAGTTCCCTGAAGACTACACAGACCAGGTGTGGAATACAGTACTTCCTTTTACCTTTTCTTTTCCTCACAGCTGATTTGTAGTTCTTCAGTCTGTAGGACTGCCACATAACGTAAACAGGGTAGTAGTTCTTTCTGTATACAGGCCTAACACTAACCAGTGTATGATGTGTACACTCTTTTATTTATGTTACAAATGGAAGTGCATACTATGATAATTCATGTAACTACTGTTCTTTATTAACCTTCATCTGTTTCCCACAGGAAACTCTTCAGACTGTGCCCAAGTTCTGTTTCCCCTTCAGCATGGACAGGTACAGACACACACACACACACACACACACACACACACACACACACACACACACACACAGACTACTTGTAGTGACAGTGTCTTAAAAGGCACAGCATCATTTGTTATACTGATGCACATGTGGAGGTTTTAAAACTCATCTTTCATAAAACAGTAGGTCAGATATGTTGCCAGGTGAGTGGCAGATGCTGTGAGATGCCATAAATATTGAGCTGTGTAGTTTGTCAGTGGCACATCCCCACTGCACATCCCCACTGTGGCACCAGAGTGGTGAGGGCGAGGAAAGAGCCTCAGAGTTCCTCAGTGTTTCACTGCACTCTGTCCTTCCATCCGGTCACAGAGAAAGCTGCCTCTGCCACAGTGGTTAGTTGACAATGAAAAATCAATTAACAGTTATCAATTAACCCAAGTCTACTGGGTGACATCAGAGTAAATATGGACACACACTATCAGTCTGCAGATCCTCAGTAAATCAAACTTCAGTTTCTGATTTCCAACAGCTCCTAGCCGTCCTCTACAAAGAGGACAGAACCTGCTGGTCTGCAGGGCTGTGATTAAACGTTTGTCCTCTCCCTCTCTCTCTCTGCCTTCTGAACCTCTCTCTCCCTGCAGCCTGACAGTCAACCAGGTCGGACAGAACTTCACTTTTGTCTTGACTGACATTGAGAGCAAACAGAGATTTGGCTTCTGTCGCCTGTCCTCAGGTGCACACACCTGCTACTGCATTCTCAGGTGAGTGTGTGTGTGTGTGTGTGTGTGTGTGTGTGTGTGTGTGTGTGTGTGTGTGTGTGTGTGTGCGCGCGTACGCACGCACGCACGCGTGTAAGTGAGATCATAGCAAAATGTGGTCCTAGAGAGACCTTTTATAGCAGCAAGTACCACAGAGGTGGTTTTGAGAACTTGGCAGATGTCTGTCTGTCTGTCTGTCTTTCTTTCTTTCTTTCTTTCTTTCTTTCTTTCTTTTTCTTTCCTTCTGTGGACAGACTCTTGTCACCACAATAGCGTAACAACAAGATACAGTCACTAACTTCGCAGGTGTGTAGTTGGGCTGGGTTCAAAGATGGATGTGGTCCAAGCAAGGGCACCAGGGTTATGGGTGTTGGAAGTATAGCTGCTGGTGTTGAGATCAAAAGAATTCATGATAACGATATTATTGCCATATCTATAGAAGATTTTTAAAACAGGAAATGGAAATTGAAGTTGAAATCATGGAGAGTGAAAAGGAAACCAGATGAACTCATAAACAAAAGATCTGCAAGGTCAAACATCTCCCTAGCTGGAAGTAAGGAAGGGGCCATTGACCCCGCCCTACTTTGTGCCACTTGCCACACTCATGCGTGTGTGAGTGTGTGTGTCTTTGTTTCACAAATAGAGAAAGTAGCAGAGATGGGGCCTTTTAAAGCGTAAGGATTTTAAAGTGAAACAGTAACTCTCATGAGCTCGTTAAAGGAACCAATCACTCCTCTCACGACCAGTTTACCAGATAAATGTCTCAGACTCTGAAATTTCCAACTGGGTTTAGAGTGAAGGCTGACTACAGTTCCGAAGATGTCAGATTTAACAGTGTTTAATTAAGATGTGCCATTAGTCACAATGTGATGTTACGCTTTGTAAAAGTACAAACTCTTTGTTGTTCTCTCAGCTACCTGCCCTGGTTTGAAGTCTTCTACAAGCTGCTTAATATCCTGGCAGATTACACTATCAAAGGCCAGGTGAGTGAGGACGGGTGACTCCTCTCGTTTTGTGTCATATCAGATTTCTAGACTTCAGTCTGTTGGTTGGTTTGTTGACGGATTACTGAACTCAACATGCGAGTGTTTGTCAGCTCTCATCAGTGTTTTTCTTTTGAGCTAAATTTCAACTTTTCTTTCTGTTTCTGTGAATTTAATTTGCTCCAGAGTTTTCCCTGATTCGTCAAGTTGGCTTCAGACATGGAGAACTAGAGCAGACTGCTAGTTTCTGTTTAAATTAAACTTGGGTGATATCCAAAATGTATGACTTGATACAATCCAGCCCAAATATTGTGATATATCATGTAATTTTATCCTACAGTTTGTTGTTTATCTTTTGTATTTTATGTGAAATAATTAACACATATGATGGCCAAGGGGTGGGGTTTTTAAAAAAACTTTATTTACAATATCATTGTATTATTGTATTTCATGTTTCAGGTATAAGCAATGCTGCCACTAAACAGAAGTTTTTTATGTCACAAGGTTTAAATGTACAGTAAGTAAAGCAGTGAAATGAGGGTTGGACTCAGACACACTGAGCTAAACTGCAATAAAAAAAATAAAAAAAACACATGGCAGGAAATATCGCAATATTCAATATAATGGAATATTGGCCCAAGCCTAGTTTTAATTGATATATTTATAACACTGATATTGTCATATAAGCCATTTAAGCCATTTTCAAATGTATCTGTGGGAGTGTGGACAGATATCTGAATGTTAATGTCAGTGTTTATGCTTCTTCACAACCATAAGCTGACACAGCAGAATATCAGTCACACTTGCTGTGTGATGATAACATGACTGAGAGATGTCTGGAATGACTTTGCAGTAATTATTCTGTGCAAACTGCAGCTTGTCACTGTGTTTATGTTGGAGTTATATAGAGTGAAGTTTGTGTGTCTTGCATGAAGACGTGACTGTGTGTGAATTTTGGCTCTACCATATCCTTCAGGAAAGCCAGTGGCAGGAGCTCCTGTTATCACTACATGAACTCCCCATCCCTGAGCCGGGGGTCCCGGTTCATCTTGGTGTGGTGAGTCTGACTCCACCACGTCACATCCAGCTGAGTTCACTTTAAGCTAGAGGCACTGCAAGAGTCTGTTTTCCTCCCATAGAAAAATGATAATCTGCTGGTGGTTGAATCACTTCTTCAGCATCAGAAACTTGATGACATTTTTATCTTTAAAGTACAAACTGCGACCAAAATAGATGAGGTTTTCAAACTGTGAGGTGCACCTCCACCCAGCTAATTGTTGTAGCCAGGAGCTGATTTGGCTGCTCACCAACAGTTGGAACTGCTGCAGTGGCTGTTACACACAGCTCATAGAGGATATAAGCTGCTTTAAAACCCTGCACCAACCAGATACATACATACTTAGAGATGCAGAGTGACTTACACTTCCAAGGAAATCATTGTCACAGATGTCCATCATGAATCAATGTCCATAAATCTGCTTAGAAATCACAGAAAAAGATGACAGTGACAATTGTCTGTACATCCATGGGTGCACTGCAAACAGGAGCTGCTAATAGCTAAATCAGCTACTGTTTCTGTGCCAGTTCAAAATATGAACAAATATAGGCTAAAAAAGTGGGGCCCACATCTGCAGTAACTTACTGACTCCACGGCGGCATCATACTTCCTGTTAACGTTCCACAATCCTCATCATCCTGTGAGCTGTAGTTCCAAGACTTAGAGCATGATTATCCCCAAAATAAGACAATAGTAAGACGAATAATACGAGTTCCAAATCCATTAAAATATTACATTTCTTTTGTGTTGTACTGTCAATAATTTGTTTGACATAGTAAGATTCGTGTTATGTTAGAAACTGGCAGGTTTATACAATGTGTTTCTGACCACATTGATGAAAGTATTGTTACAGTATAGTTGTGCCAAATTGTCACACTTTAAGGTGGAATGAAAGGCCACACACCAGACAGTCTGTCCTGAATGTCATTCATACCGCTGACTCTCTTTATTCCAGCATTCCTTCTTCACTGTGCCTGACACGAGGGAACTCCCCAGCATACCTGAGAACGTGAGTGTTGGTTATTTCTCTCTTGCCCTTTGTTTGATTTCATCACTTCCTGACGGACGCAACTCTGATACGATGCTGAAAGATGTTGCAGTCACACCTCTGAACTTCCTTATATTTGACTGAGCAGAATCGTTCTTTTTTTTCTTTTTTTTTAACTGTCCATCATTAGTGCAGCTACATTCAAAACCAAAAATTTTGCAAGTTTATTTTTGTGAAGCTAAATATTTACGAGCTAAGATACTGTGACACATACTGGAGGAGTGTGAATGGATGTGTCTGGTGTCAAAGAGCACAGTGTTAGTCTTCATCCAGTGGGAGGGGTGGTTTAAAATGTAGATTATTGATAAACCTACAGTGTTCAGACTTTTGACTGATTTTCACAGAAATGTGTGTAAGACCACAAAATGAATAAATACATGACAATATCAGATCAGATATCAAATGTGACTTTTTAAAAATGATGATCCATTAAGTCTGATCTAGAGTTACCATATCATTTCTAACGTTATCATTTTAACCTGGTGAATATTGATAATGAGATAGAGAGTCATACATTTGACCTATTATGAGAACTATAATTGTACTTTTCCTAACTTGCAGCCCTGTTATAAACATGATGCATTACTGTTGTAAACTGTCTACTGGATACGTTCTGTGTAATACTGAGTCTTATGATCTGAACCAGTTGATACTGTTCATGCTGAATTGAGGCTCTGCTGGTCTTCACCTTCACAACTAACTCACCTGTTTCTCTCCTCTTGTGTTTGACCCCTGCAGAGAAACCTAACAGAGTACTTTGTAGCAGTAGATGTCAATAACATGCTTCATCTGTACGCTAGTATGCTTTATGAACGTCGAATCCTCATCTGCTGTAGCAAACTAAGCACTGTAAGTAGAGTCCACTTCCTCTTCCTTCTCTCCTCTACAGCTCTGTCCATGTTGGTCTCTTAAATAAGTAGGTTTATTAGAAAATACAGTTAACAGGAGTACACATTTACCCTGTGACCTCCCTGAAAAGAGTTTAGAAAATGTTTTGTCATGTTTAGACTTGAAGGTCGGGGTGAGTAAATCCCAGAGTTGGAAGTTTTATAAAAACTGAAGTCAGTAAACAGTATATCTATTGATATGTGGGACAATATCCAAATATAAATGAGTGATAGGCTTTACAGTTTTTGTTAGAAACATGAAGATATTTTGTGGTTTATGTAGTTTTATGTCACTGTGTTTAGTGAAGGAATTGATGTCATAGTTGCTCTATCATCACAACCATTGTCCACTTTAAGTGGGTCAGTTTCTATTTATCCATTCGAATAAAATGAAAGATGATTAACCAAAAATGCAACGTTATTTATTAAATGTGGATACTCGCATATGAAGAGCTGCAAAAGTATGAAGAGGCCTATACAGTGATTTATTCTGCACATTAGTTGTAACAGTAATGTGAGTGAGAGTTTACTGCGAAGCCCAGAAAGTGTCATGGAGAGAAACAAACACACAAACTCATCTTTATTTATTTGGTGCTTTTGAATTCATATTTATACACAGGAATGAACAGAACACAGCATGAAACATATTGTTGGCATTTTAACACATGGAACATGTGGCATCATGACTGTATGTAGAAGAGTGAGGAAGTGTATGAATATAGGAACTGAAAAATAAATATGAAGAAGTGAACTGAACAAAATGAATGATTTTCTCTCTGTGACGCCTGCTGGGCTCTATAGTTTGTGATAAAGTCTGATATTATGGAAATGAATTTTGTAATAACATACACTCTAATACATTTCATTGTATATACATATATCATGATATTTTGTTGACGTAGGTTTTTATTCTGATCATTTTATTTAAACTGTTGAAATAACTGCATATATAAAATCTAACCTCACACATCATGTATTTGGTGTTTGTCCACAGTTAACAGCTTGTGTCCATGGGTCTGCAGCCATGTTGTATCCAATGCACTGGCAACATGTTTACATTCCTGTCCTGCCTCAGCATCTGTTAGACTACTGCTGGTGAGTCCGCTGTCCAACGACTGTACACACACAGCACATCCGTACATCTGCACAAACACCACTGAACCCCGTCTGTCACAGGAAGTTGCTTTTGTATTTGATTTATCTGCATGTTATGACGATGAGAGTGAAATTATGTTCAGCTTTTCTTCACATGATGACACAGAGCTGAAGTTAAAGCATGAACAGTAACTCTCACAGAGTGGCTCTTCACTTATCTCGGCTGCAGAGAAAGTGAGGCCTCTGTCATATCAGAGACAGACTGTTCTGTAAGTGTTACGAGTGTATTTCATCATATTTTAGTGAGACGTCGTCCTCTTTCCTGATTTGCTTATGTTTTTTTTTTGTTTTTGTTTTTTTACTGCTGAGGCAAAGTGAACAGTTTTTCCTCATTGTTAAGCTGGCGATAATAAAATCAAGGCATCTGCAGGTGTTGAACAGCACTGAGTTTATTTTCCTAAAAAAAAAGAGGCATACAACCTCAAGGCTGTGTCTGCTTCCTGCTGCAGGCAGTGATGTCGTTTCCAATGTTTTTATATGTGACGTTACACATATAAAAAAAACTAAAAGTATTGTTTTATTTTAAAGGAGCTATTTGTAAGTTTTTCTATTCCTACGTAGCTAACGTTAGCATTAGCAGCTATTTACTTACCAGTCTAGAGGAAACGTGAATTCAGCATCAAACTTCATTCGCTTTAAGTTTAGACTTGGGATCAGACAGATCCAGGAGATAAAGAAAACTGTGTCATCCAGGATTTAATATCTGCCAAGCAAAGTGTGACACACTTAGGTTAAGACCTAGAGAGTAGACCCATCTATGAACCTTGTATATACATGTTGTAACAATGGCTCTAACTCTTTGTTTTCAGTGCCCCAATGCCCTACCTCATCGGAGTACATTCCAGCCTGATGGAGGTAGGTGACTCTTGGTGAACCACCTGTCTTTACAGTCACACTGACTTTGTGTCTTTAGTCGATTGTCAATATATCATGTTCTGCTCTCATAGAAAGTCCGAGGGATGGCTCTGGATGATGTGGTTGTCCTGAATGTGGACACAAACACCCTGGAAACCCCCTTCGACGACCTCCAGAGCCTGCCCAACGATGTGGTGAGGAACCGCTGTACACACATGGATGTAAACAGTCTCAGATAATTGATGTGGTCTGACGTCTGTGACCTGCCGTCCCACAGGTGTCGTCTTTAAAAAGTCGTCTGAAGAAGGTTTCCACGACAACGGGGGACGGCGTAGCTCGAGCCTTCCTCAAGAGTCAGGCGGCTCTGTTCGGCAGCTACAGGAACGCTCTGCAGATAGAGTCGGTCAGTACACGCTGCAGATCTGACAGCGGTAGAGTTGGGATTGATGCTTTCATGTGGCTGTGGGTACTGGATCAGAAGTGTGTGTGTGTGTGTGTGTGTACTCTGACAGTTGCTGTGTTTTCCTTCATTTTCAGGGAGAGCCGATAACATTTAATGAAGAAACCTTTGTGAATCATCGCTCCAGTGCCATGAGACAGTTCCTGCAGAACGCCATTCAGCTGCAGCTCTTCAAACAGGTACTCAGCTGATTGTCTGTCTATGCTTGTCAGGGCCCTCGTTGACATAATGCATTTCCAAGCCTCTAATGTCACTGATAAACTTCCTTTCCAACTGCAGAAGTTTAGAGGGACCTGAACATGCAACTATGATGTAAAAGTTCAAACTGATAATAATACTGTTATTCTTATGATTATTGAACTGTTTTGGAGGGAAAACAGAGAGTATGAGACTGATCAATCATGACCACGCCCACTTAGGAGACAGGAAGTGTAAACCATTTCGTACCATTGGCGCTGCTTGTAATGTGTCATCTTCTGTTATAGAGTATGTTTGCCTTAGTTACTGGTACTGCCCCCTGCTGGTCATATGCTGAATTCCATCTCAAAGATGTCTCATACAAACTGCCTAATCTCAAGCCTTACCTTAACCCTTACCTTAACCTTAAAACCAAGTCTTAACCTTCAACCAGTCCTTTCACGTAGTAAGGTTTGGTCAATACGATGGTTTAAACCTGAGATAATGATGTTTGTACAGCTATCTTTATGGGGACTTGTCATTGACAGAATGCATTACCTAGTCTCTTACCCTAATGCCTCACCTCAACCCTTACCCTGGCCTAATTCTAACAGCCGTTTAAACTTGTGCAGCCCCCACAAAGCTGTCGAACCCCACAACTATAGGCTCCCACACACACACTCACACATCTTTGTTTAACCCTTGGTCTTGCGGCCTCACACACATTATGTTTCTCCCTGCAGTTCATTGACGGCCGTCTGGACCTGCTGAACTCAGGGGAAGGTTTCAGTGACATCTTCGAGGAGGAGATCAACATGAGTGAATACGCAGGTGAGTCAAACAGGAGCATAGACACTGAGGAGCACCGACAACTTGTGTTTTATTCATTTAAAGGAGGATCACACAAATAACAGAGGACACCTGATAAATGCGCTGTTGTGTTTGTTTGGCATGGAAACGAACAGATCATGCAGATAACCTCGTGCAGCTGCCATCGTTTAACCTCTGCTCATTATTACTGGTTATCGTAAATGCAAGTGAAATGTGTCTGTCCTGATAAGTATCCACTGTAACCCCCCAAGACATAGATGGACAGCTCACGTTCATCAGCAGAGTCCAGACTGGACTCCTCCACATTCTCAGCTTGTACCCAGCACGATGATGTTGACCTTTTATTTTCCTGACCTTCCCCCCACAGGCAGTGACAAGACCTACCACCAGTGGCTGTTCACTGTGAAGGTGAGCTGGTCTGAATGTTGTAACCCACACACACAGCATGTGACTCTAAAGAATATAATACAGGGATTTTTCTGCCACTTGGTTTTGTGGTGCTAACAGCAGGAACCAGTGATGTCAGTGCAGGTCATATGTCTGTCCATCGATCCACCACTTTGATCCAGGAAAACAGATCTCAACAACTTCTGACCAGAATGCAAAGTTACTGATGCTTATGGAACCTCAATTTATTCTGGAAAAGGTTTCCTGGAACCTGCACTGCCTGACCACTTTATTAGGTACACCTATGCAGCCTAATACAGTCCAGTACAACAGCTCTTCTACTTTGATGAAGCTTGATATTACCCGTTTTTGTTTAATTAGACAACATGTTTGTTGGGGACTGCATTATATTTGAATGTGTTTGTAGCACTTTTCAAAACAGAGTTACAAAGTGCTGCACAAACAAAACTCAAAACAAAGCAATAAAAGACAGAGAACAGAGGTAAAGTGTGAATTGGCAAGACAAGTATAACAGGGAGAATTACAAACACATATGTTAAAACTATTAAATCAATAAAAAATATGCAACCATAGAAAATAAAACCAAAAGTAAAAAACAGTCAACAATTAAAAGCTGCTTAATACAAGTATTTTTTGAGTAGTGTTTTAAACTTGGTATGTTTTTAAAGTGTGTGTGTGTGTGTTTGGTCATAAGGGGAGAGCAGCTCTGAGATTTCAGAAGGAGCCTTAAAAGTGATTAAAAGTCATGCAGTGGTCACTGAGTGTGTATCATTGCAATACTAATTAAAATGGCTGAATAACAGAAACACGTCTGTATGAGGTGAAACAGTCTCTAGTGTTGTGTCTGTAATGAATCCTGCAGCCTCTAGGTGATGCTATCTACTTCATGCTCTTGCACAGTTCATCCGTGTGCTGTGTGAGAACAGTCTTTTCACACGTCAGCCCTACCAGTTCGTCCGTGTGTCCGTCACTAAGTTTTGTGTTGATGTTTTCTCACAGAAAGGGGGCGGGGCTATCTTCAACACAGTGAAGACCAAGGCGAACCCGGCCATGAAGACCGTTTACAAGTTTGTAAGCACGTCCATGGATCCTGGTAGAAGGTAGAGAATGAAGTGTCAGGTAGAGGTGAACATGGCAGTGATGTGGCTCTTTCTGTGTTTGATTGACAGGCTAAGGATCACGCTAAGATGCGTATAAAGGAAGTGAAGAGCCGCTTGAAGCAGAAGGTAAGTGGCTCTGCTCCGTTGCCGTAAACACTGTTACTCTGGTGACAGCAGCACAGGAAGTGACAGTTCTTGGTCTCTCTCTCACAAAAAATACCTTAAACATCACCCTGACTTACCTTAACTGAACCCCACCCCAGCCACGGCGTGCAGCCTCCCTCCCCCTCCCCCTGCAGTGTCATCACCCCTCTCACCCATTTCGACTTCCCTGTGTCCCCCCTCTTCAGGAGCAGGCGGAAAACGGCCTCTCTACCGGAGGATCCGCAGTCATCGATGATGACGGCTCAGCGGGCGTTACCTCCTCCACCGGTGCAGTCAGGAGGGAGGGGCCACTGCACACCTGGGATGACCACAGGCCAATCACCGTGCACTTTGGACAGGTTGGCAGAAATGATCCTGAAATGGTATAAATTTATAAATGTCTTCAGATTTTTGCACCTTTCTACACCCCACTCCACATTCTTGTCTTCTTTCTCTCTTCTTTCTCAGTGGATTTGTGGACATTATTCAGGATTAACATTAGATGTAGTGACATCATCATAAAGAGTAATCGGTGCATCATATGTTTGACAGAGTTATGACTCAAAGAAAGCCTCAAAAGAAGTGTTTAAAAGGAAAATCCCTTTACTGAAAAGGCATTAATTCCAGTTCATTTAAGCCGGGCATATTTCCCATATTAATGTGGCCACTCTGGTTCTCTGGTCGTGCTAACGTTGCACCCACCAGCTCCGTTGTAGAGATTTGTAGAAACAAGGACTTGAGCAGAACAGCGTCTATCAGGACAAGAAGTGTGAGCGCTTGTCTGAGTCCGACTGACAGTAAACACAAGAGCAGCTGGCCACCAGAAATGTATACACAAGTTAGCTTTAGTCCTTCTCTCATTTTATTCAATCATATTTTATATTTTCATGTATTTCACACTAAACTCAAGTCTCTTGTTCTCACTATTGTTCTTTATTGAATTATGTTTTAACGGTGCAGTGAAGTCAAAGATAACTTTCCACACTAGACAATAAAGTCTTTAACTAACTAACCAACTTAACCAACTAACTAACTAACTAACTATTCATCCGCCCTCACTGGTTTGTTTGAACATGTGAGGCTGTGGATGGTTTTCATTAAACGTGTTTGTGTTGGAGAAATAGTAGAAAAGTTTCCAAATTGCAAGAAGAAAATGACACGATGCACAGCGTGCAGTTTACAAAGACTTGACGCTTCCCTGTGATGATAGAGACTCAACAACACAACTCTGAAATGTTACATTCATTTCACTCATGGACGTTTTTATGCCTCAGCGTCAGTGACAGTCAGAGCCGGAGGTATATTGTTTTCAGGTTGTTCGTCCGTCCGTCTCATTCTCGCGGACACGATATCTCAGTAACGCCTTGATGGAACTTCTTCAAATTTGTCACAAACATTCATTTGGACTCGAGGACAAACTGATTCGATTTTGGTGGTCAAAGGTCAAAGGCACAGTGCCATTACTCAAGACTTCGCACAGCAATTATGACAATTTCACTCAAATGCTTCATATTTGATATGACTCTGGACGAACAGGATGTAACCTGGAACTAGTCTGAGTGGAGGAGGGATACAACCACAAGGAGGTGATTCTAGTTTTTACCCGGGACTTATCATCCATCACAATTCTAACCTTTTCTATCAGCTTACCATATTGTATAACCAGATGCTAGTGTTGCTAGGCGTCACACCTTTGTAATCCGATGTGTTTAGTGTAATCGCTCTTCTGTACAGTACAGAGAGGTCTGTGCTATCTCTCTCTTTATCTCTCCCCTCACTCTTACCTGTGACCTCCACACATCTCTTTATTGTCTGTGCACATTTGGTCCCATTTCCTCTGCGGCCCTCTCTCCCCTGTAGCTCTCCATCAGACTCAGGCTGCCTGCCTCACAGTAGCTTTATTTCCTCTACTGAAGTCCTCTTTAGTTGATTTGGACGTCCAGATTCACACAAACATGATACACTTCTAAAATGTTCCTCACTGAGAAGCCGATGATGGTGCAGATAACTTGTTCCTGTTTTCTTATCTTATTCATTTCCCTCCACAGGCGCGGCCCCCCATGTTGTTGAAGAGACCGAGCAGCAATGTGAGTCTGGAAAGCAGCGTTGACCAGTAAGCCTCCCTCCATTACATCCAGTGTGTCCCACTGTCTGTGTGTACTTAAGAAATGACATGTACACTTCTGAGAGTCAGTGCAGTAACTCTGAGGTCAAACTGCTCAGAGGGTTCTTTATAGTTTGCAGAGCTGAGTAAGAAATGTCACTGTTAAGAAAAGCCAGTGTGTTCCTCCCGGACATCACGTCTCTGTTAATTACACTAAGATTAAAACTGCAGCTCCTTCACAGTAAAAGCCTCAGAGGGGCCGTGATGCTTCATGCTGTTTGTTGGATATTGTATTTTGAGGAGAGCGAGCAGGAGGAAGGAGCACAATGCAGGTTCCACAGAGATGTAAAGTATTAATAATAATGACGATGAACAGTTGTAGCAGCAGTTGCTGAGCAGAGTCTCAGGAGTCTCAGTCTTCAGATAAAATCTTCAGATGCTTCATTTAACTTCAAGAGGATTTGGATTAAAACCTACAAATGAAATGATGAGTTTTATTTGGAGCTTCAGTGACGTTCCTCACGACAGTTTGCAGACACTGAAGTCAGTTACAGAGCCGTGTTAACTGTGTTCCAGCTGTGAACAGCTGCTGCAGTGGAACAAGCTGAATCAAAGTGTTTGAGTACAACATTTACAGATGTTGTTTATTGGTTTGTTTGTTTGTGTCATCGTGATCTAATTACCACTAATCCTTTTTTAACTGACTTCACATTCAGCAGTAAATCACATGATATAACTATCTATAACACTAACACACTGCATGTAAATGAATATAAAACCTGATACTGTTATCACTAATCTTCCTTTTCTTAATGTTCCTTCTCTTTACTTCTCCTGTTTCTGGACTTGATTAACACACCTGTAATGAGCTGTGTGTTTCCTGTTGTTTTCCCTCTCCTCGCCGTAGCTCTATCCGTCCCACTCGTCACTACACAGTCTTTCTCTCGGAGGATTCGTCCGGAGACGAGCTCCAGTACGACGATGACTCCATCTCTGGGTTTCCTGACAGCTTTCTCTTCTCCGTCCCTTTTGAGTGGTCGCCTCTGTACGCATCTCTCTCTCTCTCTCTCTCTGTGGCTCTGCACTGTTCGCTCATTAATAAGCTTTTCTCAAATCAACTCTTTTTTTCCATTGAAATCTGTGTGTGTGTGTGTGTGTGTGTGTGTGTGTGTGTGTGTGTGTGTGTGTGTGTGTGTGTGTGTGTGTGTGTGTGTGTGTGTGTGTTATGGTGTTGTAGTCATTGTAGAGGGTTTGTCTATCAGTTGTGTATAAAAGCAAGTGTCAGTGGGACCGGCACATTCACATCTATGCAGGAGCAGGGATGTCACAGGAAAAGCAATAAAGCATTTCCATCATTTCATATTTTAATAGGCATTAAAAATAAGAATCGTAAAAAGAATTTATAAATGAACAATTAATAACATCATTAAATACTTAACAATTAAAAATGGATTCACAAAACAGCATAAAACTCATTACATAGACAATTTATAAATACATTTAGTAATTCATGAATAAATAATACAATATGAACTATTTGAATATTTATTTAATGAATGTTTTATGTTGTTTTTGCAAATCCATTTTTAAATCTGAAGCATTCATTGATGGATCGTTCATTTATAAATTCTTTTCACAATTTATCTTTAATGCCTATTAAAATATGAAATTATGGAAATGCTTCATTGCTCTTCCTGTGACGCTCCTGCTCCTCCATACACGGCGCCCACTGTCAGTGAAAAACAGTTATGTCGCCCCTGTGACGTACCACCACTGGGTCAACATGCCACATTAACACAAAGTCTAGTACAGCACTGGTGTGCACTAGTGTCAACAGTATTATTAAAGTATACATGATGCAGTGTACTGGCGTTGTGTGGATCCACAGTAAAATGAAACTTGTGGTCCTACATGTGCCCGGGTCCTCGGCCCAAGTCTGGCTCATATACTGACTCCGGCTGTTATCCTCCAGTGGTGGCCAACAGCCAGGAACATTTTGTGTGTGTGCACCAGAATCAGTCCAGATGTGGAAGCAGCCAGTCGTGCTTGTATGTGGGCCGGACTTGGGTTGAGGAACCAGGCGTATATTGAACCAGAAGAAACACAATAATAATTTAGCTATGTGGGAGATAACACACCAAACAGACCTGCATACTAACCTGAACTAAATAACACCAGTGCAAATCCCTCCCGTACACCACTTTCCCATGTGTGGTCGTGGACTTGAAGGCGTGTCCCTCTTGGTAACGCTCTCAGGATCAATACATTTTAACAGTGAATCCATCTTTTTATATTTGCAGCAAGATCATTTCAGTGGTGTAGACATGCTGCAGTGCAGACCTTCATGGCTTGTGAGAGCTGGGGTAGGAGGCGGCTGCATGTGCGGCATGATGGATACATTCCTCATCAGTTCATATATTTATTGAACAGTTGGCCCCTGGTTGGCCCACGTTTCACCAGATTCGGTGACAATATTTCCACCAGCTCTCCCTTTAACATCTCTGGTTGTATCAGGCTTAGTGAGCAGGTCTGCTGGTGCAAACTTTCACATCAACAGGATGAAGTTTCCAGATCTGTCAGGGTCAATCATCACTTCACTGGATCAGCAGAAAACAGACCCCAGGCTGTTTTAACTGTAAATGGTTTCAAGAAGATTAGATGTATCATATTTGTCATATACATCGCTGTATATGAAAAAAGATTCTATCCATATTGCGCACCACTTCCTGCATGCACATGCATTTTTCTGTATTACAGTCAGCATGTAAACTGGGTTGAAGCACGATGTCAACCATGAGTATAAAACAGTATAGAAAGCTCAGGTTTCTCCCATAACCTGTTGACACCACAGGCTTTTAGAGTATCTCCACAGTTCCCCCTTTAGTTGGACTTTTAAAAGCACTGAGAGTCTGTGGATTCAATGCCACAGTGCTGTGAAGAGTCTTACAGACGTGTTAACCATACACCCACTACTTTAGACTTCAAAAAGCATCCTTTGCCAAGATGAGGTCCATCTATATTTCTGCTAAAAGGTCAATGGTCCTTTTTCAGTTTGAGTGTTTTGATCCATGAAGTGAGGGAAGTGAATAACAATGACTCACACTGTCCCTGCAGGCCACAGCCGTACCGCTCCCTGAAGGAGGTGGAGTTGATAGAAGGGGATGATCCTGGTTTTGGGGCAGAGAGTCACACTGCCCCTCCCAGCCCAGTCAACGAAAAGTTCTCCAACATCAACCTGCTTGGCGATATCTTTGGCTGCCACGACGAGCCGGACAGCCAGCCGATGACCTTGGCTAAAAGCCTCGAGGACCTGAGGACCCCCAAAGACCCTGGGGAGCTACAAGCCAAGTTTACCTACCAGGTCAGATGTTCTGCTTCATAGTGTTATTTCCCAAAAGACAATATTTGGTCCAGATTCCAGATCTGGTCCCGAGGTTTAAGATGGATTCAAACCTCAGTCTGAATGCTCTCTTGTGTTTGCAGCGGATGGACCTGAGTGTCGGCGAACACTCGCGAACGCTGCCGGGCCTCAAGCTCTCCAACCCTTACAACAAGCTGTGGAGCGTAGGCCAGGATGAAACGGCCTTGCCTGTTTGTGCGCCCCCTCCCTGTGACAGACCTCCGTCTGTCCAACTTCCTGTGCAGCCAGAAGCCCACTCCCCAAGCTGTGAAATCTCTGGCCTGGGCCCCGACCCTCTGGAGCCCTCCACCCCCGGCAACATCACCATTCCACGTCCACACGGAAGAAAGACGCCGGAGCTTGGTACGGTCCTCGCGCCACCGGTGGCCCAGTCACGCTCTAAAGCAGCAGGAGCCAGTGAGGGAAGGACTACATTAGGGGGGCAAGAGTTCAGGCAAGCGCTGAGCATGACTACAGATGAAGACCTGCTGAAGCCCAGCAGGGACAGTATAGATCTGATTAGCCTTCTAGACCCCCTCAACAGCTCAGCACAGACCAGCTCCACTTCACTACATGACGGGGTAGATATTGGTATGTCGTCCTCTTCCTGCAAACCAACGCTACCCCCCAGGTCGTACCCACAGGGCTTGCCTCCTTACCCAGTGCACCCTCACATATCACTCAACCCCTTTGCCCAGGTTCTGCAGCACACCTCCTCTCACATGCACTACTCACCGACTGTCAGTGGGAACCCCTTCAGTGCAGTCTGTGGGCCCCCACCAGGCTCCTACCTACACACTCCACAGCAGCCACAGTCCTTCTCCACACTACCAGGGCTCTACAGACAGCATTCACCGGGCAGTTCCACCCTGCCGCCCAGCTACGGACTGCTCCAGTCGACCTTCCCCTCCTCCGTCACCTCCCTGCCTCCCTCCTCTGCTAGCAATCACGCCCTTTCCAGCCTGGCAGACTCCATGTCTGCCCCCCCCACAGCTATGAACCCTCTGGCAAAGCCGCTTCGTGCTGAGGGCGACAGCCAGAAGACTCAGGATCCCTTCGGGGACCTGCTGACTATGGCCAAGCCCGCTACACCACAGAAAAAGAAGGTGGAGGACCTTCGGAGGAGGTGGGAGACATTTGACTAAAACCTGTGAATATGTGTTGAGGTGCTCGTCTCTGTCACTACGCAAACTTCCCTTACTACTGTATCAGGACCTTCCGTTGCAGTTACTGACACATTAGCTCTGACACACTCTGAGTTTGTTTTGTAAGATTAAAACATCTGTGGGTTCTGTTTTACTTCAGGTTATGTATCAGCAAAGTTTTGATCATGGATTGGAAAGCAGTGAATACCAGAGTTAGTAAATATGGTAAAACATTAGCTAATTAAGATTAAATTGTTTCCCTTACACGCTACCAGCAACATTACAGGTGCTTTCAGGCAGTAAACAGCTGCTGAATTAGGCAGCAGTGGCAGGTAGAGCCTGAATGTACGGTCCTACTGATACTCACCGTGTCACCATGGCAACCAGAGAAGCCATGCAAAGAAAGATTATGTTGGAGGATCTGAGTTCCCGGAATCGTACACCCCCTCAGCAGCAGCGATCATGGTTAATGTTAATGGTGTAATATGGCTCACCATTTCCTCTACATTAAAGGAGCTATATGTGAGTTTTGCTACTGAACCATAGCTAGCGTTAGCATTAGCAGCTGTTTACTTACCAGTCTAGAAGAAACACCAATGTTAACTCTTTTCTTCGACTGAAGTTAGCATGCTAACCAGCTAGCCCCGGCCCGTCTCCTCACTGTAGCCTCCAGTTTGTCCTGAAGACGTAGCTGCTCACAGGATGTATTATTAATTCTTGTAAGGAAAAGGTATTGTAAGGAAAGGATGGCTGAAGCTCCTGTCAGGTAACAGTCACCTGCTCCACCAGCCCCTTTTTTTTCTTTGCCATCCATCTGAAGTGTATAACCATCATGTCGCGGGGCGGCAGATGCAGTGGCGACCGCTCGCTGTCTTACAGTTCTAATCCTTAAGATTTTCATGAAATCATGTCTTCATGTTGATTCTGTTGATCTTGAGCAGATTTTGAGCAACAGCCTTTGAATGTATTTACATTCTGTGTTTACCTCTGAGTCTGCCTGTGCTGTGCAGGATTCACATTGTGCACCAATGCAAAAGGGACTGACAGTAGATTGACACTATGCACTGGACATGATGCAAAGGACAACAATGGATCATTAGTACAGTTTTCTAATAAACTGTACTGAAGTCAGTCAACAGATGTTGTTGACTAGTAAACAACCAAATCAACCAGGACTGAACAGTTCTGAAACTTAAAATCACTTTTATTACCAAAACACAGTTTGTGTGTGGTGCACTGATGTATGATGAACTGTTTACTGTGATGTTTTTGGTCTGGACTGTAATGACATGATTTTCTTCTTCTCTTGTACAAATGTGCAGATTAATCAGAGATAATGTGTCATTAACTGCAACAGAAGCTCCTTGTCCTGTAGGTAGGAACGGTCATGTGGTGGAAGGCCACACACACACACACACACACACACATATGCACACACACACATCTCCCCTCCCTACTACCATCAGACCTGCTGAAGACAGACTGTGTCTGGAGAACAGATGGAGAGTGAGTGAGGACTGTCACCCCGGCCCGACAGCATTTGGACTCCACTCGTCTGAATTTTGGATATTTTGTGTTTCATTTTCCCGCCATTCTACAGAGGAACGCCGACCTCGCTTCAAGATGCTCAGATGCCAACACTTCTCAGCCTGTTGCCACTTCGCTAACAGATCTGCTGACACACTTCTTTGCACAGCACCCTCTCATGTCACCACACGTCACAGTGCTCAGTGTAGATCAGTTATAGATTTGTGACTTTAAAAAATAGCACGCAGTATTTCCTGAGAGAGGACGTACGTCACACAACAGCATAATGATGTCAGCCTCTATGATTAGCTTGTCTTATTGCCAGTAGCTAGTCTGCTATAGTCAGCTAACATCCTAATAGCATCATGCTACAGCTACAAACCATGGTGCACCAGAGTCATTTAGCTCACCTGTTGATGTTTTAGCTTCATGCACAGTGCTGTTGTTCTTTCTTTTGTTTTGTGGCCTTCATGATCGACCTCCTGCCTCCAACAAACTCGACTGTCCCTGATGATTTTAAACCTTTCTGTCTGATTAAAAAAAATTAAATATGTGGGGACCTGGAAACACTATGGTATATTCTGTTGTTTTAAAGGATTCTGCTGATATATGCACTCTATTTCCGTCTCTCCGTTTTTGCCTTAGTCCAGCATTACTCTGTGTGTGATGACAGTGATGGCGAATGAGTTGTAGGCTTTATGATGTCCACTGTTCGTAGAGCAGAAATAATGGTTCTCACAGTTTTCTATCAGCAGCAGAAACCTGTGTAGCTCTCACACCTCGTCAGCCTTCACTGCTCTCCAGGGTACCTCGGGGCGTCCGTGTGGTCAACGCCCAAAAGTCCTAAATGCTACAAAGTGCAGTGCAGGTCTTGTTGCTGTTGTGTCTGTGTACAGATGACACTATATTTATTCTAAGACTGATTAAAGAGTGGTGACTAGTCTCTCACTGCACCTGCTGAAAATACAAAGCTTCACTTGATTCAAATTCCACAACTGACTCTTGCAAAGGACATACTCATCACCTTCTTACATTATTTTCCTGTTTGTGGGTCCTGAGCCAGATATCCTGTCCACTGTTCATATTCCTGTGATATTTAACATGAATATTCATGGTCCCTGCAGGGGGGGTCTCCTTCCTGTCCTTTCCTTTAGCGCAACCATCGCTTATTTCCATGACATGGCACCATGACACTACACATCAGAAACACGGCCCTTTCTGAATGTTATGTTTTTGGTGACTCAGACCATTTAGCAGCAGCACCATCATCACACCAGAATGTCCACTTGTACAAAAGAAATATTAAAAACCAATATCAAAATATTAAAATCCGCAACACTATGTTCCATTTGTTTGGTTTCTTAGACAAATAACATTTGTTTTAACCTCCCTCTGTTAGCATAGAGGCACTGCTATGCTAAGCTAACCCTGTACAGTTTGTAATGATAACTGAGAATGGCCACTGAGTGAGTCCACCTGCACCTCCAAATCCTTTCAGTCTGTTTCTGTGGATGGGTACTGACCAAGCATCAAGGGCTGAAACATGAAGCCAACAGTGAAGAACCAAAACCTGCAGTTCCTCTAAAGACCACAACAGTTTGGTTCCAACAGTGAGTCAGTCCCCATAGACTCCCATGTTAAAATGTCCAACTTTACAGCAGAAATAAACATGTTTACAGCCTGGTAAAAAAAAAACTTTTGGTCTCGAGCTAATTTCCTCCTTCAGGACAACTGTTTATATAACTCACCTGTTTACCTTTTATTTAGGCTTAAAGTTTGAGTTACAGGTGGGTCACAGTTGGCTTGCCCTTCAGTGTCTAATAGACGTCACCTCAACTAATTCGAGTCACTGAAAGTGACCTCTCACACTATTTAGCAGGTATCTGTCAGTGCTTGTTAGCTTAGCTCGTTGATTAGCTAAGTAGCCAGTAAATGAATTAGCTATGGGTTAGCCTTCGAGCAAGACGCCCAGACCCCCAGCTGTGCTAACGATGCTAACCAGAGCATATGCTTGCCACAGTTATTAAACTTAATGTTATGCACTGAAGTCTGAGCTCCACACACGCTCCACCTCTTTGACCAGGCATTACTGACATGGCGACTGTGGAGCAGCTCCAAAACTGCTCTTCAGAAACCTTTGGGTGATGTCACAGAGGCTACGTCGACCTTTATATAGTCTGAAACTGACTTGCACATGATTCAGTTCAGTTATAGTTGTTACATAGACACACTACCAGCAGTAGTTTTCCTCCAGTCGTGGTGGTTAATGTGGATGTGTTAATGCAAGACTTCTGTGGTCAGAAGGTAGGACAGAAAATAATGTGGGAAAGGTTGCGCAAGTATAAGCTGCTGGAGCCGTCATGGCCTGCATGCTTACAGTGACTAACCTTCATCCCTGTTATTAGCACTTGGCAGCCGTACAACCATGATGTCACATCTCACCCTCTATCTGGATTAAAGTTTTGATGAAGCAAACAATAATCAGCGCATTTGGAAGCAGAAGCGTCTAATCCTCTGGTTTATATAAATGAACATAGTAACTTATTATTGTGCTAGCTCATAACCGTGCATTGTTTTGGGGGGGGGTCCTGTTCCTTAGGTTTGTGACATATGAAACCCTGACTGTCTGAATCTGTGTTTATGAGACTGTCATTGGTTCACTGCAGTTCAAGGTGGAAACACTCAGTCATGGTGTTGATGATTATTTCTCTCATCATGTCTGTATTCTATAAAAACATCATATGGATGTTAACAAGGTGAAACACTGGATTTTCATCGGAGGGTCGAAGTTATAATGAAATCATTTCCATTGGTTTCCCCATAGTGAATTAAAAAATCTTACACACTGTCTCTTCTGTGTGCAGTCTGCATGGTTTCAGTTTCCTTGCGAGGCTGCAGGTGCGAATGTGTTTGAAGATGAGACACTTGAGAACATTTCACTTTATTGCAGGTTTGTAATACATCATTAATAAAACAGCCTGGATTTTGTACATCAAAATAAAGAAAACAGTGACACTCTGTGCAGCCAAGACCTAAACTCTTATTAAATGAGAATTTAAAAAACTAATACTGTACTTTGCATTTTTCACATTAGAGTGTGTTACAGGATATTTCATGGGTTTTTCTCCCAAACGTACCGTTGAGGATACTGTAGGTCTTTTATTTTGGTGCAATCTCTCCTACGTCCTGTACAAACTGACAACTTCACATCTGCAGAAGCTGTTTGTTTCATCTTCAACTTGTCTGGGTTTCACGTGTTCTTCATCGATTGTAAACAGATGTGAAGTTGCTTCTGAGACAAACACAAGCAGACTCTGTCCCTTTGTGCACGTGAGGTGCTAAAACTCAAAATACAACAGTTAAAACTCAGAATAAAATTCAAACTGTACAACAGGCTACGAAAACGTTTGTGTTCCTAACACAACAACTAGCTCTTAAACTGAAAAGAAAGTTGTAACGTATGCATTAGATGTTTTGTGTGTTCTTGTATAGACTTTTTCACCTTTGTTCCTCCGTTTACTTCCTTCCCTCACACAAAAGTCTTCACTCCTCTGATACACATGAATTCACCACATGCTGCCTTTTATTTCATCATTCCACAACATTGTGCGTTCACTAGATTTTTTTTTGTTGACGGGATGAGAACGTGTCTCTGACAGTCTTGCCATCCGAAAGGTTTTTGTGTTTTGTGACAACGTCCTTTACTTGGGACAGGGACAGACTGTGCCGGTGTAGCCTCCAGTTTCCTGGTTAGCTGTTTCCAAATTTCAACCAAATTTCCAGAACATCAGTTACACAGCAGGTGGAGCTGATTGTCCTTTAAACCACTGCAGAGGAAGAAGGCCCAGTCCCATTGTCCACCCTCACCAAAGTTCATAGTGTTGTGATGTTAAAAATTGGGTTGCCATGGTTACCAGTTGACACCCAGAAGCATTACAGAAAAAATGTAAACAACCGCCATAACACGGGAAAAAGAAGATAGAAGAAGAACCATTAACAAACAAGCATTACAGGAACGAACCCAAAGAAAATATAAGTTTACTTATGAGTATAAACACAGAGCTCAGTGATGACTCAGAGCCTGAACTGGAGCTATTTGTGATGGCATGATGATGAATATGCATATATATATACAAATATATACAAATCTGCTTTCATCAGATCTGATTCCAACATTATTTGTCTGTTTACAAATGGAGGAGGTATGAACGCAAATGTCACAAACCCACATTTGTACGCAGCATGTTTTGGCGTCGTCACACTAACATGATTCCTCTTTATACCATTTTGAGCCCTTGCATTCCCTCGCACCCAATCACTCACCAGGTGACATCAGTTAAGTCTGAGGGTTCAGGGTTCAGGCCTTAGGGGGGACTTTGGGACTGGGCCAGATGAGGCCATTAACAGAGCTCAGGTCTCTGTTTGTCTCATGTATTAATGTGAGGAAGGTTCCAGCCTCCTCTTCATCATCGCTCCACACAGAGCTGATGTCTCCTCTGGCAGCGATGTGTCATGTACATCAGTGTTTGTTCACTGAGTCCATTTCCGTTGTGTTTTGTCTTAATTAAACAAACACACTCATCAGTGTAATGAATCTGTCGTGGGACAGTTACAATTAAAACTAGACAAAGAAACTGCTGACGGTGTTTCCAGTCACTCTGGTTCACTCTGAGTGTTCTTGGACGAGCATCGAGCAGCTGGACTGTTCTGGATGTTGATTGGACCTCTAACATCTACTGATGATGCGACCGAACAACTGTGATCCAGTCTCCAGCAGCAGCACCGCTGCGTCATGATGCTGTGACTATGGAAACAGCAGAAGTTAGCGGTGTGTGTGCTCATGTTTCTAGCTGTGCAGTGATTCTTAACAAAGCCCTTACATTGTCATTGCACTACTACAGCAGGCTGAGGCCCTGCCACAGACAGTGTGTACCAATATACAGTGATTGTACTTCCTTGTTCACTCCACCTCCAGAACAAAGTTCAACATGTTTCTGTTAAACGACAGAGCAGCAGCACTAGGTCAGTACCTGGTCTCCACCAGCAGGGGGCTGTATCCTACAGCATCTGTCTTTCACTTCAGCCCAGGAAGTCACTACATTTTCACAGTTAGTCCTGTGCACCTGCCCGCGGTGCTCAGATCCGGATTACCTCTGACCCCCCCCACATCAGATGAGTCTTTCCTCTGGCGGGACTTTGAGCATGCTGTCCATCTCCAGCCGAGCTCCAGCCAGCTCCTGAGCGCTGGGGCTGTACGCACCCTCCGACTGGCGCTTCTTCCTCGCCGTGAGCACCATGAAGGTCAAGCTGATGACCAGTATGAGCACACAGAAGCAGAGCAGCGGGATGGCCACCACCAGCCAGGGGATGCCCTGTTTATGAGCTTGTTTCTGCAAAAGGCACAGAGGGAAGAGGTTGAGTCTTACTGATCTACACATGCACCAAAATGTCTAAAAAGTTGTCATTGTTGCATCTGTGGTCCAGTTGTTGTTGCTTCCGCTCCCTGAAGACACAACCTGAATATATAAATCACATGGATGTGGAAGTTTCAAAAACTCACTATTATAAAGAAGTGAGAAGATTACAACAAAATACTTTTTTTTTTTCTCAGCAACAAGTAAAAAAATCTTTATTTTTGAGCAGTAAGAAGAAAGATGTTGAGACGTACGTTCATGTCACAGATGGGGCCGCTGTATCCAGGTGGACATTCACACACGAACATGTTGAATTGGTCCAAACAGGTGCCGCCGTTTCGACAGGGGTTAGACTCACACTCATTGATTTCTGTTTCACAGCTGCAAGACAGAAAGTACACAGTCACATATTCATAAACACAAACTATATAAGCAGAAGCAGTAATTGTTTGCTACTCAAAAAGTCTTTAATTTGTCCAGGTTTTTTTTAAGATTTCTGACTCTGCAAACAAAGATACATGATTGTTCAGCAGCATCATGCGTCTCCATCACGCCAAGATTCACACAACAGTTTTCACTGGACGTGTTCCTGTAAATGTTTTGGGTTTTTTTCTCTCACTATGGTGGTACTTGGTTAGCATGTGTCAGTGTGTCACATGATGTTCTGTCATGGCTGACAGGGTGGTTTTATTGTTATTGTTTTATTGTAACTTTCCTCAAGCTGAGCAGCCAAATCACAACAGACCACACAACAGTTGTTTTAACATTTTAGTTCCAAATAGGAAAAATATGAAGCTGATTTTGTCCCATAGAAACAGAAGCACCAATATTTGCTCATTTAATGGATAAGACAATAAAAACGTATTATGCCCAAATATATATATATATATATATATTTATATATATATATATAAATATATATATATATATATATGTATATATATTTTGGGAATTATTTTGTCAGCCTCTCATGCTTTTATCATATATTTGCCTGTTCTTTTCATCATAAGCAACAAAATAAATAAAAAGTGTCTATTCTAACTGAAAGCAGATTCTATGTTCTACACAAAACAAAACAAAACTCAATAATGTGTAATATACACATTGAGAAAAAAGGAAAAGTTAATTAGTGAAATTTAATGTATTTTTTATATGTTGCAACTGTCCCCAGGGTTGGGGTAAATTACAACATCGGAATTCTTCTATCCAAATATAGTGAATGATGTGTCATATGTACTCATCTTTAAATGCTATGGGTAATTATCAGACAGATGTAAGTTTAATATATAAAAGTTTGGTTTGTCTAGAACAGACAGTCTCTGAGTAACTGAGAGAAATGTAAAGTGTTGCAACCGTCCCCAGTTTTCTTTATTATGAGAACATGAAATTTAAGAAACATTGAAGCAAATCAAAAGACACAATAAAATTAAATTAATTAATAAAATTAATTAATTTAAAATTAAAATTAATTTAAAATTAAATAAAATACAAAATTTGTAGAAACACAAACACACACAAGCTGCCCAGGCCGTATACAAACTACAGCAAAATGTGTTTGAAAAATCCACATTCAGTCATCTGCTCCAACTTCAGGGCTGTCTGAGTTTGGATTGGTCTAAATGACCTTTTCAGTCATTGGTTCTCATAAATCTCACTATATTACCATCTTTACGATTATTGCTTTTGTGTATTTATTCAACTTAATTTAATTTCTCATTGCACCACCACAAACAAAATCCATTTCCATTAAATTGGAGCAGTGGCAGAAATGTCACAAATGACTGAGAATCAGATAAAACCAAAATGACCTACATGGCTGGAGGTAAAGCAGGAAATATTGCTTTTTTCTTTAAACATTATGACCTGTTTCTGGTAAAATAAAGACTTTATTATTGCAATATTACAATGTGTTTCTTGGAATATTATGGATTCATTCTCAAAATTAATTTTTTTCCTCAATGTGACCCTAATACAATTTACAATTGTATTCTATCATAAAATATTTTGGAAGTTAAAACCTCTAAACTTACCTGCTGCCTGTGAAACCCGGCATGCATGTGCAGTTAGCTCCCCACAGCCCGTCATTGCAGACACCATCATTTTCACACTGGACATCTTTACCACACTCTATTGGAGGATAGTCCCACCTGTTGGAAAATGTATGAAACTTTGCTTTAGTGAATGAATGAATGAATGAATGAATGAATGAATGAATGAATGAAATGTGTTCCTCTGTGCACTGAATAAACAGGAGGATGAGTGGGTGCTCACTGGCAGAGGGGGCCGCTGTAGTCCTTGGGGCATACACAGGTGTACATGTTTGGGCCGTCCTGACAGGTGCCTCCATGTTCACAGGCGTGATGTTCACACTCGTCCAGATCCTCTTCACAGAGCGTGCCAGCGAATCCCTGGTGGCAGCGGCACTCGAAACCAGCTAAGTAGTCCTTACAGATTCCGTGGACACAGGGCTGAGACACACAGTCGTCAGTGTCCGTCTCACACTGCTCTCCCTCCCAGCCGGAGTCACACGCACAGCCGTACTTATTAAAGAGGTCCTCACATGTGGCTCCGTTCAGACAGGGACCTGAATCACAGACAGGGGCGCTGGTACAACCTAAATGAATATTTGCTTTTTCCACTAAATGGAACTGAGACGGCTGCGGGGCTTTGTAGTCATTCATAAAGGGAAGGTAGACTCCACCCACTCTCACTGCGCCCAGGCAGCCAGTGAAGCTCTCTGCGATGGCCAGCGTGGCCCCCTCCTCGTTGAGGAAGTGCAGGCTCCCAGTGAGCTCCGGCACGCTGCTGCTGTCAGTGATCCCGTCCACGGTGATGACCCAGGGAGAGGCCTCGCTATCCTGCTCAGCCATCGAGATGTTCACTCGATGCCAGTTCCCGTCAGCCACTCGACGAACTCCTGTAAAGGTCAGCGACTCAACACTGTTGCCTATGTGGATCTCCACCCGTACAGAGGAGTCCAGCAGACCCACCATCAGCAGGTCGGAGCCCCAGGAGGCCCTCAGGAGCACAGCGTTCTCCGACCGAGTCCGCAGCTCCATGTATATGTTAGAGACGGGTTCAGCCAGGGAGCCTCCAGCACTGTACTGCACAGGGTTGTTCTCAAATGTCGCGTTGTACACACCTGATGGTCAACATGGACAAATACTTATATTATTATTGGATTGTTTTATATTGATACCAGTAGCTCAGCTCAAGGTATCTGTTGATCCAGAGCACTGATCCAAGACCAAGGCTGTGTTCAGCTCGCTCGTTCGTTGGTTGGTTCTCACTCACTGTTTGTGTCAGTTCTTACTGTTTTTCAGATCCGGGTATACAGGTATGGTCCTGACAGTATAATGTTTGAAATGCTGCTGCTCAGACGGATGAGCCTCTGCACGGTCGAGACGTGTGAGGAGTATTACGCTCCTCCTCTCAACGGGTTATAAAATCACATTATCTAGCACCTAACGTTGGCACCTAGCCTGTTAGCAAGATGACTTCTTCTGCAGCAATTTCAAGAGAGGGTTTGCAATGCATGATGGTCTAGTTTGATCAATGTAGTGTACGTCCTCTCTACATTTTGGTGTGCCTCTATGTACTGCACTATATAGCGGTAAAATTTACAGTTGAAGGTTCGTACAGTATAACAAGATGGCTGCTCCACTATAGAGTGAGCGAGTGGATGCTTTGAACAGTTCTGTAAACCTCACTGACTGGACATGAGATTGCAACACTTCAAGTTCAGTTTGCAGTTAGGGGCTAGCAGAGCATCATCATGGGAGAGACCATGTATCTCGTCTAAGATCACAGAGTTCAGACAGTCAGACAGGATGTGAGGCTGAATGTTTCCAATACTGGGATTTGTTTTGCATTTGTTTTTCTAGCTGGGTTTTTCTGCCATGAATGCAGAGTCTCTGAATGGGAGAACTTACTGTATAAATACATGATAACTGGTTCAGGCGAAAGATGATGTGTTGTGTTTCACTGAGTCAGTATGGGTTACTGAGTGTGGATCAATGTCAGTAATCCCTTTACAAAGAAATCTACAACATAATAAAATGTGCACAAAGTGAAGGGGTCTGAATGCTCTCTGCACACAGGAGTCTGGTAGTGCCCAAAAAACATGACAGTTATAAAATAATGCAAACGTTCTTACATTCATATCCATCATCGAGGTCCACACAATGGCCGCCATTGACACACGGATCACTGACGCACCACACTCTTCTTTCACAGATCTTTCCGGTGTATTCCTCCAGACAGGAACATGTGAAGTCGTTGAATGTGATGGTGCACTCTCCTCCGTTCTGACACGGCTCCGTCTGCAGAGGGAAGCACAGAGGTTTCATATCGTCCAAACACAAGGAGCTCAGACAAATACAGCTGTGAAGACTGATAGTTCTAGCTATGGTTGATAGGTACTGTCAAGGGTTAATTATGTGTCCCATCTTGGGGCTGCCTCAAACTGTCCTGTACAGCTTGTTGTTTATGTACTTGGTTTGGTCACAGTGAGACCAGGAACAAAGAAGTACGTTTTGACGCCATGATTAAACTTCTGTAGATGTTAGGCTTGGGCAGAGGTTCAATAATATTTTAATATCGCGATATATCATATATCATATATCATACAGATTTCATAATAATATTTAGTTTTTTTCTTATTTAATTGCTCATACAATATATGTATTTATAAAAAAAGAACAACTGAAACATAAAATACAACAATGGTCTTATTTGGGAGGAGGTACATGTTTAGCATCCTCGCTTTTAGTACCTCACAGAACACACTTCTGTAGGTACTGCTGCTGCTTTCACACCATGTTGGTAGAAATGGGAGAACCACATTGTTATGACTTTGGTGCATTTTTCCAAGGTGGTTAAACTCAAATCAATTAGTCCTAAAACAGATATTCTTAGCGTATTTCATGGAGAATCGTCTTACATACATTTGCATTCACTGAATGGTATCAGGTGTTCAGTTATTATATCCTCCCAGTTCTCAGGTCTGTTGGTACAATCATGTCCACGCCATTTGCTGTTGTAGCTCCCCCCATCACCCAACTTTCCACTCAAGGTGATAAGCTTTTGGTGTTGTTTTTTTTTTTTTTGGAGGGGGTTTTTTATGCCTTTATTGATAGTGCAGCAGAGAGAGACAGGAAATGGGGAGGCAGAGAGAAGGGGAATGACATGCAGCAAAGGCTGTCCGAAAAGGGACTCGAACTGGGGTCAACTGCAGCGAGGACTGTAGCCTCTACACATGGGGCGCCTGCTTAGACCACTATGCTACACGACGCCCTGCTTTTGGTGTTGTTAATTGGTGGTCTGTAGCTATGGTCTGTACTGTATGCATGCAGCATAAGCTTTGAAGGAACTGTTTCCTACCTTGCAGGTGTCATCACTGACACAGCCCTCCTTCACGTTTTCAGCATCACTTGGTAAATACACTTCCTCCTCCGACGAGCTGTTCCAGGCATCCACATCTAGATGCACTGAGTCTAATCGAAAGTCTTGCAGGCAACCTTTGTAATGGCCCCCCCACATATCAGAGCTCCAGCCTCCTGGAAGTCCTCCTACGTAGGCCTGATCTCCACTCTCAATATTCACTTCAGGGATCTCTCCGATTCCGTAGCGAAGGCCTGCGTGCTCAAAGATCACCTGCCTGTGTTGGACCTCCACCTGCAGAAGCTGTTTCTCACCAGTGGTCACAAATACCGGCGCAGTCAGGGGGGCACTGTTAGGTAGAGAAGTAACCAACACCCTCCCCATCCCCAGGTAGACCGAGAAGTAGACCTCCCCCCCCTCCTCCTCCGTGGGCCTCCTGAGCTGGAACAGCAGCCCGTCCGGCTTTAATGACCTCAGGAAGAAGGACACGTTAAAGCTGCTCCCGAGGCTCATGCCCACGTCGTAGGCACTGAAACTCACTGTGTCCTCGTGGCTGTATGTCCACGATGGGAACTCTGTCAAATTGAAATGAAAGTTTGGATTGATCACAGGAAAAAAATAAGACCAGGACATTTAGTAACAGGACCTCAGTATCAGTAAAGTCACTGCAAGATGGAAATCTGGAAATCAAGAGTTTTACTGCAGGTAGCCCTCAAACAGGAAGTATCTGTTTTTTTTATTGCCTATGTAATGTAGATTGAAGTAGTAGAAAGTTTTCACAGTTAGAACTGCATCTAATTATATCTATCTTATATTTATTGGTCCCTTCATGATGAAACAGGAGCTGTCATTGCCAAGATACATTTTAAGTCAGAATTATGTCGTTTATTAGATTTGTGCAGTAGTGGAACATAACTAAGTACATTTTGGAGCTACTTTGCTTAAGTATGTTGTATTTTATATTACTTTATACTCATACTACATACTACACTACATTTCAGCGGGAAAAAAATTACTGGTTAAATTGAGATTGAGATTGAAGGCTCTGCACACAGGTGTTCTCAATTTCTCTGACTGATTAGACGTCCTGTCAGGTGTGTGTTGGTGGGAACCCTGTGAACTAATAAGATCATTTATAAATTACACAAATGATTAGTTATCCCTCCCTAATAGGTATAACAAGAAAATGAAAAATGAAGCCAAAAACTGCAGTTCCTCTAATGAGTCTGGCTCCAACAGTGAGTTACTCTCCATAGACTCCCATGTTAAAATGTCCGACTTTACAGCAGAAATAAACATGTTTACAGCCTGGTACAAAAAACAGTTTTGGTCTCTGGAGCTAATTTCCTCCTTCATGACAACTGTTTATATAACTCACCTGTTTACATTTAAGGCTTAAAGTTTGAGTGACAGGAGGGTGCCTTCACAGTTGGTTAGCTGCACAATTTCTGACAGACATCACCTCAGCTAATTTGAGTCACTGAGTGTGACCTCTCACACTATTTGGCAGGTATCTTTGTCTGCGCTTGTTAGCTGAGCTTGTTAACTAGCTCGTTAACTAGCTAATTAGCCTGCAAATGAATTAGCTTTGGGTTAGCCTTCGAGCAAGACACCCTGACGCCCAGCTGTGCTAACGATGCTAACCGGAGCGTACGCTTGTCACAGTTATTAAACCGAATGTTATGCACTGAAGTCTCAGCTCCACACCCGCCCCACCTCTTTGCCCATTTCTGGATTAGCTGGGAGTTAGGTGGAGTCAGGCACTGCCAAGATGGCGATGGGCTTCAAAACTCCTACGAGGAGGCTACGACCATCTTTACATACAGTCTATTGTGTAAACACTCCGGTGGGTGGACTATGGGTTCACGTGCTTGAAGATTTTACGTACAAAATATTTGTGTACAATTAATACACAATAATGATGAAGAACCTGCGGGTGGTACCAGTGCTTACCTTCAGAGCAGCTTTCACTGTGGAAGGGACGGTAGCAGTCACACTGGTAGCTGGTCCACAGGTCCACGCAGCGTCCATGTCCAGAGCAGGGGTCAGGCTTACACCATTCAGTCTTACTGCATCCCAGCTCATGGCCTTGGTCCTCTGGAAGTGTCTGGGGTAGGATAGGCTTTGAGTCTATCATCAGGTCTTCCATACATCCAATGAAGCCTGCACCACTAACAGTGTTCTCCAAAAGCTCCTCTGGTGCTCCACCTATATAAATGTTAGTGAAGGCTTCAGTGGGCTGGAAAGGTGATTCGCCTGTGCCACCATCCATAACTCTGCACCCATCCCTGTCACAACCAGGTCCTTTCAGAATCAAAACCAGACCTTCTTTATTCACAAACACATGAGCGTCCCGCCAGTCTCCATCGCTAACCAAGCCAGGAAATGACACATCCAGTTCGGACTCCTCAGAAAAGGCTTTTGCATGAAGACCACCGTTCACAATCTCCAGGAGGAGGTGGTTGTCCACATCCCCTCTGTAGACGAGCAACATATTGGGTATGGTGGTCCGGAAGCGAAGCTGTACCCCGACACCTTGGTGAACACGGTGCTCAACCTCCCTGCGGGTCCTTTCTTCTAGAACCACCTGGATGTGAATGAATCCAGGGGTGGAGAAGGAGAACGTTGTTCTCGTGGAGCACTGCTCATCGTAGAACCCATGAGGACACAAGCACGTGTGGCCGTGTTCTCCACCCTCCAGCCACGGGTGGCAGGTGGCTCCGTTCTGGCATTCATGGTCCACACAGCCGTAGAGTTTTACGTCGCAGTGATCTCCTCCCCAGGGAAGTTCACCTGGTTCTGCCTCGGGACAGTGGCAGGTGTAGGACGCCCTGCCGTCCTCACACCAGCCACCGTTCTGACAGGGCTGGCTCTCACATTCATCAATGTTCACCTCACACAGCTCACCTGGAAGGACATTAAACTGACAGTTAGATATGGTGGTGGCTGAATACTGATGGACACCAGATGCTTTGTTTTGTTTTGTATTTACATATATTTCTTCCATAAGTCCATAAGTCCAACACTTTCTGACTTCCCTACTCTGTCTGTGGTTCCTATCCCACTGGTTCCAACTGAAGATGTAAAATCTTTAAAGGAGCTATTTGTAAGTTTTCTCTGCTGGAGAATGTGGTTTCTCGTCAGGAGCAGGTGGTGGTGATTGACGCTTGATGAGAGCTTCAGCAATCATTGTCTTTATAATGCAAGAGGTTATAATACGTCCTCTGAGCAGCTACGTCTTCAGGACAGACTGGAGGCTACAGTGAGTCACCATCAGAAAGTGGGAAGTTGGCCCCGGGCTAGCTGGTTAGCATGCTAACTTTAGTAGAAGAAAAGATGCGATAGAGACAAGAGTTAACATTGGTGTTTGTTTCACGTTACATTACTCAATGGAAACACACACTATTCACAACTGTGTTTTGTCAACTTTTCTAAAACTGCGATGGAAACAGAGCTACAGTCCTCCCCTCCCGACTGTATGTAGTCTCTGTGCTCCTCTTCCTCCATGGCATTTTTTCTTCCTCCCTAGTGTCAAGCATCACCGCATTTCTCCTGGTGTTTTAATTAATATTAGTTTACTCGGACCTCTGGCCCCTGTCTACTTCTTGCCAGATTTGTTTGCCTGTTCTACTGACTGTCGTGACTGTTTCTGAATTGTGCCGTCGTGAGTTGTCTTTCCTGTGGTTTCCCACTTATTACAACGTGGATATGATATTAAGTAAAATAAACAAATTCATGCACCATTTCAACACACAGAAATATTCCAGATGATTTTTTTTGGTTGACTCTTTGAAACCCCTTAAACACCAGGGAATCCCGATTTGATGGTTGTAGGTGGTAGAGTGGGCTGTACTATAACAGTGGTTTGGTCCATGACTCCATCTGGGCCTGTTTTTTAGTGGTTGTCCGTTTATTACAAGGTGCGAGACTCACCCAGAAACCCATCGGGGCATGTGCAGGTGTAGCCCGCGATCTTATCCTCACAGGTGCCTCCGTTCTGGCAGGGTTCAGACTCACACTCATCGATGTTGACAGAGCAGTTCTCTCCTTTAAAGTGAAGGAAATCAAAGGATTGTCAGAAGGTTTTAAAAAGTGTGAGAGGTGAGATTTTTACTAATTGGTTTCTTCCGTTTTACTCAACCTGCAAATCCGGGCTGACACTGGCAGATGTATCCAGCTGCATCTGCAAAGCTGAGCTCCCAGTCCAGCTCCCAGTGAGATGGGTCTGAGCGCTCGAAACAGTCCCCACCATTTTCACAGGGCTGCTCAGCACACTCATCTATGTCGGTCTCACAGTTTGGTCCTTCATAACCTGGAGAAACAAAACTCACACTGAGCACACTAACACATGAATTGTTCCACATTCCCAGAGAAAAGAGCATCATTTTGAATGCAAACTTTAGGCTTTAGGTCAGATAATTGTAAGATGATTTGTTAGAGGCACATGGATTGTGACGCAGTCGGCTCAGGACACCTTGATTGTCCTTGTGCTGGGACAGAAATGTTTGTTGTGCAGCATGTGGTTCAGTACCTGGCCAGCAGAGGCAGTCGTATCCATTGACTCCCTCCATACACGTGGCACCATGCTGACAGGGGTCAGAGGAACACTCTGGGATGTCCACCTCACAGTGGTCACCCTGGAATCCTGTGTCACTGCAGTCACATTCATAGCTGAAACAGACACAGGTGGGTTTTATACAGCATGTTATCAAAATTCAAACAATGAACAACGATAGAACAGAACCAAGTGGCCATCACCATGGCTAAAACCTGGAGCTAAAGCAGATAAAGCACCAACCATAACTACTGGATGCTGACTCTGCGGAGTCCCAGTTTTTTCACTTGTCGTGTGTGTTGGTGGTGATTTCAAAGGATCTTTGGTTCATTAAGGAATCATTGAGAACAAATATATTTCGATGTGTTTGGTTGTCTCACAGTTAACACAGTCTGATGTGGAGGCAGTTTTGTCGTCTTGCTGTCGGGAAATTTAGGCAGCAGGTCTGGTTGCTTGCGATTTTCAACCACTGGAAATCGGTATTGATCTTCACGATTTCCATAGTCACAGTGATCACTGTTGTAGCTCCTACAGACAGTAATAACTCGCCTACCTGTTCACCATATCATGACAGACGGCTCCATTCTGACAGGGCTCACTGGCACACTCATCAACGTCCACCTCACAGTCGGTGCCGTCAAACCCGGGCGGACATTCACACGAGTACATGGCGATCAGGTCGTGGCAGGTGGCTCCGTTACGACAGGGGCTGGACTCACACTCGTCTATTTCAATTTCACAGTTGACTCCTGGAGGAGGCGAGAATGAGGACATAAGCAGACATCGCCAGGAGGGAAATATGAAAACAGTGAATCTGGTAAATGTAGCTGGTGTTAACAGTGAAACAATGCGTCATGTTTATAAATCCACACACCAACTTAAATCAATGTGTCTATTCTGGTGTACAGATATCTGTGGTGATAAAAGCCTTTCTTTACATTCTCCAAACGACCCGTGAGAGTGACAGGGGAATGCAGCGGTGCACCACTCACAGATAACACAGAGCTGCTCTGACACAGAGCAGGCTCACGGAGAAACAAAGCTGTGTAAGAAAAGCAGGATGGTAGTGTTTTCTCTCACTCTGCACTGAGACTTTATCTGAGCCGCAGATAAAAACATCTTACTCTGCACTTAAAATACTCCTCGTGCCCAGTTTATCAGGAACAAACAAAACACTTTGGAAATGATGATGATGATGAAAGAACAAGAAGCAGAAAAAACCTTCAGAGAAACAAATAAAAGCAGAAAGTCTTTGTCTGAGTGCTGCTTCACTGAGGAGATTAATGATGACATGATATCAAACATCTCCATTCACAGATATAAACAAAAGCAAAAACACATGCAGGAGGCGGAGCTTCTGTCTCTGGGTAATATCACTATATTTCACTGCTTTAACTTGATTTTTTTTTTTATACCTGCAACACTACAACTTTCAGGTGCAATGATTCTGCTGCAAGTCTGTTGGTCTATGCTTAAGTTTTAATGCATGAAAAGAAATTAAAACCCTTTCCTCACCATCTCTGTTTATTGTGTATGAACCGTTCATGTGGCAGCTTCTAAAGATCATTTGATTAAATACAATTTTTCTTAGGAATATGTGCCAAGCAAAATAACAACTACAATAATAATGGGAGGAAAGGTAGACACAGAAAGCTCTTGTCATTTAAAGATAACTTGTACTTCAGTGGTGCATATAGTCAAACATTTAACATTAACACTGAAGTAACCTCATTTTATTATATTACTTTGTTATATTCCTTCCTTAATCATCAGGAGGAACATGGGCTTGGGTCTGAGAGCTGAGTGATGAACTGACACATTGTTGGTTTTAGTGTTTTCATTGGGTTTCTGAACAATTACAAAACTATTGAATAACACTGGGTTTATCCTCAGGGTGCAGCAACAAGTCCTCCAACCTGAACGACCACACAGGTCATTTGTCCCCACCCTCTGATACGACCTGTAGGAGCGTCTCCTGAATTAGCGCCCCAATGGTTGCAGGCGTACCAGACCTTGGTCGCCATGGTTACAATAATAAAAACGTGGATAGGCTTATGGAAGAGTCACAGTTTGGTTGGGTTTAGGAAAAGGTTGTGGGTGGGTTAGAATAAGTTTTCCATAAGGTTAGACGACCTTCATTGTGATGGTTATAATGATAAACATGTGGTTAAGGTTGTGGAACAGTCATGGATAAACGTCTCCACATCCACATCCATCCACCGCAACCTCATCACCTTCATTCATTATCCTACCTCACCTGACATCCTCCTTTGCTCCCATCATAACTGATACGTCCACTAGAGGTCACCAACAATAAAATCTAAGTATGGGTCATAATAACCAGTTGCACAGGCCACCTATGGGCTCGTCGTTTACAGGAGGGACAGACATTATTTCCTTCATTGCATGTGTTTCTCTTTCTCGCATCTTTTTTTCTCGTCTTAGTCCCTCCCACTGAAAATGCGAGGAAGATGAAAAGAGGAAATAAGTTTTCATAGAAATGAGACGTCCTTTCCTCTGAATAGTCATCTGAAGCGACTTCTGTGACATGACAGCAGTCAGATGTTAGAGCTCTGTGGTTGAGTTTGTGTTTGCCACAAATAATAATAAGGTTGCACACTTACCACCGTCAGTATTGTCTCTCATCTTCTCTCAAGTCTTCTTGCATGTTTGGATATATTTAAACTGGTTGAAAACCAAGTGCACTTATAGTACAGAATGTAGCTACTTGTTTTTGGAGATATAACTTTAAATCTGAACACACAGGCAAAATACAAATATTTTTAGATTTAGTGTGGCTTATATTTTCCATTATCTCTGATGAGTGAATGAACATCCATTGATTCACTTAGAAATCAAAGAAAAAAGAACTTGAACACTGCAAACAGGTGCAAATGCTAATAGCTAATTCAGTATACTGTTATTGGTGCCAGCATGTGAAACAAAACAGGCTAAAAATATGAAGTTCAAGTTGTATGTTATATTTATGTATAACTCACTGCTTCCATGGCCCCAAATTGTGGTAATTGTAGCTGTGTCTCAATTCAGGGGCCGCATCCTTCGGAGGACGCGTGTGGTCCTCCTGGCCGTCGTACACTGCGAAGTCTGGACCGAAATAAGACGGTGAGGGAGGATTTTCACAGTACGTCACCAGCTGTGACGGCCGTACAGTTGCGTTGCAAAGCGCGGCTCCTGTTCCCTAGCAACCTTGACACAATTTTTTTTTCACAAAAACTTGAGGTTTTAAAGCCCTTGGTTTAACCAGTTGTACCGCTAGCTGTTGAACTGAGCTGAGACCCAGAAAATACATTTAAAAGTGTAATCCTCAGGCTGTCTATCTGTCTGTTTGCGCGCAATGAATCTTGGGTGTTGCCCAGGACGCATCTGAACGAGCCTTCAAAATGGGACAGTGTAGTCACACGGCTGTGACGCAATTGGTCTTTAAATACAGTCTCTCTGAGGGATGTGGCCCCTGAACTGGGACACAGCTTGTATATATATATGTGTGTGTGTGTGTGTGTGTGTGTGTGTGTGTGTGTGTGTGTGTGTGAGAGATGTACCTGCAAAGCCTGCCAGGCACTCACACTTGTAGTGGTCCTTCTCATTGATACAGGTGGCGTTGTTCTCACAGGGCCGTGACGCACATTCGTTGATGTCGATCTCACAGTTGTAGCCCTGAAAGCCGGGCACACAGAAGCAGTGGTACTCAGCCACTCCATCTATACAGATGGCTCCGTTCTGACAGGGCTGTGACAAACACTCGTTCACATCTTCCTCACAGGTCTTCCCCTTGAACCCTGTTGCACAGTGGCATTCGAAGCCCTCTGGCTGTAGTATGCAGGTCCCGTTGTTACTGCAGGGTTGATCGATGCAGTCAGTGACGTGTGTCCCACAGTCCTCTCCTCCAAACCCTGCAGGACATCTGCAGAAGTATCCATTCAGCTGGTCCACACACATGGAGTGGGGTTCAGAGCAGGGGTTGCTCTGACACTCGTCCACCTCCTCTGTGCAGTTATCCCCTGTGAGTCCATCCGGGCAGATACAGTGGTACTCTGTGGTACCAGGGATGCTGGTGCAGTCCTCACACGGTGCAAAGGAACAGGCATCGTAGAGTTCGTCACAGTTTTTGCCCATGTATCGGACCCCGTCTCTGGCACAGATGCAGGCGTAGTCGTCCATGGTGTCCACACAGGTGCCTCCATTGTGGCAGGGAGCAGACAAACATTTGTCTGATGTGGCGCTGCAGAAGATCCCTGAAACAGAAAGTAAAAGTTATGCAGGGGTCAATTCATACCTCAAAGGGTCAAAGAAAATTCTGATGGGTCAAAGCATATTTATACAAAATGCACTTAGCCAATAATGTGGCAGCAGTGTAGTATATAAAATCCTTCAGGTACAGGTGAGGAGCTTCAGTTAATGAGGAAAAACATCATGATTGTTGGTCTGAGTGTTTCTCAAACTGCTGATCTCCTGGATTTTCCCTCACAACAGTGTCTAGAGTTTTTACTCTGAATGGAGCAACAACAAAAGCATCAAGTGAGCAGCAGCTCTGTGTTGATGAGAGAGGTCAGAGGTCAGAGGTCAGAGGAGAATGGACAGACTGGTTGGAGCGGACAGAAAGGCTACGGTACCTCAGATAACCACTCTGTATAACTGTGCTGAGCAGAGAAGCTTCAGAGTGAACAACACGTCCTACCTACAACAGCATGAGACCACGTCAGGTTCCACTTCCTTTCACCAAGACCAGAGACCTGAGGCTGCAGTGGACACAGACTCACCAACACTGGACAGCTGAAGACCTGGTCTGATGGATCTGGATCTGTGCTGAGGCCAGTCAATCCAGTCAATCATGTTCTGAATGTCTCAGTCAATCAAAGTGTTGTTGCTGACCATGTTCACAGTTCACCTTCTTCTAATGGCTCCTTCCAGCAGGATAATGCTCCATGTCACAACAGTAATTAACTGTTCCTTCCTGACTTACAACCTTTTCTTAGAGCAGACACTGCAGACATAATGAGATTGTGGTTAACGGCAGGTCAGACCCATCACTAACAGTGTTGCTGCTGATGGGACACTGCGAGGGCGCGGACCAGCTCGCTCATTAAATATATTTAAATGACAAAATCTGTCTGCATTTAGCAGCAACAAAACAAGTCGATGAACCAAGTGTGACTAAAATGGGTCACCTCCTTTTAGAAGTACACGTTACACTTATTCCTCCTGACATTTCCTCTAATCCGCCCTCACTTCATTGGAAAAGACACATTGTGTGTGTGGGAGAGACCTGGCAGAAGTGTAAGATTAGATGAACTGCTAAACCCTCCCACACGCGTCAGGGTTCATTTTGTTTTAGGTAAAAATTCTTGCCATTCCAGCCTTTTCCTGCAAATGATGATTTGAACAAAACTTTCTATCAGTCACAACATTCTCTGAACCATAACACTGCACCAGCATGTCTTTGCTTTAGATGGAGGCTTCATATGGATCTGCTTCTTCATATGCTTCAGGATATAGAACTGCATCAAAATACCCACATACACTAAAATGAGATCCAATATGTAAAAAAAAAACAGTTGCATAACTTAAGTGCGCATGGTAAAATGGCTCAGTAGATCATCGGCTCCCTACTTCCAAACCCCAATAACATAAAGATGATGAAGTATGTTAACTGAAATAAATAAATAAATGTTTATTTGAAAACTCCATTCCAACTCTATTTTTTATGCTTTAAGACCTCTTGTTTATTTCAGGATGGCACTCGCCTGTCAATCAACCTCGAGGGGCTGGATCAACATTTAATTCTGATTGATATTCAGTGAAAAGCTATTGTAGAGTATATATAAAGTCTCCCTTCGAGATATTTGTTTAAAGTTCCATATTTTCCTCTTCTCTGTGTTTTATTTGAAGTGTTGATCCATCAGAAGATATATTTGTGGTTTTAAGAACCAAAAACCATCTCAATGAGAGTTTTACATCTTGTCTCTCAGGCTTCTCTCTGGAGCTCTAGTAACAACAGGTTGGTGAGCCAATCAGAAGAGAGGAGGCTCTGAGCCTCTCTTCTGATTGGCTGACTGTTTTCTGAGTGATCCAATAAAAATATAGCAGATCTCAGGTAAACACCCAGAGAAAACAAATCCTGCAAGGTTGAATGGGGGTCCCACTGGGTGGGGCTGAGGGCGGTGACTGCTTTGTTGTGACATCACAAAGTCCTGACGGCTGGTTTTAAGGCTCAGTTTCTGAATACAGGCTATTTGCATTTCTCTGTGGACTGAGGCTTTGATACTTTCACAGTATTAATATAGAACCTCGCCCTGCTTTATCATCAAACAACACATGGACATTTACCTTTAGACTATATGGACCTTTAATTTCTGTTTCATCGCTTATTTATTTCATTGTCATTATAACCCATCTTGTGTTTGATAGCAGTAAGCCTATGTAGATATATAAGTTCAGTTGTAGTTCAGTTATAGTTTTCACCCAACAACAAAATTTTGAAGGTTAACCTGTGACATATTGTGGAAAACGATGTAAAACAACAGCAGATGACTCAGGGGGAAGCTGGTAGTGGGGACCAGGGGCCTTTTGTGTTTCTGTGCCCAGGGGCCCATTGTCTCATAATCTGTCCAGGGCCTGTAGTGGGATTTCTGACCCTGTTTCACAAAGAGGGAGGTACGAGATTCACTGTTAATGAACACTGGGCCAGCCCATCAAGCTGTTCCACTAATTAGCTCTGACTGTTTTTGTCACTATCAGCTTGTAGCCAGTGCAAATAATGGCTATACTGTGCATTTCCCTCCATGAATAGCCATTCTCTTTGCCTGTGGGGCGTTCTGTACGTCGGTTCACAAAGTGCATGTGAACACTTTAAGGGGGGGGGTTAGTGAATATTCACAATACACTGTCTCCCCTCACCAGCCAATACCAAGAGGTCTCTGTGGAATCAGTCTGCATTCCTTTTATTAGGCCAATCTCAGCTCCCTGTGCAAAATACTCCCAGCCTCCCCTCCCCCAACACTTTGATCAGTGTCCTGTTTCCAAATTCTCACTGAAGGGGAAGATATTAACAGTGAAGGGAGTTGGGGGGGGTATTTAATGAGGTGAGTAGTAAGAAAGATGGTCACTCTCATTTGTTGCAAATGCAGGTCATCTCTGGGCTTTTTCCAGGAGCAAGAGACGGTCAGAGGCCAGAAAGCTGTGGATGCACAACTTCCTGTCAAAGTTACAAAAGTTTTGGTCACAGACTTTTTTTTTCCTTTTTTTTCCTCTGTGCTCTTCTAAGTGGTCTGAAGTAGGCGGGGCTCTGTTTAAGAAGATGTGACATATTTCTGTGCACCAATAACAACTTTTTAAATCAGAATCTGGAAACAGTTGTGGGATCATTTGCTCATGTTGCAAGGGCTTAAATGACAAACACTGAATGTCTCCTACCAACAAGTATTTTGTGTGCGTGCGTGTATAAAGCCTGATATACAGTATCTTATCCCTCTGAGCCATTGAGCTCCATTGTTGTCCACAAACTATTAAAAACACACCAGTGACTCTCACTGTTACACTGGGTGACATGTTTCTTCATCACCATGAACACAATGTTGTTTATTTTGACTCAGTCCCACACACACCGTCCTGCTGCCCCAAATACTCACTACAGCAACAAATGTGGACTAATCCACCACTGAAAACAGTCCCCAGCAAATGCACTATTTCCTCCTGTTTCAGCAACAATAAAAACTAAAGTGAGCAGCTGCTTTTTTTAAACTATTACTACTCTTTTTTTCTTTTTTTTTTTTTTTAAATTTACATTTTCATGAGCAAAAGGTCTTCAAGCTGAGAGCCACAGACAGAGGAGGGAAGTCAGTAGACACATTACTGGGATTTGTTGACAGTAAAATATAGAATAAGACCAGCCTAATAATGGGGCAATGTAAAACAAAAATGTACAGGACTATTTACTGCACTGTGAAGGACAATTATCAAAGATTATGACCTGTCTGAGAAAAACTGGAGACCAAGAACAGACTCAAATACTGACGTATACTAAGTACTGTATGTAAACAAAGTGTGTGTAGAGTTGTTCTTGCTTAGATCAAATTCACTTTCACCTCAGTAATTCTTTTTCGGACCCAGAGCTGCTGACAGTAATATAAGGACAACATGAAGTTATTTTATTTTAAAAACAAATTTAAAATTTACAGGCTTCCTACAACCTCTGCCTTTATTAAAGAATTATTTTCCTGTTTGTTGGTGAATTTAATATCTGTGTTTTTTTTGCCCCTCTTCCCTTTTACTTCTGATTTTACCCTATTTTTAGACTCTTTCAATCTAACTCAACATGTCAAGCATCCCAGCCATTACAAAGGGCATTCACTCGACCTTGTGCTCTGCATGGTGTCTGTGTGGAACATGTGAATTTGGTTGATTTTGCCATCTCTGATCACAAAGCAGTACTCCTCTGGGTACCGTTCATCTCTCCTGACTCCTGACCACTCTGCTGTTTTGTGGAGGTCCTCAGGGCTCTCATCTTGGTCCACTTTTATTTACTATTTACATGCTCCCCCTAGGACAAATCATGTGTAGACACTATTATTTTTACTCTTATATGGATGATACACAACAATTTGTCCTGATAAATCCTGGTAACACCATTGGTACCACCCTGCCTTGATGATATTAAGTTGTGGATGTCCAAGAATTTTCTGCTCTTGAATGACTCCAAATCAGAAGCAATCAAAACTGCACCACCTGGTCCCACAGCTGTCAGTATTTAAACCTGCCATTACAAACCAGTTGCTCGAAGGATCATCTGCTTGTGTTCCTGTTCATGTTCCAGAACACTGTCTCCTGCATATGTTACCTGTTGCCTGCTTGTGAACCCATCTGCCTGTTTGTTCATTTGTTTGCCAGTAAGCCTGTCTCTATTAAAGTGTCTCCACTGACTCTGTCTGCCTTTGAGTCTGGATTTAAAGTCCTTCCTGTCTGTGCCGATGTCAGCAAACCTTGAATTCAGTCACTGACTGGATCATTTTGTCTTCGTAACATTATAAGAAAAGTTTGTTATATTTAACAGAATGCATTTCTTATAGTAATAACAAAATTTTGATAAATTGTGATGTTCTTACTACTAGGGCTGAGTATTGTTCAAAAATGTTCAATATCAGTACTGAGACTTATACCTTGACTTTGATACTGATTCTTAATGACACATTTGTCTATACCAATTTTAACAAAAACAAAATTACAACATACGTTACAGTATAAATTTTAGTTTTACTTTAGTTCTATTGTTAAGTTTGGTCTCTTTACTCACTCAATCATTTTCATCCAATCACCACCATTATTATTATATTGGTCCAAGCATGCTGCATGCTGATTGGCTCACTGACACTGATGAGATTTACTCATTTCCTCCTTATGATCAAATGACAAGACATTTTTCCATTCTTGATTGCATCAAACCAATTCGGTCGGTCCATAAACATTTTGAGGTTCAATACCTAGCCCATGTTATAACGAATGTTATATTTGATTCATTCATGGAGTAATAACAGGAAAAATATGTTACTATAACATGAAAAAATGTTTGATGTTTTGTCTAAAATTTTGTCTTAATTGAGGAACTGCTGTCTATTTTATTTTCACTATATTGGAGTAAGAAGCTTTTATAACATGAACTTAGTAAAATTTCATATTTACATAGTGCTTTATATCTACAACATAATGCAAACAAGTGTATTATTTGTGTAGTATTTTAAAGCTTTATTAAAGCTCAGCTACAAATAACCTTTTGTGATAAAACTGGGGTCACTCATAATTATGACTGGAGTTTAAAATATTAAGTCAATCTGTAATTAAATCACATTATTAATTTGTGAGTCAGAAAAGATTTGCTGCAACCTGAGATGACCCCTGATGACCCCTGTTGGTCAAAGGACAAAATATGAGAAATAATGTCAGTATAATGAGAAAACACCTTTAACACCATTATAACCATTATATTGCAGGAATGGATGAGCATGCAACCATCAAAGTAGTTTCATTTGTCCTGTACTATAACCTATAACCCCCAGCGTCCACCCTCTGAAGCAGAAGGTTGTTGTCATTTCCAATTGTGGCTGAGGTGCTGATGTGCACCCTCCCCTCAGCCTGAACCGTGGGCACTAACTGTGTTTGAGCTCCACAGATTATAGTGGGCTGCAGGAGAGTGTTAGCCACCTGTAGACCAGAAGAGTCCCAGGTGGCTGTCGAGGGTTTCAAGATTAGGTTCAAGTCGTCTTGATGTGAGAGGCAAACCAGGATCAGCATGTTAACTGAGGGAGGAGATGATCCTTTGCTTGCTTGATAAGAAACTTAAGAGCTGTTGAGTCAAACATGGGGGGAGAAAAAACACTGTTCAGTCAGGTGACACAGAGAGAGTGTTCAGGTGTATTCAGATACTTAATCTGACCATATACTATTTCCTTCAATTGATAACAATTGGTTTATCCCTGCCTTTATTTATTCATATATAAAGACTGACTGATGCATTTGTTAGGGCCCTGCTTCAGAATGAGTGTGAATACTGGAGGTTCATTCTCTTCTCTTCTAACAAGCTTGTTTGTTACTGTTTTGTTTTAATAATTGTTCTCATTCTGACCCTACTGTCAGACACAAATGTTGATGCCAGATATTTCTTACGTGTAATACAAAACAAGAGTTTCTCACTTGAAAGACTTTGGTTATAGTAAATAAACTGATCAGAGTAGGGTCGTCCAACTGTAAGTTTGCCAACAAAAATATGGTTAGGCATCTATAAGGTAGAGTATGGTCAGGGTAAGGCAACAAAAACACAACTGGTTAAAGTTGGAGAAAGTTAGTGGATGTTGGTGCTGGATGTAAAGTGTGAGGTGATGACTCATCCAAAGAATACTGAGCTGCTCAGTCAGTCCTAACCACTAGATCACATTTTCAAAAGGAGAATAAAACCTCTGCAAATAAAACAACAGCTGAGGATAAATAGGAAAATCTCCGTAGACCGGACTGCCTTCATTGTCTATGCGGTCTTTGGAAGCCACACCTTCACATACCCCGTCCTCCAAAAATTGAGACAGAAGCTACTACGTCACTAAGCTTTCAGAACCATCTGCTTTTGGACCAGGTGCAAATTATTTTCTGGTGAGACTGTGCAACTGAACGTGATAAAAGACAGAACATTTCAGAATGTTAACAACTTAATTAAGTGAGCAGAGATTGGCCTGGATACTGATGTTAAATCTCCTGCAGAAACTTTCAGCATCATGTTTGAGCCGGAATCTCGAAAACAAGATTCTGTTTTCCATATGAAAACAAATAAAAATAAACTATTAAAAATCCAGTGTTTTCATTGACATTTCTGAAATAATAATTTTTTGTAGCCTAAAAATCGAATCATTTCTGTATCTGGTTTTGTATGTATTTAGATGAGTTATTATAGTTGTTTTCCCTCCTTGTCTTCACCACCTTCTCCTTATCCCCCCTCCACTTCTACTCTTCATCCTATACTTTCCCTCCCCCTCTCTGAACAGAGCAGGTTTGATGGCCTCCCTGACCTCCAGAGCCTTTCCATGTTGTAATCCCTCTGGCCTCTTTGGGCCAATCCCCTTGCTCCTCTAATCTCCTGGTGCCGGGATACCTGCACAGATTACAGCTCCAGCATGCGTCCCCTCTGTCACCTACTCTGTCACCGTGTTCTCTGTCCCATGTCCCTCCTCTGTCCCTTTGACCTCACGTCTCACCGGCTTCCCACCCTCATGAGACATGGCACTCTTGTTCCCAGGACGTACAAACAGTGGGATAACATTCTAGGTGGTGCTACAGTAGGTGGCTGCAGCAAATAAATGACTGTATTCTCTTATTCTATCTCTCCTAACCTGCTGTGGTTATCAGATATGGTATTTAGAACAAAGATCGTATAAAGTAGGGGAGACTGGTGATGGTTGTAACATGTGCCAGTTGTTACACTTCCAGTTTCTCCAATCAGGAAGTTATAAATCACCTGATTCACTCTGTACCTGCTCAGTTTAGTCTTTATTCCACATGTGAGGAAGTAGCTCCCTGTGGCACAGACTTTTTTTTACATTCATTTTTGTGACAGCTGTAGTTTTTGTGACTCTGTAGTTCAACTCTTTAGACTTCAATCACGTTTATTGTGAAGTGTAACAGAAATGTAACATGACATATATGTCCCTATATCAGGAGTGATGTTGCCATATATTCACCTATAAGAGGAAATATAAGTATCATATACATACATCATGATGTTACAACTAAATAATTCTGTTTGTGTTGCAGAGATAACACCTACACCATTTAATAACAGACACATAGAACTAGTTTGTGTTACATTTTGAATGCACTGGATTAAAAGATACAGACAGAAATGTCACTGTTACAACCATCCCTGGTCTCCCCTATAGAAGTTCTTCTGCAGATGTCGTCACCGTTTCTACCTGTGTGCTCGGCTTTGTTAATTTGCTGCTTTTTTCCTTGAATTTTTATTTCTCTTAATTCCAGATTTAAACTGGAGCACAAACCCATAAACACACACTGCAGACAGTCCTCATTACCCGTCCACCGTTCATTATAATCCACAGAAGACACACAAGGTTGACCCTGACTGTTCAGACACCTGCAGCGATCAGACAGAGGAGGCAGATCAGACAGTGACAGCCAGGAGGACATGTCTCATTCACCTGACGCAGCTCCAATTAATACAGTCACACTCATCACGTCCTGGGAGCCGAGCTTTTAAGACACGCAAACACACACACACACACACACACACACACACACATACACACACACACACACACACACACACACACACATACACACACACACACACACACACACACACACACATACACACACACACACACACACACACACACACACACCCCTGTCCTCATGTTTCCTGTCTGCATATCAACTGTACAACAAAGGCAACTAAGCCCCACAACAAGTTTTACAAAACATCTTTAATGTGACACACACACACACACCTTTCTCTTCATTATGTCTGACACACACAGTCCCACTCTCAGTGCTATCATCCTTTAATCTATAATAATCTGACTGTCTTTTGTCCTCCCTCTGACACGGATTAGCAGCTAATCTATTTTTAATTTTCTGAAAATGAAATGAAGTGTCTCTGAACAGAACCTCCCCCTGTCCCTGTCCCTGTACCTGTACCTGTTTTAAGATCAGGTACATCAGCTGGCCCGTCTGCAGCCTCAGTCACACTGACCTGATAACCTCACAGACTTGGTAGTAACACAGAACTCTGCTGTTGGTTCATTGTTTCATTAAACTTAAACTTACATTCAACTCCACATTTTTCTACCAACCCAAACAACTTGAACCACTCATGTACAGAACAGGTTTTACTCTTTACTTACTACATACATTTATTTAAACATTATTCCATTAAAGTTTTGAATATGGGTTTTATGTTCTTTTATGTCTTTTCATGCGATGCACTTGGTGCATGTCATTTCTTTGTTGGAAATCACTTTGTGCTGTATTTCTTGTATGAAAAGTTTTATACAAATTAAGTTTTATTATTATTATTATTGTTATTGTTATTGTTATTGTTATTATTATTATTATTATTATTATATGATCATTATCATAATTATTATTGTTATTATTATTATTATTATTATTATTATTATTATTATTAATGCGAGGTGGCATGGAGTCGATCAGTCTGTGGCACTGCTCAGGTGTTATGAGAGCCCAGGTTGCTCTGATAGTGGCCTTCAGCTCTTCTGCATTGTTGGGTCTGGCGTATCGCATCTTCCTCTTCACAATACCTCATAGATTTTCTATGGAGTTAAGGTCAGGCGAGTTTGCTGGCCAATTAAGAACAGGGATACCATGGTCCTTAAACCAGGTACTGGTAGCTTTGGCACTGTGTGCAGGTGCCAAGTCCTGTTGGAAAATGAAATCTGCATCTCCATAAAGTTGGTCAGCAGCAGGAAGCATGAAGTGCTCTAAAACTTCCTGGTAGACGGCTGCGTTAACCTTGGACCTCAGAAAACACAGTGGACCAACACCAGCAGATGACACGGCTCCCCAACCCATCACTGACTGTGGAAACTTTACACTGGACCTCAAGCAACGTGGATTCTGTGCCTCTCCTCTCTTCCTCCAGACTCTGGGACCTTGATTTCCAAAGGAAATGCAAAATTTACTTTCATCAGAGAAGATAACTTTGGACCACTCAGCAGCAGTCCAGTCCTTTTTGTCTTTAGCCCAGACGAGACGCTTCTGACGCTGTCTCTTGTTCAAGAGTGGCTTGACACAAGGTACGCCACAGCTGAAACCCATGTCTTGCATACGTCTGTGCGTGGTGGTTCTTGAAGCACTGACTCCAGCTGCAGTCCACTCTTTGTGAATCTCCCCCACATTTTTGAATGGGTTTTGTTTCACAATCCTCTCCAGGGTGCGGTTATCCCTATTGCTTGTACACTTCTTTCTACCACATCTTTTCCTTCCCTTCGCCTCTCTATTAATGTGCTTGGACACAGAGCTCTGTGCACAGCCAGCCTCTTTGGCAATGACCTTTTGTGTCTTGCCCTCCTTGTGCAAGGTGTCAATGGTCGTCTTTTGGACAACTGTCAAGTCAGCAGTCTTCCCCATGATTGTGTAGCCTACAGAACTAGACTGAGACCATTTAAAGGCCTTTGCAGGTGTTTTGAGTTAATTAGCTGATTAGAGTGTGGCACCAGGTGTCTTCAATATTGAACCTTTTCACAATATTCTAATTTTCTGAGATACTGAATTTGGGGTTTTCATTAGTTGTCAGTTATAATCATCAAAATTAAAAGAAATAAACACTTGAAATATATCAGTCTGTGTGGAATGAATGTATACAGTATACAAGTTTCACTTTTTGAATGGAATTACTGAAATAAATCAACTTTTTGATGATATTCTAATTTATTGACCAGCACCTGTACTGTATATTAATGTAATTTTTTCTGAAACAGTTCTGTTTGTTTTCCAGTTGGATTTTATAGGTATATATAAACACTTAAATGTCCCTTTAGCTGGACTGTATGTGTCAAATTATTATTAACATAATAAATAGATAAATATTTAAATATATCTATTTATGGATACATTTCCTGTGAGATCAGTCTGAGTGATAAACTACTCACACTTACTGAACATGTCGTATATTTAATAAAAGCAGCGTGTTATTAAGTGACTTTTTTTCTGCCTACAAAAAGATGTTTGATTGAAAGAAAAAAAGAGAAAATGATAAGAATTGAGCACTTTTAATAAAGTTTCTATTTTCGAACAATCGGGCCCAGAGTGACATCAGATGTTTCTTTGGTGTTCATGAATCGAACTTGGTGAAGAACAGGATGTTAAGTCTGGATGTTCTGTGACCTGTGTTCACTCTCAGGCTGATATGAATGAGCTGCTCTCAGCTCTGTTTGCTCTGTTTGAGTATGCATGACTGGGGAGCACTGCTTCTGATTCTGAACCAGTCATGTGTCAAATCTGATGGATAGACAGAGCTTCTAAAAACGACACCACAAATACACGGTTTGTGTCTCTGAAGCCACGCCTTCCGCGATAAATCATACAATCATACATCCGATTCTCATGTAGGTTCAAAGTCCAACAGCATCAATTGTTAAAATAACTGCTGGTGAAACACACTGGAAACTAACCTGTCCCCTCATCACCCACAACTTGGCTCAGTCTGTTTGAGTCTCTTAATATAGTGGGAGCACAAAGCGACCCAACAAGCACCACCCAGAAACCACTTGTTCATGGAGCAGCATCTCTGAGAGCTCTGGTCACATTCCTGAGACCTGCTCAGTTCACTGTTCACAAGAGTCAAGCTCCAATAAATGATGAAATGTTAACACTACTGTGTGTTTTGTTAGTCAATAAGCAAACAGTAAGGATGTGTAAGGTACAATACTTTTTGAGTACATCATTCTAATAACTCTTCCCCTTTAACACATTACTAAAGCAGCAGGTTACATGACAAAGGATTAAACAAGAACTTCAAACAACAAGCAAACGACCACACACAGGAATCACAGGCTCAGTTCTACTTACACTAACTGTCCTAAAACACTGATAAAAAATACTGCTATTTCTACTCACCCCATTTGAACATCATCACAGTCAGCAGCAAGGTCTTCAGATTCAGATGAACTCTTCCTAGCTCCATGGTAAAACTCGATCTGTATCAGACTAGAAAAGAAGTGAAGAAGAAGTCCTAAAGCTCTGACATGCTGCTGTGTGATGCTCTTCACTGCGTTGCTGTTGCCCTGAGTTTAGAGGCTGGCATGCTACACACTGACACTGCCCATGCTTGGTTAGTAATGAGTGCAACACCGGACACTAACTGCTCCGGACTCACAGAGTGTAATCAGCCATGAGAGCAGAGAGACAACAGCAAAACATGAGCTGGATTAACACCTGCTGACACTGATACTCACTCTCCTGCTCCCACTGAAGAGGGAAACTGAACATGACAGAGAAAAAGAAAACATAATGAAAAGAAAGAATATGAAAAGAAAAACATGCACATTGTTGGACTGTTGAAAAGATTAAGAATAATCTCAAAGCTTCCCTGTTTTATCCCATCCAAGTTTTCAATTCTTAGACTGAGACTGGATTGTAAGTTGATTTGCATTTCTTCTCTTTCTCTTTCTTTTTTGCATTTCTTCTCTTTCTCTTTCTTTTTTGCATTTCTTCATTCCTTTTGGCACAAACAATAAAAATCAATTATTATTTTTCAACTGCCTTCACAGTATCTGAGCCTAAATCAAACAACACACATTTCCATTTACAGTAGACGTACACTTTTAAGACGTGTCTCCATTAAAGTGAAATAAAAGATGTTTTTTAAATTACACATCTGTTGTTGTGGATATGAGCAACATGTAAAATGAAACAATAAAAAACTTTACAACACAAAAAAGTAAGTTAGGGTCAAATAGAGATAATGAAAACTCAGTTAATATGATATATTATCGTAAAATATATTATCATATCGTATTGTAACATATTGTCTGGTAACATATTGTATCGTTACATCATATTATAACATCATATCGTAATGTATTGTATTGCATCATTATAATTACATACAATATAATGTATTGTAATGTAACGTATCGTAACGTATGATAACATATCGTAACGTAACGTAACGTATCTTGACATATCGTTTCTTAACATAATGTATCGTAATGTAACATATCATATCATAAGGGTAACGTGTTGTAATGTATTGTAGTGTATCGTATCTTATCATAATATAACGTATCATAACATATCTTGACATATAGTATCGTAACATAACATATCACATTGTGACATATTGTATCGTATCGTAATGTAACATAACGTATCCTAACATAATGTATCATATTAAAATGTATCGTAACATAACATATCAGACCTGCTCAGCTTTGGGCAGAAATTGATCAATGATCAGTATGAAGAAGTTAATATCCACAACAGATATATTCATATGTATATGAACTCGCCTTGAGGCTCCAGTCTGATGTGTGCAGTTAGACCTGCTCCAAACTGCAGTCAGACCAAGAAAACAACAGGAGCTGAAGGGATTTATAGGACAAAATGGAAAACCTTTCAAACAATTTAAAACAACAATATCTGCCTTTCTCATGTTCAGGACAATTTGTTCTTGTTTATTGATCGCTTTGTCTGGATTGACGTACATTTAGATGATGTACACAATATTCAGTTTTCAGCTGAAACCTGTCAGCATGTTGTATGTTTTATCATCATAGCGAACATTATTACAACATGTGATTCAGAATAAAATGAGTGCTGTATGATATTTATGCATGTAACCACAGCACACCTGGTTCAGTTGCAGGTGGGGACCTTTTTGCACATCGCACCTTCGCTCTCTGATCTCATCTGTTTGTCACTTAACTCTCAAATAGAAGCAAAAATGCATCTTAAAAAACCAATATCCTGGTTTTACAGTGACAATGTTTCAGTTCAGTTATGCAGTGAATCTAATTCAAGTATCAAGTCTCTGTAGGTTACTTTACTATACAGAAATAAATAGAAACCAATGACTGATCCACAGGTAGAAAATTAAAATCAGTCACATCTGATGTGAGTGGAGTGTGTGTGTAAACATTGGTGTGGTCCTTTAAAGCACATCTAACTTATTAAAGCCCATTTTCCCTGTGAACCCTCAGGATTTCATACAGTTTAAACAGTGAATAGTTCCTGTCCGTGTGTGTTAAGGTGGTTCAGGTGTAACACACTTCCTGCCCACAGTGACCTCATGACCCTTATCAGAACACAGGAGTCCTTACATGTCCAGAAACATGCAAGATTTGATGAATAAATTGCCTTTATATTCACATCTACTCATTTAACTGAGGGCGTATTGGATTAGGAAACCTAAATCCACTAGACGTCCTTGTGTGACCCAGTCAGCCGGTGTCAGTGTGTCGTCTCCACCGTGCTCAGTCCAGTGAATCCAGGCCAGGTTTTAGTCACTGGCTCATTAGTGTCTTCAGCAGCTTTAGTGGCTCCTTTGTAGCGTAGAGCTTAGCAGTCAGACATACATCACTTAGCCTCTGAGAGACTTGTTACTCCTTTTACTCCCCACCCCCACCCCCCCACCCCGCCCTAAACACCAGCTGTGCCTGACACCCCCGCAGCCAACTGGACAGATCTGCACCCATGAACTTTGTGTCACCTACAGTAACTGGCACATGATCGGGATATTGTGTATTGTGCATTGTGCATATAAGTTGTGTGAGTAACGTCCAGACTTTAACCGTAGACGGGAGCTCAGCCTGTCTGGGTTAAAAACTGCAGGTTGGTGTGTTGCTTCAGGCACAAGTGAGAAGATGAAACACAGAACAAGATTAGTTCATGTAGAACTGTAGATCCATGATTGTAGAGGTTTATCAGAAGCAAAAACACGGCCAATAATTATGAGTGGTCACATTGATTACAGAATAATTTAACAGGAATACTTGCACACATTTGATTGGCCCGACTCAGTGTTTTGCTGGATGATGTTGTACTGTGTGGACGGTTCTACTGTGTTAATTGATGCAGGTCTAAAGCTGAGGTAGTGGTCTCAGACTTTTGGATCCCCTGTAAATCAAAAACAAAATGTTTTCATTTATACACATACTCTGCTTGTCTAAATCACTGTCACAAAATGATGTCAAAAGAAGAACATCAATTAAAACTAACATATAAGGGTCAATGGGTCAATGACGTGATGCCCAAATTTTCTGTCCAAGTTCAATTTTTCATTTAAAAAAGGTTTAAAAAAAAAAAATATATATATATATACAGTATGTACTCACTTTTCAAAAAACTTCAGTCATTTGTAATTTTTCAATTAGTGTCAAAATGTGCCTCCAATAACAGCAATAACTATGAAATGAAAAATGAAATATCACAGTATACTTAAGTGGATGGTATTTTTTAAACATTTTTATCAGTTTTTTTTATCAGTTTATCAGTTTTATTAGTCAGTTTATGGGGAAAAATAAGTCTATTCAGTACATTTAACATGGCTACTGTGACATTGTACAACAAAAATATGAGACCATTATTTACAAAAACTCAAAAGAAATGAAAACTTTGTTTCTAAACACTTTATATAACTGAGAACCTGTAGAAAATGTTACGCATGTTAAGGAAATGAAACTATTGTAGGATAAATCACGGTTGCACCACATGACATTTTTAAAGGCCACAGCGAATTCATCTAAAAAACACTAAAATCACTTCATTTAGAATTTTAATGAGTTTATGTGTACACAACACTTGTACACAGTTGAAAATCTTTATACATCATTGATCCAATCATACAATCAATCAATTAAAGTAAAACAGAGGTTTAAACATTTGAGATTATGGATTTAAAGTGACCAAGAGCTACCAATGAATTTTTAAAGTGCTTTGTAGTGAGTTCCAGGTGGACGATGCAGAGAAGCCAAAAGCAGTCCGTCCAAGTTCAGTATTAACTTCAGGGACATGGAGCATCAGCCTGTCATTAGTCATTAATTAATTAATTTACTCAACAGTTTTGATGTATGATTTTTGAAGGATAACTAACCATGTTAGTGATGATGAGATTATTCAAATCAATATTTTATATGTCAATATATCTTGCCTCACACATACACTGGACTAACAGACTCAGCAAAGAGATATAGAGATGTTCATGGTGGTTCACAGTTTATGTGTGTGTGATGAAGAAACCGTATGAAGAGGCAGGTTGGCCACTGAAACAGGCCAGTGTGCAGGATAAGCCTCAGCCCGACATGATCTGTCTCATGTAGACATGACACGACTGCAGACAGCACACAGCCCAACACTTTAATCCCTTTATCACTGTTTTATCACGGAAGAACTTCCAGTTAAGTGACCTAATATACTGTAACTGAATATACACACCGACTCAAATTGACTCACAGCTGGGTTACACATTGCATTTCACCACATGTTCTTTTAGTATCCCTACATAATCTAATATAAATGCAAACTGTGCTAAAATACAGAGGGAAGAGACTACAGCAGCAGATCTGCTGTTCTGTCCTTGAGGTTCCTTCCTAATCAGTAACAGATACAGATGGAGCGGTGAACCACACAAGGAGTGAGTAATAAAAATGACAGTTAATGTTGTTGTTAGTTAACACCATCTATTAGTCATCCATCTGAAAGACAGTACTCATTGCATCTGTGTCATGATCTATGTGGCACAGATTTATCTATTTTTTGTTGTCAGCATTAGAAATAAGTTTCCTGTTTACCACGATGAGCTGATCAGGATGTGACACTCACAGCAGAGACATGACTTATGACTGTGTGAGCAAGGATGGAAAACACTTTCCTACACTGGCCTTCCTAACTGGCAGTACCACCTTAAATCTAATCACAGTTCAAACATGAATCATGCAGACTGTATAGATGTTGATCTGACTGCTACAGTGAACATTTTGACACTATGGTCTGTGGCTTAATACTTTAGCACCTTAGGGCCTAAATTTAGGTTTTGATCGTAAAACTTTCTTGTAAGTGCTAATAGTTGAAAAATACAAATTACTTTTACCAAATATGATTGAAAGATTATTTTTTACAGACATATTAATGAATATGACGGTCCTTTTCAAAAATCTCCCTTTTCTGCCTCCTCATTGATTGTAATCTTTTTTGTTGCAGGTGTCAGTAAACACTAAGCCAGTTGTTAGACTGAGCTTGCCTGCTAACCAGAAAGTCTTGGGCATGTATGATATTGCTATCTTCTTCTTTTATTTTCCTATCTAGTCATTTTCTAAATCTTTCTATGTATTTTGCTATTTAGTTGTTTATATTATTTGATTTACAAATCATATTTGACTTGCCTTTTGATTAGTTGTATTCCATGTGTGTCTATATGACTTTGGACTTTGACTCAAGCTGTGCTCTTTCTATAAATGGTAAATGGACTTGCACTTAGAAAGTGCTTTACAATACTTGCCACATTCACACATCACACTCATACAGTGACGGAACAGCCATCAGGGGAAATGTGGGGTCAGTGTCTTGCCCAGGGACACTTCGACATGTGGCCTGGAGGAGCCGGGGATCAAACCACCAACCTTCTAATTAGTGGATGACCTGCTCTACTTCCTAGGCCACAGCTGCCTATAGAGGCATGCTCCATCCACCATGTGTTAGGATCAGACATTGTTGTCCAGCTCTGCTCTGATTTGTTCAGTCTGAGGGCAATCTAAGTCTCAATCATGTAGATCACAGTCACCTGTGTGATGAGCCTGTGTCTAAAGCCTGCTCTGTTTTGTGAGGGTGATTTGCCAGTGCCTGACGAAGATCCTTGCGGATCAAAATGTTGCTGTTTTATTAAAATTCCTGGAGCTATTAGCATAGTGTGTGGATCTTTTTTCTTACTTTTGCCTTTAGTTTAATCATTTTGATCCAGCACCTGTGAAAGTGCTTTTGGATGTGCAAGCTTTACACCCTATTTGTCCTATGGCCTGTAACACATATGAAATATAATAATGTAAACCAGAAAAAAAACACCTGTTCTGCAGTAGGACTTTATGTCAACATCTAGTGGTAAGATCCTCATTTGCAAAATAAATGGATTTATGCTTTGGGTGGTGTTAAAAGCACATTTTTGCCCAGAGCCCACAAGCAGATTAATCTGACCATTGTATATAGGGGTTCATGTTAATGTCAGTGTTAAGGAGAGAACTGTCAGTCATCTATTGTAAAGTGCAGCTTATTGGAATGACTTCCAAACAAATGCCTATTGAGGCCCAGTGAGAAAGAGAAAATGGTTGAGATGGCTGTGCCAGGTTGTAGTTCCATGACTTGGCAGACATAAAGAGGTGTTAGGAGGGTGCCAGAGAAGTTACCCGCTTCACTAGAACTCCAGTATTAGGGATTAGATTTGGACACAAGCCCAGAAATGTGAATTCTTGGGGAAACAAAAGACCTGACCTGAGTCTCTGCATCATACATGCTTCAGGAGTTGAAGGGGAAACAAGGCAGTGGATATGATGAACTATTTGATAAACTATGCTTTTAGTTTTATTCAGTCTAAATTGTAAGGTTAAGTTTACACTGCAGGAAATACTACCCTTCCCATACAGAAATGTAACATATGACATGCATCACCCTTTATCAAGGCTGATGTTGCCATAGATTATCACATACTGTATATACATCCCCTGGATATATGAAGATATAATAATACCCATACCCATAGTAAAGTTTTATATGTACATTCATTTAAATTATTTATATGATGAATTTGTATATGATATAACATGTTGTGACCATATATGTCAACTAATGTATATTTAATTTATATATGCAAGTTCATTAAAACAACATACATATAAACATTCTACTTATCTTATATATGTATTTATTATTAATTTCTCAATCATTTTAAACATGTCTATAAATTGTCACAGACTCATGGAACCCACTGTATATATCTATATATATTGATGGGCTTTGGGATGGACACATATTTATGTAACATATGTGTACAATATAAGCATACGTACATATACATACATATTTGTATGGGCTAAACATATATGTCAATATATGAAATTGTTCCAATTTCTAATAGGTTTCATATATCATTTTTACATGTTTTTTTATTTTATTTGTACGTCTTATATATGGGACTAATGAAAACTCACTATCAAGCTGCATTGTGTGAAGTGTAGGATCAAGTGTTTCAGGGAAAGAAGAATCAAAACTATGTGCAAGAAATCATATCAAATTCGTTATGTGTTTGCCCTCTGGTGGTGATTATTCCTCAGCGCATTTCAGCAAGCTGCTGTACCTGACCCCTTATTATCTCGCGTGGTTTAATAAGCGCGCTACTGTCAGAGAGAAAGTCGTCCTTGCATTGAATACAGAGTTTGAAATTGTGGCTCCACCGAACCTCACGATAACCCACTACCAAATATCTGACACCGCCGCTGTGCAGATATAACGGAACCACTGACAGAGCCAGACATAAGTAGCCCAGCCCGAGTAATATATTTCACACCGTCCCACATTGTGCGCGACACCGGAAGCTACTTTACCTGTGAAGTTTGACATTTGATTACCACAGTGTTGCCTCACAGGCAAATTAAGACTTGTGAAGAGAAAAATGCCAAGCAAAAAATGAATTAATGTGTATGTGTGGCGGTATGATACTGACTTTCTTCTCTGAACGCGCTCAATTCATTCATGTTGTTTCCGGGGCAGAGTTAGCAAACGCTCCTACGCCGCCTCCTGTAAGACAGAGCGAAGGGTGAAACAGAAACACCAGACCAGGATAGCGTTTCCATTATCTTTTGGTTTTCAAGCTGTCAGATCCTGCTATCATTGTATCCCACCACCTAGCCTAAAAACTCTCTTCTTGGGAAATGTATAGAACACTATTCCATTACAGACATTATGTAGTTCGCAATTAACAGAATCAAGTCCTCTCATCATGGTGGTTAGCTAACGTTAGCTACGGAGCTAGGTTACTTGGACAATCCTTTCAACTTGCTTGCTGACAGGTTAGCTTACGACAGCTAACTTCGATATGTGAACTCACTAAGCCAAGGAAAGTGGCGATAAAGGAACTCCCTGCAACTCCCAGGTTGATGGACATTTTGAGTTAATATTTTAAAATGTAATTTTATTTACTAGCAGATGCTGTTCATTCATTTTTTGGGAGGGGTGTTACCAGTCGTAGCTAACTTGCTATTAAATTGTAGTAGTGTTACTTAGCTAACGTTAGCTGCAAAAGTTGCTAACTAGCCAAGTAGCTAATTTAGACATGAATGCATAAGCAGATACAGTTGCTCGTAAAGTTGATTACCTCTAGATTAGTTATGTTATTAAATGAAACATGTACCAGATACATACATGGATTACATAGGACGCCAGCATTGTTTTTATAGCCCATCCATAGCTAAGTGAGCTGTCTGAAGCCTGCTGCTAAAGCCTTCAGCTGTTTTTGTTTTTATTTTACAGTCACAACTTACTGACAGCATTTAAATTGTACAAATACAAATGTGTGTCCGCAGTTTAATTTACATATCAGCCGGGTGACATTGCTGGCTCATGAATATAATATGTTCTCCAACTAAGTAACTAACTGAAATACTGACTCATGGATTTTGAACTACACATTGTTGACAGTTTATCACAGCTAAAACCATATGCCGCTGTGTCTGCTATTATCCAACAAAACTTCAAAAATATTCTTTCTAGCCACATTTATGGATTCTGAAGCTACTACAAATTGGTATCGTGATTAATTTGATAACTCATACATCACCATACATCATCTTAAAGTTTACAGTGAGATGACACGACACAGAAGACAACATCTGTTACCAGCAAATGTTTGGACATTTTATTGATTTAATTGAGTGAAATAACTATAATAATAATAATAGTCTGAATAATTACTGAAATATATTTTCAAAAATGATCATTTATCAATTTTCAAAATCAGCAAATCTCCCAACAATAATCTGTGTAACTTTCATTTTTGCATGAGATGCTGTTGTTGTCATTCAAAGTGGTTCAAGCGATTTCAGTTATCTGATACTAATTAATACTGATGGAACAGGAACTTATTAATCTATAGTAATATAGCAAGATCTTCACTGATGTAGTTGACATTTGGTAATATTTTGTATCTGTATTATGTTGTTTTATGTCATAAAATTCACAGCTAAACAACCCATAGTTATTAAACATTAAAATTTACACCTCACACTCCATTATTTGTTTCATCTAATTCAGAATTGATTATTAATTGATTGATCAATAAACAGTAAATAATTCAATAACAAATTTGATTAAAGTAAAACTGTAATACATTTGCTATAACTCTGGCTGGGTATCGATCTTAGATACTTTTATGGGCTGAACAAATTGGATTGATTCTATCAAGGATGGAAAAATACTTTCTCATTCAATACCAAATGTTGATACCTTAGGAGTAAATGAGTAAATCTCATTAGCCAATCAGCATGCAGCATGCTTGGACCAAGATCTAATAATGCTGGTGATGGGCTGTTTATTTATACAAACATGTCTGAGTGAGTGAAGAGACCGAGCTTCAAAATTAAACTGAAGTAAAACTAAAATTTGTACTATAATGCGTGTTGTGATTTTCTTTTTGATACAAGGGATTTGATCAAATTGATATTGGAAAAAGGTATTGTTAAGAATCGGTATCAAAACCAAGGTGTCTGTATCAGTACTGATATCTACAATTTTTGAATGATACCGAGCAAATTGAATATCTCTGGGATTTTTTTATTGGTCAGGAAAACGCAGCATGTTTGAAGACAACACTTTGGGATCATTTTTATTCCATATATAATATTTATCAGATTCCTACTCTGGCTGCTGGAGATAATCATGTCGTCTCGTGTAACGTTCATAATGGGCTGAATTAAGACCCGTCATTGTTCTTGCAGGTGTTGCAGGTTGCTCTCATGTGCCCATGGAGAAGGCAGCCTTTGAGGGGTGGCTGGAGTCAGTCTCTGCCACTTTCCTTACTCTAAATGACCAGCAGCGCAACCATTCTCTGGACCACCTCATATCTTTAAGTGGTGCTGTCCAGCTCCGTCATCTGTCTAATGGGCTGGAGACGCTGCTCAAGCGTGACTTCCTGCGCCTCCTTCCCCTGGAGCTGGCCTTCTACCTGCTGCGCTGGCTGGACCCTCAGACCCTGCTCACCTGCTGCCTGGTCTGCAAGCAGTGGAATAAGGTAAATATCATGCTCCCTGATGTCTGGTAGTGTTAACCGGGTGCTTCTCATTTCCCTTAAATGTCTCCCTCCCATGAAACACACAAGGAAAACATTTATGAGACGTTCCTCCCTTACAGGCATCATCTGAAGCAACGTCACTTCTTGATTAAGGTGGCCCAGCTCAATCACCTGGCAGTTCACTTGAAGTGTTCTGCGTTGATATTTAGCTCGTAAATGTATCCAGGTATGGACTTGTATGTCCCACATGTAGAAATAACTAAACATTGTAAGGAAAATGGAAACAAAAATCAGGATAGTTTCAACTACATGTATGGTAACTGATTTCATATATGCATCATATATGACTGAATGTAAATGACACGTGTGTTTATTACTAAGACAGGCAGCAACAACAAGTTAGAATATTGTAAATAAAGTCTAGACTCTCCCTAATGACCCAGGATGCAGGTTATAAAGAATTTAAAAAGAAAAATGTCCATGAATGATGAGAAACAAAGAGAACATGAAAGTAATGTCATGCTTTATTTGTCAATCTGGACTGCAGTTAACACAGGTGCGCTACTTTGAATTGTAAAAGTAAAAATTTAGAATACAGCCAATAGACCATTTCAATCCAATAGATATTTTACACAGAGGATGGTCATTACATTAAATCACGGAGCATAGACAGTTATTGTGTGGTGTTCTTTGACCTTCACTGCTCATGAACTCAGTTTTCATTGATGCTGCTGCACAAATGACTTTTTACCCACACCGACTGTGTCGGTGCAAATAAAATTTCTGTCTTTGCTTGTAAAAGGCAAGGTATTCTGGGTAATTTCAAATCACTTTTTTCTTTTTTTATGTTGACAGAAATATACCAATAGCACATAGGATCAAAAGCTAGCACCAAATGTCATCATGATTTCGATCTAAATTTCAAATAAATTGAAAAGAGACAAGAAGGTACCAAAAATAGTGTACTCTAGTGTACACTAGTTTCAAAAGTTGCAGTTACAAGATGTTTTAATTGCTCCAAATAGGCAGGAAATGTATTTATTTAACAACAAAAAAGATTGATCACTGGTTAAATGAAGAGAACTTACTGACATGATAGTTTCAGAATATAAACACCACATTGACAAAACAATGCACAGAAACTTACAAGTACTGTGCAGCAGCTTTACTGAAAGTGCCTCCATGTCTGTCTCCTCGCAGGTGATAAACTCGTGCACAGAGGTGTGGCAGGGAGTGTGTCGGGAGCTGGGCTGGAGGATTGATGAGTCCATTCAGGATGCATCACACTGGAAGGGGGTCTACCTGAAGGCTAAACTGCGCATGATGCAGCTGAAGGACCAGGAGGCGTTTGAGACATCGTCCCTCATCGGCCATAGTGCTCGAGTATACGCCCTCTACTATAAGGACGGCCTCCTCTGCACAGGTACATTGTCGCTCTGGTTTATTTTCAATGTGGGAAAGAATCAGAGTTAGAATCAGCCTCGAGTTACACACAGTACCATGGGGTCCAAAACTCTGAGACCACTTTCCACTGTAGAAGTGTTGAAAATGTTCTCATCTCTGACCACAGGGTCGGATCCATCTTATTTTCTCTGTGACAGTTTAAATGTCAGTGTAGCTGCTGTCATGAACCTGTGTTCATAAATGATGATTTTATCTGCAGCAGAGCAGCTTGGTAATAACTGCTAGTTAGTAAATGCTTGATGGTGTTTATGAGCTGATCTGAACTGAACTGCATCGAACCCTGTTGAAAGCTGAACAGAGGTTTGAACGAGACTGTTCCACTTCTCTCTCTCTCTCACTCACTCTCTCTCTTTCTCATAAAATATAGTCAAAGTCAGTGACAAATGAAATGCATAATTTGTCTGGCTGCTTAAAGACAGCGGAGTGGGGAAAGGGTGATGTGATGTGAATGTGTAGAATGTGGTGCAGCTGGATGCTATGGATATTGGAGAGCAGGCATTATTTGGAGCTTTTGTCAGATTGCACGGTATGTGTTCATTTTCCGTCCGCTGTTGCAACATAATCTATGGAAGCTCAGTGTATTTGAAATCGGTGCCCGCTCACCACTTGCTGTGACATCAAGTGAGCTGTGGACCTGCTGCTGATGATTACGTCCTTTTATGATTACGCCATTTTAGAAAAATATACTTTTGCTGGGGCTCCACACACATGGTTCACCTACACTAGCGTTGTGTCGTCATATCCATAGTCAGAGCGTCCTATCGTTACCTAATGAGAGAGAGAGGAAAGCGCATGTTGAATTTTGCTCATTACTCTCTGGCTCTTTCTGGGATACCCTGAGTGGTGACAGTAGTCATGCATTTTATGGCTGTGCTAAAATTAAACAAAGTTGTCATCACAAACAAAGCATTAATTATGTAAGTTTAATAATCAGAGCATTCACACTAATCAGCAGGAGGAAGTGTGTAGAAACAGCTGTTTATGGCTGTCAGCTCTCTCTCTTTCTCTTGTTGACCGTCCCTTCTCTTCCCTGTTAGAACCCAAAGTTCTTTTTACAACAGCAACTTAGAAACACAACTAAGTGACACGGTCTGTCTATCAATCTCTGTTGAATCCCAGCGCGGCACCGACACGCAGCAAACAGTGCTTCAATGACAATCACCTGCTCAAACTATGGAAGGGCAAATAAAATGTAATATTAATTTATTACTACAAATAATTACATCAATATTAAGTTTCTACATTAATGAGAAAACAAGCCAAATATTGCCTTAATATTGGAAAAGGCGTGAGCTATCGGTGATCACTCTCACAGAGTTCAATTTCCACTGGCACAACTCTAACCTACACCCTTCAATTTATTTAAGCTTTCACTTATTTTGACCAGTTGACTGTTGGGGAGGACACACTATCATCTTCCGGATTTGTTATCTTTCTCGTAGCAGATATTTTGACAGAAAAGTCTGCTGGGGAAACGCTTGAGAGTGGCTGCATTCCATTTAGGTGTGTCAGTTTCAGGGCCTAGATATTGTGCATGTTAGCTCATTTGAATGTCTTATACACTTTTTCCACCAAAATTAGCAGGTATATGCAGGTTTTTTAAACACGGGTAAAGCCGCTAATAAAAGCCGTATTGTCCCCTTTTCCACTGCCGGTCCTGTTTGCCCTTCAGTTCAGACTGAGGACACGAGCAACTGCAAGGAGCGATGTCATCACATGCAGTTACAGAGCACACACACAGACGTCCTATGTAGGGATCGAAAATTAGTGCGTTCACGCTGGTGTTGTGTTTACATAAATGCTGATCAGAGCAGGAGCGTGTACTGCAGAGTCATGTGACCCGGGTGTGAATGTTGATTGTTGTTGTTTTATGTTAAAAATGGCTCTTAACATTTCTTAATAACTGTAACCTTTCCACATTGAAATTTAAGCCATTATAACTCCGTGTTCAGCAGTGTTTATTAATCCTGTACTACACACTGACTGCATACAGTATCCGTATCTGTGTACTATATGTTTCTGCAGTTAGTACAAAAACAAATCAATACACTTAACAGCTTTATAGTCTTACTTATTTGTTGATCTGATCACCTCAACAGTAACACACCTGTACTGACACATGGATACACGTCCTTCACCTAAACTCAGTTTGTCACTGTGTCAGTCTGGAGCAGGTGTGACAGTCGGAGTTTACAGCAACAACATGGACGTCTTCTCTTTCCCCAGGATCTGACGACCTCTCTGCCAAACTGTGGGACGTGCGCACGGGGCAGTGCATCTACGGGATCCAGACGCACACCTGCGCCACAGTGAAATTTGATGAACAGAAGTTGGTGACTGGGTCCTTCGACAACACTATTGCATGCTGGGAGTGGAGCACAGGGGCTAAAATCCAACAGTTCCGCGGCCACACAGGAGCAGGTGGGTTTTTCTGAAGATGTCTGCTGCTGGGTTCATTTGTGTTGCACATTTCATTCAGGGACATACAGTGTTTAAATATGATGAAATGAAGCCTGTTGGGACTATTCCTGCAGCTTGGGCCATAAACTCTACAAACTCTGCTTTTAATGGGTATAAATTAAACAACAGCCATTTCCCAATATATAAAAACTACATGAATTCATTTGATGTTCTGACCTTTTAATGATATTTGCAGCTGGTTTTAAAAAGACAAATGTTTTGTGTGTGCTCAGTCTTCAGCGTGGACTACAATGATGAGCTGGACGTGCTGGTCAGCGGCTCTGCAGACTTCTCTGTGAAGGTCTGGGCCCTGTCTGCTGGTGCTTGCCTCAACACTCTTACTGGGCACACTGAGTGGGTCACCAAGGTCAGCTCGCTTTACCCGGTTTCATGGTTTTAGCCTTCAAATGCTCGATGTCTGTTGAAATGTGCATCACGTGTTGTTATCTCCTTTACAGGTGATACTGCAGAAAAGTGAAGTGGAGTCTATGATGCACAGTCCTGGTGACCACATCCTCCTAAGTGCTGATAAGTATGAGATTAAGGTAATGCAGTTTTGATTTTTATTCTCACCTATGAGCTGCTGTACATGAAGGATCCAGAGGATGGAACAAACACTGTGTTTCTCCTGCAGGTTTGGCCTTTAGGGAGAGAAATCAACTGTAAGTGTCTGAAGACCCTGTCGGTGTCAGAGGACCGCAGCATCAGCCTCCAGCCTCGCCTGCAGTTTGACGGACGCTACATCGTCTGCAGCTCTGACCTCGGAGTTTATCAGTGGGACTTCGCCAGTTTCAAGATTCTCAGGTAAAATTTATATGTGACGACACGTATTTGTCTCTTTGTGATGAAGTAATGAATCCTATTGTGTAGTGTGTGTGCATTAGGCAAAAATGTCAGTTTATGTTTTTTGTGGGCAGCAGATGTCACAAAGTATTAAACAGCACTAGTTAGATAAAAGAGACTAAAACAGAACAGAAGGACAAAACAACGGACACAATAGAAAAATGTGTCCATGTCCCAGTCTTCACAAATCAGTGAAAAAGAACAAGCGATTCTGCTCCTCTGCTCCGTCTTAATCACAGGTAGAGCTGATCTTTATAATAACCTTGTGAAGAACCCCCCACCCCCCCATTCACTGAGCAGCTCAGAGGCTACCGGCAGCTACCGAACACTTTTAAGGTGGAACGTTTTCTTGAGTGTTACTTGATGTGTGATTGATGTTTGGAAATCAATCAATACACCTTAAATGTCAATATGAGAATTTTGACCACTTCATTTGTTTTTATTAGTTCTCTACATAACAACCACTTTAGTGATGATCGGATCTTCAAGCTCCTTAAAATGAAGATAAATATCAACAGGATTATTTGAACTGTAGATATTTTACTTCATCAGGAGAATAAAAGTAGCGGAGCGTCTTTCCGGTGGCTGCGGCAGCTCTACACCTGTGGTTCCACCACAGTGTTGCATGCGGTACAAGACTATTTAACCCGCTGTGGTGCAAAACATCTGGGAATTGCTTTACACGGCCTTTAACAGTCATTTTTGTTGGTAAATGTGAGACGTTCATGTCACACATGTCTACAGCTTCACAACATGCTCCATAATCAGAAACAAGGAAATGAGTTTGGTGACGTAAATCTAGGTTTTGCGCAGGGACTGGTGTGATTGGTTCAGCTATTTGATCAGATATTTGATCGAATTTGCGGAAAAGTTGTGTTGATTGGACAAAAATGCAAGGTTCCACAGATTTCATGGGGATTGGTTGAATTTGCGTTAATTATTCCGATTGCGACATCGCAACATTCTGGAGGGACATTCTGGAACATAGTCTTTCACATCAGAGTTTAATGACAGCAAATTCACTTTTTTAAGATTAGTAAACTGTATATAATTCTGGTTTATGAGTTCCATTACAATAGTAGTTCTTTGTCTTACTGAATTATGCCCTGTTAGAAATCACTGGACTCCACATCCCTTTAGTGGAAGGCAGTGTCACATTCACTAATAGATTCCTCCTGATAGACAGAGACAGTGGAAGTCCAGCTGTTGTGCTGAGTTCCATGTACCACAGGACTCAGACGTGTTGACCATGTTCAGGTACAAGTCAGAAGCTTGTTATTGTTGTTGTGTGCTTGTTGTTGATATTGTTAGCAATACCAGTTGTTAACAAAGCATTACGTTTTAACACTGTAGCAACATGTCCAAAGAGGAAAAGATGTAGAACTTTGTGTTCAATACATCAACTGTTTTCCACTGTTGCAATGTAAAACAATGCAAATGCAAACCAAAACCTTAAAAGTGAGTTTTCTTTATGTTTCATCACAGGAACTTTGTACAAGAGAAGTGTGTTATATTATTTAAGAATATGATCAGACTCTATGTTCTGCTGTTCCCAGGGTGATAAAAACACAGGACCCAGCCAACCTGTCCCTGCTCAGCTACGGCGAGGTGTTCGCGCTCCTTTTTGACAACCACTTCCTGTATGTGATGGACCTGAGGACAGAGGCCATCTCGGGCCGCTGGCCTCTACCCGCTTACAGGAAATCCAAACGAGGATCCAGCTTCCTGGCCGGCGTCACCTCCTGGCTCAATGGGCTGGACGGGGGAAATGACTCTGGACTGGTTTTTGCCACCAGCATGCCCGACCATAGCATTCACCTAGTACTGTGGAAGGAGAACGGGTAGACGCCAGCAAGGACTCCAAACAACAGACTGCGAGGATCTGAGCCACCGTCACGTGTGCTCTGGAGTATATGAACCTGAACAGCCAAGATAGATCATGCATGGACCAAAGCATTTTATTTTTATCTGTTTCTTCCTCAGAACAGAGTCCTTCTCTGGACACACATGAACAATCACAGATGGACGTGGAAACTGAGACAGATGAGGAAACTGTTACTGATGTGCTTCATCCTGGTCTCTGCAGAAACCTTAAAACCTCTCACTGGTCTCCTGATCCTGGACACAGACAGCCAGAAACCTGAGATGTGTCAGCAACAACAAAACAAACACAACCACACAAAGTCTCCTGTATAAGACTTAAACATGGAAGTGAAAGTTTTTGGCAAATTTGCTCTTTGATCAGTTTATAAATGTGCAGTGAGAATATTTGTAGCCAAACTTAAATCCAGTGCAGTCATTGGGTGCCAACTTTGGCCGCTGACCTTTTCATACCAGGATGAGACTGTATGTCAGACGTGCTGTAACTGGAGCACGCCTGACGCCATGCTGGTCACTGAGCTGATTTGCAGAAACATTGTTTTCGTAGTAGAAAAGCAGGGTTGCCTTAAACACAGTGCTGTAAATAATGGAGAACATCTTCTTTGATGTGAAGGGAGATGTTCCCCAGGGTTTTTACAGACCATCCCAGAGGAAGCTGTATCCTGAAGCGTACGTTAAAAAGTGGTGTGGTACATTGTTGTGTACCATGTAAAACATTGTGAGGTTTCATGTGATTCCACTAAGGATGTCTGGTTTAAATGTCGGCTTGAGAAATGTGATGTGCCTTTTCAGTTTGTTTGATGTTGCAGACAAGAATTCCTCGATGACTCCGGCACGTTGCAGCGAGGCGACGACTGTATTGTTGTAAATCTGACTTTTATGTTGAATTTTCCATATTTACTGTGCTCTAACAGTCTGAGATGTCTGTAATTTTATAGCTATCTACCTGACTTGACTTGCTCAGTGAAATTGCTTTTATGAATCATTGACTGTGTTGAACATCAGGTTTATTTTTCTAAAGGCCTCAATGCATTGCACAGCAGAGGAAGTGACTCCACACGTAGTTGGTTCTGTGCAAAATGACTATTTTACACTTAAGAAGAGAATCTGAACAGATGATTTTCCCGCTGTCGCCTCATTCTGTGCATCAGTTTAACATCATGTCTGCAAAACTCAAACTTTAACCCACTGATGTCTGCCTTTACTTTGGCGGGCTACAGGTCACAAAAGATCAAACTGTATTCATATGCACCAAACCTCATTTATGACACATAAGTTTTTCTTGTATTCAGACTGTAACGTGTTTCACACACGGATAATTGTACCCAGCAGATGTACAGACTGTTCTTAGTTTAGGTTTTTCAAATCTAATTAAAACAACACCAAAATACTGTATCCTGAACTGTTGTCTGACCACTGCACCACAGTTTGCCCCCCCAGCAGCTCTCAGCTAAAAACAGTAACATCATTTGTATATAAAGTGATAAAAAATGAAAAATGTGGCACATACAAGTTTTTGTTGATGAGTCTCTTCATAGTAACTGCCATTACTTCCAAGCACTGTACAGTGTTATTTCACAAAGGCTCTTTGGTCACCTGCACCCACCTACAGTCTGCTTCAATACTACAGTCTTTCAAATAAATCAAAGTAGCAAATGCACCTTTGTTGTGTCTGTATTTGGTCAATCCAGCATTCTAAAACAAGTTGGTTTAAAATGTTATTCTGTCCAACTTTACAATGGATAATGTTTTCTCTTCCTTTTAAAGATGTGTCAGATGTACAGTATATATATATATAAACAAGACACACAGACTGGTTTATTATTCTTAACAATTTCACACAGCCCTGAAAAATGATGTGTGTGAAACTACAGGTTTGTATTCACGTATTGTGTATCTGTATTATGAATGAATCGTGGTTTATTTAGTAGCTTTTCATGGTGTGACTGATTTTAGATAGATAGATAGATAGATAGATAGATACTTTATTTATCCCGTAGGGGAAATGTATGTGTCCATTAGCTAATTGTTGATAATAATAATAATAATAATAATAAAAAGTTAATAATAAATGAACAATAATAATTAGATTAGTCCACTTCCTCTGGCTGAGGTGTTGTATAGCCTGATGGCAGTGGGAACAAAGGATCTCCTGAACCTCTCTGTTCTGCAGCGCAGTGAGATGAGACGTTTGCTGCACCTGTAGCTGCTTCTCTGTCCTGCCAGAATGTTGTGGAGAGGATGGTTGGTATTGTCCAAGATGGCCTCCATCTTCCATTGCATGGGTCTCCCCACAACAGTCCTGAGTGAGTCCAGACTCCTGCCAAGCACAGACCCAGCCTTTTTTTACAACCTTATCCAGTCTCCTTGTGTTCATGTCTGACATGCTGCTAGCCCAGCAGATTGCAGCATAAAAGAGTACACTGGCCACCACTGACTGATAAAACATGTGCAGCGTTTCACTACAAACGTCAAAGGACCTGAGCTTCCTGAGGAAAAAGAACCAGCTCTGCCCCTTCAGGTAGATGGCATCAGTGTTCAGGGACCAGTCCAGTTTACTGTCCAGGTGCACACCTAGGTATTTATAAGTGTGCACCACCTCAATGTCCTTCCCTCAAATGTTGACTGGCTGAAGGGTGGGCCTAGACCTCCGAAAGTCCATGACCATCTCCTTGGTCTTGGAGGTGTTCAGAAGGAGGCAGTTCTTGTCGCTCCATTCACTGAAGGCCATCGTCAGATCCCTGTACTCCTCTTCCTGCCCGTTAGTGATACGGGCAGGAAGAGGAGTGTCAGCCAAGTATTTGCGGATGTGGCAGGACTCAGAGTTGTATTTAAAGTCGGCCATATACAGGGTGAACAGGAACGGAACCAGAACAGTCCCCTGTGGAGCCCCAGTGCTGCTCATCACTGTCCCTGAGACACAGTTACCCAGCCTGACGTACTGTGGTCGTCTTGTCAGGTAATCCACAATCCAGGACGTGAAGCAGGGATCCACCCCCATCCCTTCCAGCTTGTCTTTAAGGATGGGGGGTTGGATGGTGTTAAATGCACTTGAGAAATCAAAGAACATAATCCTCATGTAACTACCTGGCTCATCCAAGTAAGAATGGGCCCGGTGGAGCATGTAAAGGACGGCATCATCCACTCCACTCCACTCTAGTGCAAGTTCAACCTGTGGCCTCAGAAGGTGGAGAAGCAGCTGCTCCAGGTCTTCATGATGTGTGATGTGAGAGACACTGGTCTCTAGTCATTTATCTCAGCTGGTCGTCCTACTTTAGGGACCGGAACAAGACATGATGTTTTCCACAGGACCGGGACCCTCCCTGTGTGAAGGCTTAAGTTAAAGATCCTCTGGAGAGGTTCAGTCAGCTGGGCTGCACAGTCCTTTAACAGCCCTGGACACACACCATCTAGGCCTGTTGCCTTTCCAGGACGTAGTCTCTTAACCTCCACCCTCACCTCCTCCGCTGTAAAGGACAGGAGACTTGACCCCAGTGTGGAGGGAGCTGCAGCTGCAGTTTCAGGTTGTGGAGGAGATGCAGTAGGAGAAGCTGCAGCTGAAGCAGTGGGAGAGAGAACAGGTGAGGCTGTGTCAAACCTGTTGTAGAACAGGTTGAACTCATTGGCCTTGTCCACATCACCTGATGTTGCTTGGCTGTTCTTCTCTTTATAGCCAGTGATGGTCCTCATCCCCTTCCACACCTCTCTGGTGTTGTTGTGCTGCAGCTTCCTCTCTACTTTCTTTTTGTAGTCCTCCTTCGTCTGCTTTAATCTCCTCTTCAGCTCATGTTGCACACACCTGAGCTTCTCCCTGTCTCCATCCCTGAAGGCCTCCTTTTTCTGGTTGAGGAGGGTCTTGATGTTCCTGGTGATCCAGGGTTTGTTGTTTGGAAAGCAGTGTACAGTCCTTGCTGGTATTACAGTGTCCATACAGAAGTTCATGTAGTCTGTGGTACATTCAACCATTCTATCAAGGTCAGGGTCCTTGTTTTTATCATTTTCCTGTGTCTCCAACAGGACATTCCAATCTGTGCACTCAAAACAGTCTTTTAGAGACTCACTGGCCTCTGGGGTCCAGTTCCTGAATGAGTGGGTGGTTGCAGCCTGCCTCAGTACACAGGGCTTGTAGGAAGGCTGAATAAAAACCAGATTATGATCTGATCTGCCAAGTGGTGGTAGAGCTGAAGCAGTGTAGGCCTCCTTGACATTTGAATACAACAGATCCAGTGTCTTATTTTCCTTGTGGGACAGTCAAAATATTGAGTGAAGCCAGTCAGGTGAGAGGTGAGAGTGACGTTGTGAAAATCCCCAGATATTGCAATGAATGCATCAGGGTGCTGGGTCTGTCCTCTCGCAACAGTCTTGTGGATGACATCACGCGCAACTGCAGGCTCTGCTTGTGGTTGAATGTAAACAACAATGGCGATAATGTGTGAGAACTCCCTCAGTACATAGTACGGTCTAAGACCAACTGCCAACAGTTCAATATCCCGACAGCAGATCTTGTCGCCCGTATCTAAACCGGCATTGGGGATAATGGACTTCACCGTGCTGGGTAGCAGAAATCACTACACTTCGAGGTACTTTGCTCGTGACCTCATTACCACCTTGAACGTGCATTAATTTCTAAAACCGAAAAGCTGCGTCATCCATTGTCCCTTACTTATCCGTTTCATGCCAATTTTAGTAAACCTAGAGCCTATTTAACTGAAGTTGCATACTGTCTTTTACAGAAGAAGCATGGACTCAAGACATATAGTGAACTCACTGTGAGAGCCTGCAAGAGAAAAGCAGAGGCTGGTACATCTTCATCAAGACTAAAACAAATGGAGCTTGAGGAGACAAGTCAAACAAAAGTCAGTTGACCATGCAGTACTAAACTTTATAGTTAAAGGTGTCTTTCTCCCTTGTTGAACAATCATCATTTCAAAGCCTTGTCTAAAATCTCCAGCCAAATTGCACTGTTATGTTTCGAAGCACTGTGCGGCGCAAGATTGATAAAGCCACAGCAGTGATGAAGGAGCAGGTGAAAGAAGCAATGAGGACGACTGCATACATTGCCACAACAACTGATTGCTGGACTGCAAGGAGTTTCATCTGAGTTACAGCACATTGGCTGGATGCCAGCACTTTTGAGAGGCATTCTGTTGGTCTTGCATGCAAGTGGTTGAAGGGTGCTCATACATTTGATCTCTTGGCAGGTGCAATGAATGACATACACTCAGAGTGTGAAATTCGTGACAAAAAATAGTCAGAACCACGACTGATAATGGCTCAAACTTCCTCAAAGCATTTTGTGTGTTTGGAGAAGATGAAAACAACAATGTTACCACTAAAGAGGTAGTTGAGGAAGAAGGAAGATGGGCCTGATGATGAGGAGGTGGAAGTAGAATTCATCAGTGTTGAAGCCATTATGGCTGAAGATGATAGACTTCAGTACCAACTGCTGAAGCATCATCGGTGCGCTTGTCATTTGCTAAATTTGGTTTCTAGAGTGGATGCCAACAATGCAAATAGGACAGAGGCCTACAAGAAGCTGTCACAGTCAGCCTTCTCCAAGTCTCACACTCTCTGGAGTAAGTGGTGAAGGTTTGTTTGTGTCTTTCGGTTTCATTACCCACAGTAATATTTACCTCTATGGTGAACCTGTGAAGAGATCTTCAAAAATGTTATTGTATTTACTTTTTTATGATTGAAAAATAATGTATGTTCGATTTATTACAATAATCACTTACCTTGATAGATCTAGTTCTGAAACTTTTCACATGATGAAAAGAAAGGATAAGGAGCAATTACAAAACATCCCGTCTAATCTGAAATAACTGGTGTGTTAGATTACATATAACTGAACGCATAGCAGTCCTATGTAGAAGAACATGTTTTCTTTTCTTTTGTGTGGGTCAGGTACAGTCCAGCTGACATTGCCTTTTTGGTGAATATACCAACACCATGAGTGCAGTTGCCAAGGCAATAAATATACTACAGGGAGAATCCAACATTCAGATGGGATGGCTGCTCCCCACTATCACCACCCTCATGGTCAAGCTTGAGAAAAGTGTCGCTGAGATTCTGCGAGCAGCTAGTTGATTTCCTGTAAAGCGGTTTAAAGAAATGGTTTGGGGAAATGACATCTGACCCAGAGCTGCGTGCTACAGACATACTTCATCCATAATTCAAAACTTCTTGGATCAGTGATTAAGACATCCTCAAACTAGGTAAGAAGAAAACTATCACTAAGTGTCCCATTTCACTTCTTAAAACACTGAACTTGTATACTTGTGTACTTACTTTTTTGATGATGACGATAAAGATAAAGATAATAAAAATGTATTGTTTCTGATTTAGGTCTCATTTACATCAAGGAGCATCTTCCTGACCATGACGAGCCTCTGCTGAAGCCTACTGACAACTCTTCAAGCTCTTCAAATATGAAGCATGTACACGCATAGGAAACAACCAAACAACTGGATGCATACCTGACATGTACAGCTGGTATACATATACAGTGGGGCAAAAAAGTATTTAGTCAGCCACCAATTGTGCAAGTTCTCCCACTTAAGAAGATGAGAGAGGCCTGTAATTTTCATCATAGGTACACTTCAACTATGAGAGACAGAATGGGGGGAAAGAATCCAGGAAATCACATTGTAGGATTTTTAATGAATTACTTGGTAAATTCCTCGGTAAAATAAGTATTTGGTCACCTACAAACAAGCAAGATTTCTGGCTCTCACAGACCTGTAACTTCTTCTTTAAGAGGCTCCTCTGTCCTCCACTCGTTACCTGTATTAATGGCACCTGTTTGAACTCGTTATCAGTATAAAAGACACCTGTCCACAACCTCAAACAGTCACACTCCAAACTCCACTATGGCCAAGACCAAAGAGCTGTCAAAGGACACCGGAAACAAAATTGTGGACCTGCACCAGGCTGGGAAGACTGAATCTGCAATAGGTAAGCAGCTTGGTGTGAAGAAATCAACTGTGGGAGCAATTATTAGAAAATGGAAGACATACAAGACCACTGATAATCTCCCTCGATCTGGGGCTCCACGCAAGATCTCACCCCGTGGGGTCAAAATGATCACAAGAACGGTGAGCAAAAATCCCAGAACCACACGGGGGGACCTAGTGAATGACCTGCAGAGAGCTGGGACCAAAGTAACAAAGGCTACCATCAGTAACACACTACGCCGCCAGGGACTCAGATCCTGCAGTGCCAGACGTGTCCCCCTGCTTCAGCCAGCACATGTCCAGGCCCGTCTGAAGTTTGCTAGAGAGCATTTGGATGATCCAGAAGAGGATTGGGAGAATGTCATATGGTCAGATGAAACCAAAATAGAACTTTTTGGTAAAAACTCAACTTGTCGTGTTTGGAGGAGAAAGAATGCTGAGTTGCATCCAAAGAACACCATACCTACTGTGAAGCATGGGGGTGGAAACATCATGCTTTGGGGCTGTTTTTCTGCAAAGGGACCAGGACGACTGATCCGTGTAAAGGAAAGAATGAATGGGGCCATGTATGGTGAGATTTTGAGTGAAAACCTCCTTCCATCAGCAAGGACATTGAAGATGAAACATGGCTGGGTCTTTCAGCATGACCATGATCCCAATCACACCGCCCGGGCAACGAAGGAGTGGCTTCGTAAGAAGCATTTCAAGGTCCTGGAGTGGCCTAGCCAGTCTCCATATCTCAACCCCATAGAAAATCTTTGGAGGAAGTTGAAAGTCCGTGTTGCCCAGCGACAGCCCCAAAACATCACCGCTCTAGAGGAGATCTGCATGGAGGAACGGGCCAAAATACCAGCAACAGTGTGTGAAGACTTACAGAAAATATTTGACCTCTGTCATTGCCAACAAAGGGTAAATAACAAAGTATTGAGATGAACTTTTGTTATTGACCAAATACTTATTTTCCACCATAATTTGCAAATAAATTCTTTAAAAATCAGACAATGTGATTTTTCTGGATATTTTTTTTTTTTTTTTTTCCCTCATTTTGTCTCTGATAGTTGAAGTGTACCTATGATGAAAATTAGAGGCCTCATCTTTTTAAGTGGGAGAACTTGCACAATTGGTTGGTGACTAAATACTTTTTTGCCCCACTGTATACACAGGTATAGACATATTGACATCTTACCCAGCTGTTTCCAATCTGTTGCTCAAGCTAAACACAGCCCTGCCTGCCTCTGCTGCCTGCAAAAGGCTTTTCAGTGCAGCTCGACTGACTTCAGTCTTTAAACTTTGAAAATCAGCTTCTGCTGAAGGTGAACAAGGACTTCTATAAGTTTGAGTAGTTTCATCAGACTGAGAATCTGTCTACTAGAGCTGTGAAGTCTTGGCAATTCCACACACATGTACAAACACATACACATGCACACAACTCACACACTGCGCACACACCAGTTGTCAGAACATTGCCATGCTATTCTTGTTCTTCAAGCTGTTGCTGAAAGCCATCTTCTTGTTGCTGAAACTGTACAGTCAGATCCTGCCTCACTTGTCTGAAGTGAAATGTGTCTGAACACTGGCTGCTGTATATACAGTATATACCTGCCATGGAATGCTGCTGTCATAGAACATTGTTTTGAGGATCAGTTCCATAGTTCTAGTTCTTTCTTTCCATGGCAACCATTGATAACTTGCTGTTATAATGGTACCATTGGTGGAGGAATCTCTCTGTATTTTGATTTTCTCATACAAAAAACTTTGCATGATTGGTTGTCGAGAAAATCAAAATCCTCAGTTAGATGCAGTGTGCAGGGCAGTGAAAAGGTTTCTCTAGTGCCACAAGTTATTTTCATTTATTTATTTGTACATTGAAAAAATATTGAGTTAAAAAAAAAAATGCACACAGACATTCACATATACGGTACACATACAGTATGTATATATGTGTGTGCATAAGTATGTATGAGTGCGTGTGCTTTAGTGTGTATGTATTCGGAAGGCCCCACACTTTAACCGGAAGTTGCTACAACAAGGTGGCGCACCAACCACCAATGCTGCAGAGAAAACCATGTTACTTTTCTGATCCATCTATAGTGTGGGTGATAAAATTCAAACAGGCCACTACACAGGTTGGTTTACAACATCTGAAGCCTGAAGACCTGAAAGCTCCAGGCTTACAGTGAAAATATGCAACATATCAACTGACATGATGAAGGGCCTTATGGGGACACAGAAAGTCATACAGAGGCAACACACAGTCAACAACTTTCTGTACAGAAATTTTATTCCCAATTCAGTGTCTGAAGCTGAAAAATACAGCAACATATAGCAATGTCATGGTAAGAAATAACTAGCAAAATAATCACAGACTGATATCACAACCCAGTGGTTCTCTTTTTCAGTTACAACTCTAGAAACCGTGTACACAAAAATGCATGCAATGTCGCATAAAACACAGTCAGTTCTTCTTCAGTGGAACTGGATAAAAACACAAATCTGACCAAGTATCAAAAAGAAAGGAGTAAAGCAATACTCGTTGAAATACTTCATGAAAACCTGGACAGTGATGCTGTCATGTACAAACTGATGCTAACGTTCTCTACATTTGGATCAAACATATTTGGATTATCAGTTATTAAAAAAAAATCACAGGTAAACTGCTCCTGGAGTCGATCTGCATCTAAACTAATGAAGGCTACGTTACACATGCTGACGTGTTCATGAGGTGTTTGTAAGTGTTTGGGGAACAGATAGAAAAAAAGAACATTTTTAAACCGATTAACAGCAGTTAGACTAAACTTTAGTTTTGCTTTGATCAGTCACTTAAAGATCCATCAGCATTGGTTATAAAAAATTACATTTAATACAACAACTCACTGTATAGAGATAAGTTCATAAAAACGGTGGTGGCACACACATATTTAACAATCCAAGCTAAATGATGGCAAAGTATTTGTTTGACATTTTGGAGAATGTGCTGCTTTGGCTGTTAATTAACCATTAACAACGTCCTACATCCCTTTACAACCCAGTACGTCAGATATGATGATATGAAGTCAGGGCAGCAGCTCACTGAACAAACAGGCAGAAAGATTTGAAGGGAAATCAACAGAGCAGTGGTTCTCAACCTGTGGGCCAGGACTTACTGGTGGGCTGCAAAGGTATTGTCAATAATTTGCAAAACAGTACAATTTTGGTGAAAATATGTAATTATAAAAAAAATAAAAAATAAAAAATAAATAATGTTTTAAACGTTTAAAAACAAAATTATCTTTAAAAACACTAAAAATGTTTAAAAACTCCTTTCATTATTATTTTTTCTCATATTACGGCCTGTCACTGTCATAAGACAATCATAGGAACTGGTATGTTGTCACCAGCCGGACTGCATCGTATACTTGTTATCACAGGCTGCGTCCACACCACTACGTTTTCATTTTGAAACGAAAACTATCTCCGTCCAGACCGACACACCTGAAAACTCATACACACATGACCATTTACCTACACTGAGCACGTGCAAACCGGTGTAAACAGGAAGCAGATTGACTACTCTGCAGTTGATTAGTTGCACAAAATACCACGAATGAGGAGCAGTGAAGACAGTCTTAGCGTTAAAATACAGACTTTAACTAAACAACAGCTGCTCGTAAAGACAACAAGGTAAAATATGCTAACAGTAATCCGTTATCCGTGTTGTATTGACCACTGGTAGTCGAGGCTGATGACACCCGATCAGCGAGCGACCGTGGGTGTCTATGTCATTGTTTCCAAAGGTCTCAGTTTCTGTCCGTCCAGACTACAACACAACCCCAGAGTTTTCACACTCAAACAGATCCAGCAGTGTTTCTGGAAGTCCCAGTTTCAGTGCTCAAAAACTCCGGAATCGTGTGGATGGGAGGAGGAAACGTATCAAAAGAGATGCGTTTTAAAATGAAAACATAACAGTGTGGACGTAGCCTCAGTCTGATGAAAGATGCACCCATGGCACAAACTGGAGAATCATTATGGATAGCTGGTGAGCAACAGGAAGAATTAAAAGGAAAGTGGGGAAAGGTGAATTGACAAGTGATCTCTCCTCTGTCAGACAAAAAAGAAAAACTGACATTACTACTCGGCCTCAGTATTGTTATAAGGTCGGATGTTCCCACCAACATTTTTTGAGATTTTCAAATGGGCCATGAGTTGGAAAAGGTTGGGAACCACTGCAATAGAATCATTTTCTCCCACAGTCTTTGCATCAACAACATACATTCTGCTCAGTTCTCAGAGAAACGAATCCAGCATTGGCTTTGGATGATTTGGCCCCAGTCTGCCCCCTAGTGGAAACATTGGCAATACTTTAGGTTAGGTTTGAGACAAGGTGATTTGAAAATAAAAAAAAAATACAAATAAATTAGGTGATAAAAATTTGTCAGCAGCACCAGTTTTACCTAGCTAACTCTCCCTTTAAAGTAGTAATGTTGAAAAGCTTTGTTTTGTCATCTTTGGCGACACCTTTGGCCAAATACAACGTTGCTGATGTTATTTTAGTGACTTGAATTCCTTGTGATTTTGTGGGGGAGTCATAGCAGACACTCAGTTCATACACCTGTTAAATGCAAGGACTTCTATATAATCTCCTCAGTGGGTCAAAGGCTCAGTCACCATTGTGTTTCATGATTCAGTGACAGATAAGAGACTTAAAAGACATGTATTAAAAATCTTACAGATGTCACTTTATCTCGGAGAGATCTGGACATTGAAGGTTGCACATTTTAGACAGAACTGCTTTATGACAGTTTGGGATTTTTGTATGATTTAATATTTAATTTGCTGCCACTTTGACAAAAAAACAAAAAAAATCCTCCATTTCCTGTTTTAATGTGTTTCAATTAGATTCTTTTTGTGTTATAATAGGATATTGTGACATATTATCTTGTTATTACCGATACCAGATTATTCCGTTTTAACATAAAACTTTTTTTTGGTATAAAAATATATCACTTTATCTTGTTACATCACAAATCGTTCACCTGCGTTTCATTAAATTCAGATGAAAAGATCAACAGCAGTTTCACATTTGTACATCCAGTATAGAAATATCATTGATCCAGGTCACCTTCATCACAGCTGGAGGCATCAGAGGTCAATGAAACAGCTGGGTAATTAACTTTTCAATAGGATCACTATGCTACTACCAAGGACACCTTTTCTGACAGTTTACTTTAATAAATATAACTTATATAATTCAAATGATCAAAGAATGAATCAGCAAGATTATAAATCTGAGCAGACACATTGCCATCCTCTGTTAATGATCAGGTTTTTTTTTTGTCAATAATATGTATGTATGTAATATTGAGGTTTCATATCCAGCCTTCCTCATCCTGTCCTCTTAGTGGGATTGCCAGGTTTGAACACTGCTAACTCTAAACAGAATCCAGGTGACTCTTGAATAAATTAGTGACTTGATATTGAAGCTCACATGTAAATGAAACAGCTGAGAAGTTGCCTGCACTCTTGAACATATCCTGGAACTACAGAGCAGTCAGACAGGATTCTGTACAGTGATGGTTATTGTTTTGGTTCAACTCCAGTGTAATGGACCAATTAGCAACGACTATGAGATTAAAGCACTAACTATTAGCCTTTAATTGAAGTTAAAAATCAGTAGATTAACCTCATGGTTTAATTTAAATCCATTAAGGTGAATTCAAAGCCACTGCAACAAAACACATATGACTGTGTTGATCCCTTCTGACTGTATATGTGTTTATATTGGACATAAGCAGATGAATGAATACTACATTTTATATTTGACCCGAGGACAAGCTGTTACCTGAACATCTTCAACTGTTTCTTTACTGAAGTTTTATCCTTCAAACACAGTAAAATAAACTGTACATCAACAGCAGCAGGACATGAAAGAAAAATATCTGTTTCCACACAGAATCAAAAATGCATCGATCAACATTCAATCAGTGCAGAAACCTTTTTTCAGATCAACCACAATCATAAAAGAAAAATAAATAATACACAAGAACACAGGCTCAGTCATTCACAGGTGATGCTTGGTGATTATGGTCTATATACGAGGAATTACTGTTTGTACTAGTGCTTAGAGGAGAGGTACAGCCATAGCTCTACTGTTATAAGATGAAGAAATGTGTTCTGGTCTTCATGGACCATGAGAGTTTTTATAAGTTATCATTCCAGGCACTTGTTTCCACTGATTCTGACACTCAGTTAGCAGACCCTTGAAACTTGCTTGGCGGGTATAACCTAACACATGAAATCTGCAATAATCTTTGTAAACATTACAAATTACTGCATCATGTAGCTGAAGTAGTGGTGTGCTGTCGGGACAAGCAAGATGAGCAACGTTTGACCAGTTAAAGCTAAAAACAGACGTCAATTAGAATGATACTGAAATGGAAGTGAAATCTCTCCTCACATCTGATCTCAGAACAGCGTTCTGTCCATAGTTCAGACTCAGGCTGTGTGCAGCCTCAGATCACAGTTGCTGAATATTGCCTAAAACGAGCAGCAAAATCAGGCGTAAATTCAAACTGTATGAACTGTATGAACAAGCAATCAAGACCACGGCCACTTAGGAGACAGGAAGTGTAAACCATTTCATAGCAGTGGTGCTGCTTGTAATGTGTCATCTTTTCTTATAGACTGTCTTTGGCCACACCACTAGAAATAAACAGGTTAGTGCCCTCTGGTGGACAAACTATGTAAAGTTCTTAAATTACCCCAAACATAACCTTTCCCTCTGTTGACCACTCTTGTTATTAATTGACTGATATGCAGAATACACCAATACTAATAGAAGCAAGTTTCAGGAGTCTGCTGCTTGATGTTCCTCCCCACAGAGAGACAATGGAAACGGGTGAATGTCCGGAATGATGGAAAGAGTCAATTCCAGTTTCTGAAACGCAGCAGCAGAATGATTCAATCAATTACAGGTGATTTGTAGTAAGAGACACAGGCATTATGACTTCATCTGTAGACAGACAATAATACTGGAGAATCATTGGTTGAAGAAATCTATTCGTCCACACTAACTTTGGTCAAGAACAATTCATGAACGAAGAAAAGAAGAAAAGAATATTAAACCTGTAGATTTTTAACACTGTGATTACTGAAAGTTGTTTTTTCAATATTTTTTGCCACCATGATGGTTGATTTCATAAATTACTGACAGTCATTGTGGTTTACAACAATAGGGAGACATTAGAAATAATATGACATCTATTAGTAAATATTTAACTTCATTTACATTTTTCTGAGTTTCACTCTTAAAGGATAATTCTGGTTTATTACAGCTTGGATCTTATTTTCAGAGCCTTTACCATCGTTTCCATCAGTGATGACAACATTACATCGCTACAGCAAAATCTGACGAAGACACCGACAGTTTTTATCTATTATTTTTAGTAATTATCTAAACCTGTTTATTTAGAGGTCAAACTGAAAGTGAGTGCATCTGAAATGTGTCTGCACATGACTTTCTGCCAGAGACATCCTCCAGGCCTTGTTCAATCCCCTCAGTGTATTCTGGGTGAGACCTTCTCCTGGTTGGACAAAAACTTCTTTTCAATGTGAGGGAGCAACAGTTCTACTCCGAGCTCCTTCCAGATGTCTGACCCTCTCGAGGCCTGGCTATGCTTCATTCAAGTTAGTTCATACAAAGTGTTATCAAGCCCCATCACAGGCGGTTATAGGTCCAAACGGCCACACTGGAGGGGATGGGGGAAAAGCTGGTTGTCCTAGAGTGGTGAGATAAATTGTACAAACTTCCTGGTTCCTGGTTGAACTCATTTGTACATACAAGCAAAAGGAGAAATAAGTGACTGTGTAAGAAATGAGAAAAGGAGCCCCCGAGAAAGAGAGCTAGAGAGAGGTTCAGATATTATTGGCTGGACTGCAACAGCAGAAATGCAAATGTCTGTGACTGACTGAGTGAGTGAGTGACAGAGTTTAGTGATTGAGTTACGTCATCAGCCGAATGCCATGTGACTTAGAGGGGCGTTTACAGCTGCAGTGTTGCCAACTTAGCTCATTGTCTCTAGATTTAGAGACTTTTCATACACAGACTAGGTATAAACCTGGTTCAGGTCTGGACCGTGTATGGATGCCGGACTGGGGGCCTCTTTTTACAGGCAGTCTAGCAAGCTGCTCCCGTTTCCCAGCTGAATAACTGATCTGAATAGCATGTAAACAACAGAAACACCAGCAACAACCACTTAGGCTCAGTCCTTACCGCAGCGGCCATGGGTCCGAGTCCGACCTACGGCCCTTTGCTGCATGTCATCCCCTCTCTCTCCCTGACTTTCCTGTCACTCTCTCACTGTCCCTATAAAGGCAAAAACTGCCAAAAAAAATAACTTTATATAATAAAAAACTTGAAACAGCTATAGGAAGTGTTTAGTTTATATTAACATGTAATGCAGTAACTGCAACACGAGAGGCTGTGAGCTGTGTGCAAGACTAAAGAAAGATAGTCTGTCTCTTCCACCTTTCTCTCTGCGTGATCATGTTAAAGTAAATACAGCTGAAATCACAGCTCAGTCTTTGTCTTTCATTTATGTGTTTGATGATTTGGTCAGACGACATCAGGATTTGTACTAGGTTTAGACCTAGTCTTGTTTCAAAAAAGCACCAAGTTACAAATCTAGTGACTTTTTGGACAAACCTTAGCTACTTTCCATAGAAGAGAGTCACAAGATCAGGTCTACATGTGATTAAAAAAAGAGCAGAGAAGCAGAATCACTTGTTGACCAGCGCCTTCAGGTGTGGCCGTTTGGGACAGTTGCAAAACATGTTGTATGAACTAGTTCTTCTCCAGCGTAACCCGACCCTAATGATGCTTTCTTCCCTTCTCTGGGGGTATTCTTTTGATCATAGTGCAAAACCCATGACCCGGGTGAGCATCAGAACAAAGATCGGTCTTGACTTCAGGCTCAATGCTGCCATAATATCCACATCACCAGCAGCAACAACATGAACAAGACCCCAAGATATTTAAACTCCTTTGACTTGTTGTGTTCCACATTACCTTGGAGAAAAATATTATGACTGATAAGAGGACGGACAAACCAAGAAAATACGATACCAGTTATAATAAAGTAGAATTATCCTTTAAATCAACATAACATTTAGCTTTTTAAGCAGGTTATTGAACAGTACCAATGCTGATGGAGTCTTCCCTTCTCCCAGGGTCCTTCAGTGTGAGATCAGGAGAACTAGGTTTTAGGGTGGCCTCCCACCAACAGTCTCTCTGAGGATCCGCTTCCTTCAGCAGGTGGTTAGTTTCCCTTTGTCAGCCAATTGTCAAAAATAAACTCTTTTACAAATAAATACAGTATTTACACACAGGTCACACACATGATTGTTGAAAGCTCGCTACTTCACTGTAGATTGCTTTAAATTCACTCAAGCAGCCGCCTGGGCCTCGGTGTGGACAACAGCTGGCTGCTCTCTGCGTTATTGATTAGTTATCACTGTGTTCAGAACCGTTTCCATGGTGTTTGATTTGTTCTGTAGAAAATAGTGACTGCTGCTGTTTGTAAACCTTTGCTCTGTACATCAGCAAACACCTTTTACAGGAGGACTACCAGCTGAGGTAGCGTGGGATGAACAGGTGAACTGATCCAGGGCTGCTTCCTCATTTTACCCACAATTCAACACCAGCTCTTGAAGCCAAGCTTGTGGCTCTAGATTATTTTTGTATGACTATAAATTCAGTCCAGCTGTTCGTCACAGGGCTGAACGTCATCGTCGGCCCTTTCTGCTGATCTTTCATAGTAATGATGAGGCCTTCAAACAGGGTCACGTTTTTCATGCTCCACACCTTCTCTGGAAGATCCGACATCATGAGTGCGGTGATATTGTTTCCCTCGATATGATGTTGATGCAGACAGATCTTTCATCCTGTTGAACGACAGAACACATCGGGATCCGTGTTCTCCTTCGTCGTCTTTTTCAACTCTCCGTACGGAAAACCTGAGCTCCATCTGAAGGCCATATAACACTGGTCCGTGCACCGCAGCTCGATATCGGTCAGCTAACACTGTGGTCCACATCTGTGCACTGATGCATCTTTTCACCCACGCAGAAACCCAACATGGGCCAAAAAAACTATGTGCTTGCTCACATGTTTATAGCAGCGTAACAAATGACAGTGAACAAGGAAGCTTAGAGAAAGAAACAAGGGGACAGCCTCACCAGGTCTCTCCAGGATTTACTTTACACGTAGTCACGGAAGAAGACCGCAGGTGTGTTGGCAGGTGCAGGAGCTTCTTCACATGCTTCTTTCATTAGATACCAATCAGCTGTAGTTAGTTTATACTTCCCAAACTAATGGGTTTGGCACAATGATGCCCCCCCCCTCCCAGATAAAGTCCGCTCTCATTCAAATGACATGAGGTTTGCTGGTATCTGTTGAGAGAACAGAATATTAGAAAGAGGGTCTCACGTGGAGGCTGCTCTGTGTCTGTGTGATTTTATTTGGCCACTTGGGGGCAGTACAACAAGCTGTAAAATCAACATTGATATATTATTACGTTTTTTAATGTGTTAGTAAAGCTATTTACACATTAAGCATCAACTTGGAGTCATGACTCTGGTGACATGATGAATATTGCCTCTTTTAGCTCTGTGTTTGGTCTCCACCACCTCCTTAAAAAAAAAAAAATCTGGTTCTTTAGCTGCTAAATGCTCCACTATGTTCACCAGCTGCTCTCCGACTGAATCTGCAGTCAGTATATAAACATCCTCTGGATATATGAAGATATAAGTTTATAACATATATGAAATATCCACAGTAAAATCTGTATATGTACATATATTAAAATATCTATATGATTGATTCTTATATGGTATAACATGACAGTGACAATATATGTTAATAATATATCTTTAACATATGCTAGTTTATTAAAACAACATACATATAAACGTTCTGTATGGTTATATACAGTATGTTTTCCTTATTCATTTTTAACATGTCTGTCTTCTGACTCAGACTTTTGGACCCTACTGTATATAATATCAACATATATTGACAGACTTTGGGAACGATATATATTTATGTAACATATGTCTACAATATACATAATCATACATAAACATACAGATCTGTATGGGCTGGACATATATGTCAATATATGAAATTGTTCCTGTTCCTTTTTTTTATTTTTTATTTCTTTTTACATGTTTTTATTTTATATGTAGATATATTACGTAATATATTCAAATATATATTTTAATTAGGGTTGCTTGTTCAATGACATGATGTTGCACAATGTGGCTGCTGTGTGTACTGAAGGGGCTGAGAGGATTTAGTGTGTAGCTGCCTCTGAAAGCACAACACCAGGGTTATATATATATATATATATTTTTTTTTTTTTTACATCATTTTTTCTGACAAGACAAAATATGTAAAGAAGACAGTTTTCAAGCTGGTGTCAGGTATTTATTTTACTCTAGCTCGGCTAGCAGTGTTGTCCAGGACCTGGTTTTGTACTGCACGAAACTAAAGTCCACCTTTATATCTGACTCTGAAAATATATACATATGTCTATAAGATGTTGTCCATTATATATTACATATGTCATTTCCTGTACAAGTGTAATGTCTACTCCTTCTTGATGCCTGAAAATGTCAATAAAACTTAAGTCGTTAAAGTAAAATTAGGTTATTAATCTATCATAAAGCAGGTATTTAAGGCAGAGTTACATACATTTAATACATTTAAATCTAATGAATGTGTTTATAATGGCACACAGAGGTGGAGAAACTCTTTCCCTGTTCCTGCTGATGATTCAAATATTTAATCTTACCATCATATCCTGTTTATTTCTGTTTCTATTCATTGATCTCTTGAGTGACCAAAACTGACCCATGGTCCAAACAGGTGAGTGTGTGTGCTGAACATACCTGAGGTCTGCTGCTCCTACAAGCCTCCTCCAGGTTCTTGTGCCAGATGATGGCCGAAAACCTGGATCCAGTCTGGAACTTGTAAACATTACCTGTGAAGGAACACAGATCAGATATGTGTGATTATCTGAACTGAAGAGAAGGGAAAAGGAAGCAGCAGCAGCAGCAGCAGCAGCAGCTCTGCTGGAGGTGTGAAACTGACCTTTGTCTGGGTCATTGAGCTGGAAGATGTTGGGCCGGGCCGGGTCGTCTGGCAGCACCACCATCCATCCAGTCACACACACCTTCTTGCAGGGGTTGGACTTGTACTGTGGCAGACAGAGGATTACAGAGAGATGTGGAAACTACATACTGGAGCTCACAATACCACAAAGGTATAAATGTGTTTCTCTGCTCTCTGACATGATGCTGTAGCTGTGATTTAACCTCTTTAAAAATGGGCTTTGAGACAAATGAGACAAAAAGAGCTGTGATCAACTTTCTGATGGAGAGCGAAGACGAGCAGCAGCATACGATGTTGATTTTAAACCAGCTGAGATCTTCATTATCATAAGGATTGAAACGATGGGGAGCTGAAGGACTTACAGCTCGGTGTGTTTTGGAAGAAGAATGAGAGATAGAGAGTTTCAAAAATCCACAGTGTATCGGGCATGAAGTCAGGCACGTGCACAGATAAAGCCTAAAACAGTCTTAAGCTCCCGGCGCCGCCACGAGAACACCATCGTCACAATAAAACTCAAGTTCTTGAGGCTTTTCTGACTGTATTTGATCTGCCAGTAGGTGGCGCTGTCACTCTCACTGAATACTGAGCTGTAGATGTCCTCAGACTGGGACTCTGCTCAAACAACTGAAGTTTGAGACATACTGGTCAATTTATATTTGAATTACATCAACAGCTTGATGCTGAAACATTGAAATTCACCGTGCCGCCATGGCAACAGCATTCAATGAAAATTCACAATCTTCACAATAACGCATCATCAAGGTCTTGAGGCTTTTCTGACCATATTTGAGGTGGATCCGATCAACACCCCTGCCCAAGACTCATATCAGATATCGAGTAACACCACTGCCATCTGCTGACAGCCTGCTGGAACACATCAAACCTGTTGCAAAGAATCTTGGTGTTTGGTTTGACAGCAACTTAAATTTTGAGCAGCACACAAAACTTGTGGAGTCTTGTTTTCACCATTTGAGAAATATATCCAACATATGAGCTTGTTTATCTTTTACAGACACAGAGACCTCCTCATGCCTCGACTACTACTGCACCAGCCTCGTCACCTGCCTCAACCAAAGATCCATTAATTGTCTCCAGACTGAACAGACCTCAGCTACTGACTTGTGGTCTTGCGGACTTGTGTGATGTGGTCACTCCTCCTGGAGTCACATCACACTGGTTTAGCCTCGTGACACTGGCCCCCGGTACGTTTTAGAATTGGTTTTAAGATCCTACTGTTGACTTTGAAAGCTCTTCACGGCCTCTCTCCATGTTACATCTGACCTCATTACCCATAGCTCAGGTCCTCAGGTCTCTTATTGTTCCTGAGGCAAAGCTAAAAACCAGACGTGAAAGAGTTTTCAGAGTCAGAGCCTGAAACTGTGGAACGAGCTGCCTGAGGAAATCAGCTCAGTAGAATCACTGACCTCTTTTAAATCTCTTCTTTAAACTAACTGTCCTCGTTCTGATGCATGTAAAAACTTTTGTTTTGGAGCACCTCTAAAATGCTAAAGCTAATCAGGGGGTGCTGCAGAGCCGATGTGGGAGCAAAGTTTCTTGAGATGTTTCTTGGAACAGTAGAAATATTCAGTTCAAGTCTGAGCAGTCTCATGTTCTTCAAGCATCAAACTCACATGTTTCCTCTCAGAGGCCCTCAGAGCTTTGGCCCCATAGAAGGTCAGCGTTGATCCAGACAGAGAAATCCAAAACCTGGTCCACGATGACAACTGCAAGACAGAGGATAATGGCTGTGCTGAAAACATCTCACAGTCTTCGGATCAGGCCTTTCAACCTTAAACCACGGTGTCAAAGACCAGAGGCGAACTCACCTTGGGCTTCCGTCCTTCCTTCAGCATGGTTTTCCTCCTCAGGGGCCCTTCGATGGTCACACCGCCGGCCTCGCTGCAGCCGTAGCAGGAGTTGGCAGCAGAGGAGCTGAGAGTGACACAATCACATTATGAGCTAGTGAAACAGGTTTCTGCTCAGTCTTCAGAGACCAGTCTCTGAGGTCAGTGAGTGAGTCTACATGATACAGGTTTACATTTCTACCAAACTGATTCACCCTGCGCTCATTTAATGCAGCTATAGAGCAGGTACTGATAAAGCACGCAGTGTTTCTGGATATTTGATTTATTTCCAGCTATGAGCTATGTCAGAGTTTGACAGTAGAAAATGATGTCGGTACAAATCTATGGAACAACAGACAAAGACTGACACTCTGCTGCTACTGTCCCAGTGATGATGTGACATTTGACTTCACGACTGTCGATAAAGTGTTATGGATACATCACAGCGTGTGTGAGAGAGTCATCTTCTCATGGAGACAGCATGCAGGACAACAACACTCACACTATGGTTCCCAGCTTTTCTTATAGTGAGATGACTGAGACGACAAGACAAACATGAAGCTCACCACAGTGACTGTCACAGACTGGAGCAGTGAAGCCCTGATCTGACCTCATCAGTAACTCCATTAACTTCATTTATAAAGAATATCAGGACGTTTGCTAACGTTAGGCCTTGTGTGTGTGTGTGTGTGTGTGTGTTTCCCGGTGACAGATGTGTGATGATGCAGGTGGTACACTGTGAGGACCTGAAAGTTCAAACTGACCCTGAGCTGTGCTGATGGATGATAAACAAATAATGGATCTGTGCATTTACAGATCATTATCACATTATGACATTTGCTGGGTGAAATATATTCATATGTTCTCACCTCTAGTCTTTAGTTGGTTCAGATGCTGCAGCAAGAATTTGAACTAAATCCAGAAAATGTGACGGGATTACATCAGTTTCTTCACTTCTCTTCACTGGCTCCCTGTCCACATCAGGTCACACTTTAAGGAGCTTTTAAAAAGTTCTACATGGACTCCTTCCTTCTAACCTGTAATATTCCCTCCTGTGTTCTGTGTTCTCCCGTCTGTCCCCACAGTTAAAAAGATGTCTGCTGGCTGCATAGCCTTTTCCTCTCAGCCCCCTCCCAGTAGAACAACCTCCCTGCCGACAGACTGCCTGACTCCGCTGAGGCTTCAAATCCAAAATTAAAACTCATCTTTACAGTTCAACTTTCAGTCAGCTCTTTATTCTTTTATTTCAGGCTTTGTACCTGACAGTCCATGTCGTCCTGCTGATGAGATAATACTGTAAACTTTCTGACTGTCTGTCTGTATCCTCCCTGAGTTCGGTTCTGCCTCTCGCCACTGTCACCAAGTGCTGCCTCATGGTGGGAACTGTTGGGTCTCTGTAATCAGTAGTATAGAGTCTGGTCTAGACCTGCTCTCTATGAAAAGTTCCCTGAGATCTCTTCTGTTGTGACCTGGTGCTACATAAATAAAAACTGATTGGACTTGACCTCTAGCCATGTTGACAGTTTCTGTGTGATTTGTCCAGTTTTTGAGAGCTCTGTGCCCAGGGTTCAGTACGGACACTTTGAGTAGTCCTGCAGCACTGAGTAACAGAAACTGTCCAGTTCTGAGTTTTGGCATCAGCACTGGAATCTGGTATCATATTGGAACAAGGAGCTAAAAGTTTCAAACAGCACCCAGACCAGTAAACGACCCCATGTCTGAGACTCATTTTTACTGTTCACAGTAATTCGTTTTTTATGTCAGAATATTAGGGCCACGTTAAGGAATAAAGTCATAATATTACAAGAACAAAGCCGTAAATTTAAGAGAAAAAGTTGTAACATTATGAGAATTAAAAATGTAAAATTTCAAGAGAAAGGAATATTACATCATCCAATCAAAGAGGTGAAAGAACAGCCAGTATCAGTCTGAGCTGCTTCTGGCAGCTGCTGTTTGTCTGTCTGACAATAGAATAAACTCAGTTTTTTTTCAATGTCCTGATGATGATGATGATGATGATGATGATGATGATGATGATGATGATGAGCCAAAAGATGAAGTCTCTCCTTATTAGTAAAACCTCTGCTAAAGTAGAACTTCACAGGATGCTCCACGTTCCTCATTTTAAAGCTTCTGATATTTCCCTCTAAAACAACATGGAACCTAAAATTATAACTTTATTCTAATTATATTATATATTATTATATCACTTTTTTCTTGAAATATTATGATTTCATTCTCAAAATTATGACTTTATTCTCCTAATTTAAATTTTTTTTCTTCAATGTGGCAATACTCCATCATAGTTTTTACAGTGCTGTTAAAAATTCGTCCAGGATCAGTGTCTATAAAACTCACTGCTCCATTAGCAGCATGGTTCTGGTTAAATGATCTGCTTTAGATTTCATTTAACGTTTTTAGTAATTACGTGAGCTCTCCCTTTAGAGAGTTGGGAGACGACTAAAATACAGCCTGAACCTGGAGCTAGAGAAGTGGAGTGTTTACTTTACGAAGCAGAGGTAGAAGTGACTCCTGGCCTCCAGCAGCATGCAGTGAGGGGATGAGGTGAGATAAAACACATCATCTCCCCAGTAAAGATGGATTCATTCTTATTTAAACTTGACTCCGCCCACTCCACTGTACCTGTAAACATAGCTGCGGCTCCGGGGGGAGTTGCGAAGCGGGACCCTCCAGTTGGGGCCCAGTGTAGCATACATGCGGCCCCTGTTTGTCACACAGTGTCACAGTCAGTGTGAATGTGTGCGTCAACCAAAAACAAAATTCAAACTATTTACATTCACAGTACATTTCCTGTCTTTAATCTGCCACTTGTAGATATAGATGAGATTTAACTTTTATCTTGTTGCTTGGACAAACACAGATATACAGTATGATTAACTTGACGTAGGATGTTAGCAACATTCAAATACATTGATATCATATACACAATGAATATGCTACAGGCACAGATACAACTTGGTGACAAGGACAAATTCAAATAAAGATTAAAGGGTTAACCTGTTGATATTTTCTTATTGTCAACAAATCAATGTGCAGACCAAACCAACAATAAAGCCTGGTATATCTTCTGCCTCTGAGCCATGGAGCGCCTTTGTTTCCAACATCTATTAAAACACATCAGTGAGCCACACTAATGCTCTGAGTGACATGTTGCTCCATCACAATGAACACACGCCGAAAAGCGTATTAATATGCCGCTGAAAATAGTCCACAACTACTGCACTATTTTCTCTTGTTTGAATAACACATGATTAAAACTACTGTGTCCAGCTGTTTTAACAAATTACTGAGCCTCTTTTAAAAAGAAAATATATATTTGTGACCAGTTTCTAAAGATCAGGTCTTCAGTAGGAACTGTGAATTGTGATTTTTTATCTAATTTGGGAAAAACTGTCATAATATAAAGACACACCACCATATGCATAAAGTTTGAGTAAAGAAACTTTAAAAATTAGATCTTACTCCCTGTAACATCCAACATCACAACAGCACTATTTTCTGTAGAATCTGAGCAAAGGAATTAACATTTGCCTTTATCAAATAAATAAAATGATAGAGCTGAGCTCCAGGTAGAAGCTGGAAGAACCACCAGGCTCCATAAAGTGTCTGCTACGAATCTTTGCATGTAAATTATTTATACAAAATCAATAGTGTGTTCTTGAGAATTGATACAGTATCACAAAACATCTTACACCAGCCTCATTATTTCACAGAACCTTCCTGCAGGTTCATAATCACCTTATTGATTATTATGTTAATTAAAGTTTATTAAAGTCACTGTAAGAAAAGCACGAGAAGCAGTTCTTTCTGTCCTTAAATAGTTCAACACATGACTTTAATACTGTAGACACACTGCAGTTTTCTAAAGTAATTAAAACCCTTCAAGATGAAATGACAGGTTAATATGAGACAAGGGTTCTCACCTTTCCATTCCAGGTGACAGCTCCTCCCCAAAAGAGCTTTCACTGCTGCCTATTAGGAACAATTTAAAAAAACAATCTTTGGTCTCAGGTATATTAGAAAAGCTGATGAGACTAATCAGAACTAATTTGAACAGAACGTCACTACATGTTTAAGCCCTCACCAGGACAATGACTGTATGGCACAGTGTGTACATACCTAATGACAGGCCGTTGGACACAGATGTGCTGTGTGGGTCGTTTCTGACGGGGCTCTGAGACTCTAAGAAGCTGTCGTCCAGCAGGTGTCGTGCTTTCTCTATGGGAAACGTGGCGCTCCTGCTCTCCGACATGCCGTACTGACACATCATACTGTGGAAAACAGGTCAACCAAAAGACACCGACACAAACATACAGGTGGTGGTTATAGATGTTACAGTGCATTTCACACTCAAGGGAATTTTTTCTTTAAAGCTCAGATTCATGTTTTTCAACCTGACTCTTGTTTCTTTCCCTGACTGTTTTATTATTGTATCTCCTGATGATGCCTGAGATCTGAGACCACAGTGGAAGATTTTACATCGACAAAATGGTGCCCATTAGTGCTCGGACAGGTTTTTAACTCTTCATACACACAACTATTCAGCACATCAGGGATTATGGCTACAGGAAATGTAGGAATACAATGATCAGCAGATCTTCAGATTTTGAAAATGTGGAACTCTGGAATGTAACTAACGTACGTTTACTCAAGAACTGGATTTTAGTATAATTTCGTCACCCAAGGTCGTTTGTACACGACCACACCGTCCTAAACAGAGGTCAACATAAGTGGAAACACCGATGTGGGTGGACTGTGGTTGTGCAAGGGCTTCAACATTACTATTATTATTATTGACTAACTTGCTGCTAACTTCTCCTTGTCCTTCGCATGGCTGGGATATACAGTATATAGTGTATTTACTAGTATGTCAGTATCAGTGTTGAATGATCTTCTATGTCTGTGTCTCTTTAGTAACTTGTAACTGAATCTTTAAACATTTGATCAACATTATGACAGTTGTATTTTATTTGTTGTCGTGGTGCTAACTGCTGCTCTGCATGTGTCCAAACATGTTCATAATCAGTTGCTTAGCTTTGTTTTATTGCTTCATGGCTACATGAGCCAAATAGTTGAAAGCCTACTAATACTAGTGAAGCATTGAAACAAAACTAAACACAACCATTGCTGCTGATGTGATACTTGCTTTATGTACTGTAGCTGTTAGCTGCATATGCTAATGTTGTTTGTTTGTGGAGCAAGACACACTTCACATTTGCTGGTACTATTTATTACTTTGTCTTATTTTACTTTGTCACACAAACAGTTTGAAGCACTTCAGCTTTTACTCGGGCACCTTTCACTGCTGCAGTGTGGTCCTACCTCTGCTGAGTCAGTCTGCTCCTGGTGGTAAAGCCGGGCATACTTCTAAAAATTTAGAAATGTTGAGTAGATATAGTAAACACTGTTATTTTCTCTGCTCTTCTCTGTTCTGTAGCCAACTGATACTAACACTGAAATTTAAAAATGGAATTTCAACACATAAATGAGTTTTTAACATTGTAAGTAAATGAGGAAGCCACAAGTTTACCAGTGTTGTTGTCATGGCTACTGCTTTTAAAATTAGGGTTTGCATTTGAGAGTGTAGAGAGCAATTAGAATTTGTTGTACTCACTTGTTTCCCAGACTATGGCTCTTCCTGTGGTGGGAGGGGGGAGGGGTGGGGATGTGAACCCCCACAGAGGCATCGGGGCAGGTAGGCCGTCGGTTGTACCTCATAGAGGCAGAGACCTCAGACAGACCTGAAACACAGAGAACATGTCATCACCGCTAACTGCTACAACACCGCTAATCCATTTCACCCCGTCTGTGTAATGACATCAGAGGTTACTGAAGGTCGTGGCTAAAGGTTTCTCTTTGGTGTCAAGTGTGTGACTGTTAGAGGCAGAGTAACATACTGCTGATGGCCCTCAGCCACACCAATAACACTCAAATGTTTAAAAGGACATGTGTGCAGGATGTAGTGGCATCTAGTGGTGAGGTGCAACCAACGAAACACCCCTCCCCTCACCCCTCCCTTTCATATGGTGGCCCTCAGGTAAGCCAGTGTTTGATTTGTCAGTTCTGGGCTACTGTAGAAACACGGCGGCTGTGGGGGACAGGGGTCCCTCCCATGAAGAGATGAAGAGCTCATTCAAAGCTTACAAAGGCACAACCATTTTTGAATAATTATGAATATTAAATTCAATTTCTGCCACCAGATCCTCTTGAATCCTAAATCTGGGGCCTCCAACAGGTGGCCCATGAGCTCCCAGTAGCTCATCCAAAGGTTTTTGAGTTTGATAGTTTTGATACGGTATGTGAATAAATGTAACCAGACCCCTGTCCTAGACACTGGTCCTTTGATATATGTGTTCAGAAAGTATATCAGACAACAAGGGTGTCATTTCCTCTGGGGAGACATGCCACTTTTCAAAATCCTATTTTTGTCCTCCTCACTTTTATTGTTTCAGGTTCATTTTCTTGTCTGACCAGGAGTTGATACATGTGCTGCTAATATCATTCCAGTGTCTTTCAGTCATCACCACGAGCAATAACAGCAGGAGTGGGGTGCAGTTCTTCACAGAGATTTTTTATGCCTCCATGCTGGCGACAGTCAGAGCCAGAGCCATATTGTTTTCAGGTTGTCCGTCCGTACGTTTGTCTGTCTCACTCTCGTGGACACGATATCTCAGAAACTCCTTGACAGAACTTCTTTAAATTTGGCACAAACATTCACTAGGACACAAGGATGAACTGGCTTGGATGCTTTCAGAGTAGCTTCCCCAACTCTGTCTGTCTGCAGCACATATTTGTTTTTTGGGTAAAAAAAAAAATCTCTTAGTCTACAGTAATATTCACCAAAAGAAACTAAAAGTGATTTTAAGAAAGGTTAATGCCTTAAAAATACAGAGGTTTACAGAGCCTTTCTAAGTTTTGTTATACAACCAGTACTATGGATAGATTTGGTATTTGCAAATGAAATGAATGAATACATTAAATGCATAAGTGAAATAATAAATAAATATAGCACATATGGGGCTACAATATGATGGAATAATACAAGATCCACAGTTGATATTGTACTTCAGTACTGCAAATTCACTAACTAAGTTGGAAGTAATTAAATTACACCCTTTGGATCTGGTTCTTCTGTGTACATTCCCACTTTGCCTCGTCGGTGATCTTGTGTTTTGTCAGTGTTTGAGATTCCTCCTCATGGGGAAAATATTAGCTCTTCTCTAAAAATGCTTTCAATCAAATTCACTAGATGGAGCCAGTGAGGCAAAGAATGAGCCCTGCCATGAAAACCATTAATTCCTTCATCTGATGTAGTGACTCCAACAGCACACTGTGTGAATGTGTAATAGGTCTGGCCATATAATCCTGCCATTAGTCTGACCACAGCTCTGGCAGGACTGTGTTAGATTGGTGAACTGATGCCGTGTTACCATGAGCATTATGTGGAACCTTTGAGTCACGGTTCCTCCCACTGGAGACCCACCGGGGCCGTTTAATCGCATATATGTGACCCAGCAGGGCAGTCTGTGTTCACCATGTTCAGACTGGAACACAGTGGACTCGTGTGAAGTTCTGTTGTGGAAGCTGAGAACTGCAGAAGCTCAGACTCTGCAGAGGACACAGACAGCTGTATGTGATTCTCCACTCATGATCTACTGTGGAATTTGTTCAAATCAGAATCATTTTTACCAACAAGAGGAATTTTTTTACTCATCTGAAATTTTCTAATCATGTGTAATAATGTGGTAAAGTCAGAATTAAAGCAGTCCGTGTGATGTGGCAGGATAATGTGCTCCCTGAGGGACAGAGTTGCCTCATCGTGCCTTGATTACTCTACTATTAGCCTGTTAAAACGTCCTGTGTGAGGCCCTGCAGCCTGCGTCTGGAGAACTGCACCCTCAGCAAAATAAGCCACGACGAATTCACCAAAACCATTTAGCAACAATCTGTAGGTTTAAAATCTAGCAACTTTATAATGTTCAGAAGCAGAATTTGTGTTGAGGAAATGATTGAAAGAAAAAGCTGTAAACACAACTTACAATGGTGGGTTTTGTAAAGCTGTGGGACGAGTTATGTGGTGAAATTTGTAGGGAAGAATAATAATAATAATAATAATAAGAAGAAGAAGAAGTAGTATGACAAATAACAACGCATTTCTCATCCTGTGCACATGGAGGAATGTTTCTTCTGAGAAGCCATCACTCCACAGTCACTCCATGTGATAGCTAAAAAGTGCTGTAGCTTCTTGGTTAAGCACTGCACTGAGGCACAAAAGCGACAAACGTTAAGTTTATTTTTCAATATGACTTTGACTCTCAAAAACACACTCAATAAAACCTGTTCTAAGGTAAATTATATATATAATTATGTGTAAAAAAAACATTTCCCAGTCTAAAATATGTTATTTTATATATTAACATGTTGTTTTACTTTTTCTCCAGAACCATCTGGCGACCCCCGGAAGGTCGAGAACCACTGATTTGGACGATGTGTCCTCAGTCTCTTCACTTCCAATTGCTCCTCCATAGAAATCAAAGAAAGTGGATGAGAAAGTAAATAATCCACTTTGTTCATGCTAACGCCATTACTCTGTTCTAAGGTTTATTAACAATCATTTTCTCATCTTTAATGTGAACGATAGGGAGGGCTAAATGAGTCAGCCCATTTATACCAGTCGCCCCTGTAACAGCTCACTAAATGGTTTGAATCATATGATCTCACCTACTCAGTCAGCACATCTTAACCAACTGAACAATTATGGAAGATTTTCAAGCAAAGTGTTTGCCAGTGCCGCCAGTGCTCTCCACCACCACCACCACCATTATCATAATCATCACCATCATCAAAACATCGCATATGGGAATTATTTGAATTCACACGACAAGTAGCTCTGACGCTGTTCCAGAGGTTCCAGAGACTCCTTACTAACAGTGGGTTTTTACTTTTATCTGGGTTTTACATACAGCTGATAACGAGGCTGACATGTAAACATCCCGGTGCGGCAGGTTCAACAAAGGACGGCTGTGGTCTCACAACAGGAACTGTTGTCCAACTAAAAACCACTACATTCCCGTTGATCGGTGTTAGCTCTTAGCTCATCTCTGCGGACATGTGTACTCATGCTTACTCAGCTACTTGAACTGCTGCTACGAAATTACCAAACAGCTTGGATGAATTATCCAGACTGTGATCTGCCACAGTCACGAGCTTCCAGAAATAGATGATTTATGAGGGACCCTCAGAATATCAGCTAATTTGAATGAGCTAGTATCTTCATGCTCACAGCTAAAGTCACATACAGCTCCACCATCTGAGGGGGTTCCTCCCTGTTCACATGCAGACAGCTGGAGTGTGTGAACTGCTGTCACGTGTGATTTCTCCTCTTTCTTCCTGCACGTGTTCCTCTCAGGCCACCATCTTGCCATCTTGTTGTAACATGGAGAGAGTGAGTAAACCAGATTTCTCTGTTTGGCAGCATGTGAGGTGCATGAGGCTTGTTTATGCTGAACGAGCCAACGAGGCAGTGGACACAGCCAGAACAGCCAGAACAGCCTTTTTCTGCCACGTTATATAACTGCAAATGATCATCTGACCGGCACGAGCATGAGAACACCATCAGCGGTCATTAACCACCCTGAGACTCTCCTGAACCCCTGACAGTCACATGTCACTCAGGCCATATAATACTGTAAATCTACACCTTCATTCAGAGCTGCAGCTTCCTGTTTGACATCTAGACTCTGAGTAGTAAATTAAAGGCATCTGCTGAAGTTAAACTATCGTTTCAGTCCACTGGGTAAAAACTAGTGTCTCTTTATGTGTATGGTGAACAGGGCAACGTGTTGGTTTGAGGTGCTTTACTGTGACTAACTTTGTGGAACATGCTTTGAAATCTTTGACTCTGCCTGTAATCCACTTACAGAAGGTCTGATGGTCTGAGGTATGTGTGTATATAAGGGACATGTATGTAGGGACCGTTATATGGCTGGCTGAACACCTCTGGTTACTCTTACCAGGCAACATAAGCAAACGTCAATGTCGGGAGGGGATACAAAATATGCGCTTTATTTTGTATCTTTGTATCTATCTATCTCTAGATATCCGCTGTCTTTTTACTTTGTTTCAACCAGAAATCTGTTGATCGTCTCCAGACTGTACAGAACTCAGCTGCCAGACTTTAACCAGAACCAAGAGACGCCACCACATCACTCCTGTTTCAGCCTCTCTACACTGGCTCCAAGTACGTTTTAGAATAGATTTTAAGATTTTATTGATTAGTTTGAAAGCTCTCTGTGGCCTGGCTATATCTCTGACCTCTTAGTTGTGTGCACACCAGCAGAACCTTGAGATCCTCTGGTGAAGGTCTTCTGTCTGTTCCAGAGCATGAAAACTAAAAGGGTCAGAGCGTCAGGATCTGGAACGATCTGCCTGAGGAAATTAGGTCGGCTGAGTCTGTAACCTCTGACTCTTCTTAAAACATACTTTTATCAGAGAGCGTTCCCTGGTTTTACTTTCCCTTGAATTTTTCTTAAAATTACTGTGTTGGTTTTTATACACCTGATTGTTTTAATAGTTTTATCTGTTTTTCTTCTCTTAGAATCTCATTGATTTTATTGATTCTGTTTTATTGCCACCTTTGTCAAGCGTTTTGTAACTTAAATTTTAGAAAGTGCTCTATAAATAGTTTATCATTACTATCATTATTATTATTTTTATTATTACCATTTCTGATTTGAGTGACATGCATGAGAGCAACTGTGGGTAAACAAACAATGGACTTGTGCTATGTTGGCAGTTACACCGGAGCGTCAGTAAAACCCCTGCAGGCCAGCCAAGTCATTGTTGGTTTCTTTCCTGTGGGTAAATGTTGTCAAAGCTGTTGCCATCACTAATGCTAGCATAGTTCCTAAGCGACCGAGGCTGTTTTCTTTCTAACCTGGGACAACACATCAACCAAGGATGTGAGGACCATGACAATCAGTCGTACTTCTTGATTTTGTTTAAATATAGAGACTTGTACATTTGTAACCTATTGTTGTTCTGATGATTCATCTAAACCAGCTGATGTACCGGAGCTTTAGCTCTCAGGGCTCCACAGCTCTGGAACAACCTGCATGATGAACTTCACCGTCTTCAGTATTAAATCAGTATCTTTTTAAGAATCTTTTAAAAACACATTTCTCTCACAAAGCTTTTCAATAATCTCTTTTTTTTATTGTTGTTATCGTTCATCTTGATTAATTTGTCTGTATATGTTTGTTGTTTGTGTTGCTATATAAATAAACTTTTTATTATTATATATATGCTAACACCAGCTGTCAGGCATTGCCATAGCAATGATAAACAGTCCCATTGGATCAAGCCATATAAGATACATTGTATTTAATGCGGGATGCAAGATTTCAGTAGTTAGTAAATCTATAGCTTTTAGGTTCATTTATTGTTTTCTATAAAAATATACAATAATAATAAAGTACAGCAGGTTTTAACACTTTTTGTACATTACAATTACTAATTCCTGAGAGTTATTTAGAGAATGCATTATTATTATTATTATTATAATTATTATTGAAGACTGTGTGTTTGTAACTTGTTGTAAGCCAGATCAGTTGGCAGTGACACCACTGAAGACCAGCCAAGAAATTGTTAGTTTCCTTTATTCTTTCAGAATAAAAGCATCCTCTCTTCTTAAAATCTGTTAATCCTGAGTCCGTTGTGACTCATGGGTGATAGTGAAAGGAGTGAGCTCACAGCCACACTGGGAGTCCGGATCAATCACTACCGTGAACAGGTTCAGAACATATAAACAGTGGGCGATGTGTGTGCTTTTACAGCTGGCTGAATAGACCTGAGAGGACCTGTGGCGGTGTGTGTCTCACACACGTGTCTCAAAGTCAGTGTGGAGTGATGCATTTCATAAAATAGAAGCAAATCTGCTCTGTGAGACGAGCATGTGACTGGTGTGTTTCTAAACAGCCTGGCCTTTACTCTGACATGAACCAGCTGAAACCTCCACTGGAACAGAACCGTCTGATTGGTGGAACCTGTTAAAGGCTGAACTCGGGGCTGGGAGGAGGCTGTGCAGCCAGACACTGACACCACTACACTGTATCTCTCTGCATTGTGTTTATACTGATTCTGTATGTCTGCAGAAAAAGTGTATGATCACACTGAAAGACAACAGAGCGGAACATAAAGAACAGACCTCTGTTCTTGAGTTGAGTGTTTCCAGAAAGATGTGGGAGACAGATTCAAAAAAGAAATGTTGAAAAACTGAAGTCAGACTACCTCTTCTCTATAACATGTCACATTCTGATCATCCCATAATGTAATGGAAAAAGTTGATTACCAGTCAACCTGGTGTGTCATAATGATGAGAAAAATAAGCCTTTATATAAATAACTTGTAATGATGATGAAAACTGAACATTTTTTTTGTCACGGTGAAGGAAACCAAACGTCCCCCCTGAGGCTTCACGCTGTTTCCAGCCAAACGTCTCCATGTAACATCTCACTCATGCCTCCTCCTACACAGGTGTCCTGTGTATTATTATTATTGCAGTGACTGCAGCACGTTACACTCTTGGCACAGAGAGAAGCTTTGAAATTGAAACCTTTCCTCCTCCACTGCTTAATCCCCTCCGGTCAGTCCAGTGACAAGCACATAATGACTGCGTCACTCTATAAAGAGAAATACCACCAAATCATCTGAATCGTAATTACACTAAATTGTGAGATAAGTGAGAGAGAGGTGGGGGGAGGGGGTGACCATGGTGACCGTTACAAACAAATCCCAGCATGTGGCTGGCCAGACTGTGAGACATGAGTCTATGGAAAAAGACGGCAGACATGTTGCTGCTGTTAGCTGCGTCGTTAACTCGCTCATGGGACGTTTTAGTCAGCCTCGAGCTGTACGTGACTTTAAGTGAAGAGCTAACTGGACTGACTGGCTGTGAATGATATGAGCTCATTCTTCTAAAAATAAAGCATGTAGTTCTAATGACAGTGAACCGTGAAGCCTCAGCGTACAACACTTCTGAAGCTAAAGGATCTTTGTGTTTACTCCTTATAAATCTGACTAAATAAGAACAGAACTGTAACATGATCACACGCACAGCAGATTATTAAAGCCATCTTATGAAGAACAGCTGCTACAGGTTCATGCACAGACTGAATACAACCTGAGGAGGTTCACATCAAACACCGCTTTACGGCTGTTGATCCACGTTGATTGTCTTTTGGATGAGTTGATTAAACGTTTCTCTGGAGTCTCTGAACGCTGGTTGTTGTGTGGAGCAACGTTTTAACCATGTCTCTGTCATCATGTGGATGAGAAGCAGATTCAGGTGACACACGTTTCACCAACAGCAATGGCGCCGCCAGCCGTAATCCTGTATAGACTGTGCGTACATTTTTTTTAATGATTTTGTTTTAGTTTTTTTAACATCTAGAAAATAAAACGGTGTCAACAGTAAACCCTGTCTTATTTTTTGGCTGCATCCACTCACTAGTGTTATGAGTCTAGACTGAAGAGGAGAGCAGGAGATAAAGGAGGGGTTTGGTGCTTTGATGCACAGTGCTGACTCTGCAGATGTGGAGCACTGATGAACGTCCATCATGATACTGTAACTGATGCGGACGTCGTTCTACAAGAGTTTGATGTAACGTTCAGAGGCAGAATGAACTTATAGGCAGGAAAACCCATTTCATTTTATCATCTCGTGTGGTTTGTTGATTGTTTATTGCTGCAGCTTGGTTTGGTCGTGATGTTGAATATTGTTATTAGTATCTTTAGGAGTTAGTCAGACAACTGCTCTTACGATGACGATGCTAAATGAGGGAATCTGTTGCCGACTCTCACTGCACGTTTCTTAGGGATATTCAGTATAGTATATAATAGTATATTGCAGCCTGTTATTTAGCTGCTGTTGTTGGTTGCTCTTTGAAATACATGTGGTAAGATAATCAGAGTTTTATGGTGGTGTTGTGTCATAACTTTAGCGCTAAAATACACTGATCAATCTCTCTCTCTCTCTCTTACTCGCTCACTCGTTCAATAGGTAGACATACTGTATGTGTGTGTAGGAAACCTAAAGGTAGCCTACAATCAGACAGGTGGTTGTTGTGCATACTATGAAATATAATCCTACTGGTGCCACTGAGGAACAGAACTGCACTGCATTCACCAAAGAATAAAAGATCTCTGGAGACTTTTTAAACATGATGTCTGTCTATCATAATCTAAAACTTTTACCTCATAATTACAAGATCCAATTCTGATAATTATGTGAAAGCTCATAATTATGAAATAGTGTTCTCGTAATTATGACAAAAAGGTGAGGGTGGTTATCAATAATTGGCATTTGAGAAGACAGAATCCTGATATCGAGGCCTGATTTAATTCCTTGGTTTGAGGCAGTGACAGGTATTAATGTGTGTTGTGTAGTGATGTGGATAGCGTCACTGTTTAATTGTTTTTATTTTATGTCATGTTTTTATGTATTTCTTAAATGTTTTTACTGTACAGCACGGTGTAACCCAGGTTTCCAAAGGTGCTCTATAAATAAAGTTTTACTTACTTACTATAGAGAGCCGCAGGAGAGAGTCATAAACCCAGAAATTAGTTAGCATTTCCCTCATCCTAAAGTATCTAGGTTCTTAGAATGGGTTTAAGGTCAAACAAGCTCAAGACATTTTCAGACTTTATTCTACGACATAAAACCAGTCAGTAAATACCCCAGTCCTGATTTCTTTAAGCCCTTACGTCTCGGTTGTTAACAAGTGTCTAAATGAAACTACAGAGGTTGTCCGGGACGTTAAACATCATCACGTTGAACATGAAAACTGATCTACTCTCCAGTCCACCTTTACAGCCTGGTTGTGTTTATACAAACTGTCTCTAACTCCGTCAGAGGAAAGGCTTTGGAAGAAGAGGTCAGAGCTGAATCAAACTACAAGCTGAAGTTTAGTGGTGGTGAGGCTGAAGTCATGTGACCGTGGTGTTGAAGTCATGTGTCCGTGGTGTTGAAGTCATGTGACTGTGGTGCTGAAGTCATGTGACCGTGGTGTAGTTGGTTTATAGTCTAACATTAGCTCTTTACTTCTGCTGATTGTATTGAGGCTTCAAACATCATGAAGTGGAGTTCATTAGAGAAGATGATCCTGCTGAACTAAACCTGTCAGGATCATTAACTGTTGTTTATTTTCTCTAATAATCCAAGAGACAATGTTAAAATCCCATTGACTGTTAGTGGAGGGAACCAGGGGGATGCTAACGGCGAGTTGGACTACAGAAATACATTGTCTCTGCAACTCTCTGTTAGAGTTACATTCTGTGCCAGCGAATAACCAATCACTTGTGATGATGATGTCATGCTGATGATGTCATGCTGATATACACATGAGGTTGATATTTTCACATGAACTAGTTGCATCCTCCAGATTGCTGTTGGAGAGTTTTTATAGTAGTGACTAATAGAGACAATACAATATGCGTAATAAGTATTATATTGATCTAATGAACAGTAGGTTTGGGCTGATATTCAATAATCTCAAATATTGCGATATTTCCCATCATGCAATATTCTTCTGTATTTTTTATTGTTTTACACAGTCTGATCTGCTTCAATGCTTTGCTCATGTCATGTGACAAAATAAAACTTTGAACTGCTGTTTAGTGGCATTTACTGACATTGTACACATTTGTATTATTCCATTATATTTCATTTTTAATGTTTCTATTTATATTTAAGCTAACTGACCTGCAGCACTGGCTTTGCTTTAACTCTCTGTACATATTTTTTCTTCTTCTTTGTTTCTTGTTATAACCCAAAACAGCAAAGCAAATTCCTTGCATGTGAAAACCTGATTCTGATTCAATAACAATAAAATACAAGTGACAATACTGTATATCAGGATATTTAGGCCTGACTGTATCAAGATTTTGAACTGTTGATGTCGCCCAAGTCTATTGCACAGTCATCTGAAGTCCCTGGGATTCATCAGGCAGAGAGCAGACTCTGATCTGATAAAATGAATCACGCATTGAAGTATGAAGATGTTGCAATGGCAAAATGGCTGCAGTTCATAACCAGGTCACAGAATACAGTCTAACACCTGATATGTCCTAATTATCAGATCTTTTCTTGTTTGAATAAGATAATAAGACCATGTTCAGAGCAACACCAGAACAGTGAGGGCTGCAGCACAAAAACAAAACAACAAACAAATAAATGATGAACCTGGCTCATAATGCATTGCAACATCCTCACAGAAGACGAGCTCACAATCACCACCACCAGCCTGGCCTGTTGACACCAGGCAGGTTGGTCCATGGATTCAGACTCTGACTCCACCATCTGCTGCCTCAGCACAGATCCAGATCCATCAGACCAGGTCTTCAGCTGTCCAGTGTTGGTGATCAGCTGGAACC